>NW_027397091.1:2696623-2744533 GCF_003265705.2 Callorhinus ursinus | reverse complement strand
GTGTGTGTGTGTGTGTGTGTGTGTGTGTGTGTGTGTGTGTGTGTGTGTGGAGAGAGAGAGAGGGAATAAATAAATTGGTAACGTTAATATTTGAGGAATTCGGGTGAAGTTCTTTACACTATTCTTCTTTGTATGTCTGAAATTATTTCAAATAAAAAGTTAAATAATTGTCCCTTCAGGAAGCCACCAACCATAGCTCTCCTGAGACAGTGGCTGGCAACTGATGGAGTCTGTAAGAGACCACAAATGTATGATCCCCAGGGCTCCCTCCCGGGCTCCTCTTCATGACGATAATCACCACCACTATGGCAGGTACCCAGTGCGGGGACCCTTGAGAGAGGAGGAAGAAGCTACCTCTTGGGTGGCAGCGACTAGGGGTCTTTAGTTCCCACAGGACCCCCTGTGCAGCCCCACCAACGTGCACACATATTTACAACTACAGGCAATGAGAGGGGACCCTCAAAAAGGATAAGCCTGTGTGTGTCTAGACACTGGTTAGCAGAGGGAAGGGGCAGAAGGCATTTCTCGTAAGGAAGAAGGAAGGGCAGGAGATGGGGAGCTGGGGAAGAGACGGTCGGGTGGTAAGGAGAGGAGCTACCTGGGGGCACACGGCAAATACTACGGGTATTTGTGAAGCAAAATAGAAGCAGACTCAGTCTCTGAGCTGCAAGAAGACAGAATGAGCTCTGGGTGGATGTGCTAGGAGGCACATCATTCTACACTGTGGCCGTGGTGTGCAACACCATTCCAGTGATTAATCCAGAAGGCTCACCTCAGGGCACCCTGGGGCCCCCACTGGAGATGCTCCCCCAAGAGGGTGCTGACCACCTGCAGGGGGAGAGGGGGTGTCTGAGAGGGGACAGACTCATCGGAGGGAGTTTCAACCACTGGTTCTCAACTTTGGCTGCACATCGGAATCACCCAGGGAATTTCTTTAAAACACCTGGATTCTGGGGTCATTGGTCTGAGGTGCTGCCTGGGCACTGAGATTCTTTTTCAAGTTCCTCGGGTGATTCTAATGTGCAGCCAAGCTTGAGAATCACTGGCTTAGAAAGCACTACCTCCAAGGCTCTTTGAATCTCAAGAGAAATCAGGACCACAGGAACAAGATCAGAGGGCCCATCTTTGCTGTAGGAGTAACAGCTTCAATCACCTCAAATAGAAATCAGAATTAACCCTGAACCTAGTCTCAGATGGACGTGCATCTGACCCCAAAAATGTGCTGAGCTTTCTCGTTAAAATTGAGAAGAGGCATTAAAATAATGGTGACATGGTTTTATTCCATTTGACAGCAACCTGGGCTTTGATCGATTTTGGAACTAGCAATGTCTTTTATGGGGAGGTAATGGCTTGCGATGATGTCACTGTCAGGCCATCAGTCCATTCTCTGGGGCTTTCTACCCCAACAGCCTGTCCTCTGAATATCCAAATACAGAAGTCACTCTTGCTTTGTTTATCTCTGCCACCTTCTCCCAAGAGACCAAAAAAGTCATGGCACTCCTCCCTCGTGAGCAAAGGGCACCCAAGCCTGTAAAACTCTGGCTCTTTTCCCCAGGAGGAAGTTAGTGGTCACTTCTGCTGTCAGGTGGGAGTGGGGCCACCTGAAGACAAACTCCATCCAGGCCTTTGTCCTGGCCCAAGAGCTGGACTGTCTGAGACTCCCTGAGAAATGAGACCATCTCATTGAAGGGATGGAGGCAAGGGCCATAGCTGAAAAGAAGCGGATCCCTAAGTGCAGAACAACAAACAGAGGGCTTGGCTTGGACCTGAACTCTTCCCCATCAATGGTCTCATCTAGCCTCTTGGTGCAGAATAATATCCACATCGTGGCCACTCCCCTGGATTGGACATCCCCACGTGGATGTCTCACAGGCACATCAGACCTACTGTGTCCAAAACCAAACTCCTGATCTCCCCTCTCTGCCCCACCTCCCACTCCAAACCTGTTCTCCCTCGGCCTTCCTCAGCCCAAAACAATGGTGACACCATTCTTCCAGTTGCCCAAGCCAACAGCACCACAGCCATCCTTCACTCTTCTCCCATGCCATGTAGAATCCTCCAGCAAATTCTGATGATGTTGCCCTTTCCCACTGTACCACCCACACTGAGCCACTGTCTTCTGCTGCCTCAGCTGCTGCTGTGTCCCCCCTCTGGTCCTCCTCCTTCCACCCCCCTGAATCTGTTCTTAGCACAGCAACCAAGTGACTTTGAAAACAAACATCAGATCAAATCACTCCTTGGCTCCAAACGCTCCAACAGCTCTCATCTCGCACAAAGTGAAAGCCAATGGCCCTGCCCTGCATAATAACCCCCTATCTCTGGGACCTCATTTCCTACCATAGCCTCTCCCCATTCACCCTGCTCCATCCATCACTGCAGCTCCTTGAGGACATTTTGCATTTTGTTGTGCACCTGCCCAAACACCCTCCCCACACCCTTCAGTGTGCCCAAACATCACCTTGGTAGCAAGGTCTTCCCCAATCACCCTATTTAAAACAATCGCTCCCCACAGGCGTTCCCCTCTCCTGGCTACGTTTCCTCCAGCTAACTAACATACTATCTTTTTCATGCGTCTGCCATGCTCTCCTAAAATGAACTCCATGACGACAGGGACTTGGTTGCTGCATCCCCAGCGTCCAGACAGGCCAAGCACAGAGCGGGCACTCCAGGAGCTCCTGCTGAATGCGTGGAGGTCACCCAGACCCGAGCACAGGGGCTCTGGGATAGAAGGACATCAGAAGCAGGCCACAGGGGGGAGGCCCTGATGCCACTGACTGGGGTCTCCTCAGAGCAAGCAGATGGACCTCACAGGCCGGGACGACAAGAGCCTTCAGCACAGGGACAGGAGGTCCAGGCCCCCACCATTTCTCCAGCACATGAACCCATGGCTCTCGGTACAACAGCGGGGCAGGCAGCCAGGGAAAACAACCAATGTCGGCTTTCTCATTAACCTTGGAAACCCATGGCTTGGAGTGAGATTTTGTTGGATTAGGAGAAGTGCAGTTTTTTTGCACCTTGACTACGGGGAAGCAATTCATTCCAGAAGTCTCCCCACTTAGGGTCCCTGTGGGTGAGAAAGGCAGAGGCCCCTTGCAAAAGGCAAACATTTGAGGTCCCATTGGTCCAAGGTGCTAGCCCGGGTGGGGCTGGCCCACTGGATCCCAGGACTGCAGACTCGGGGTGTCCTCCAATCCCCCAACCAGGCCCACAGTATTGCCGGGAAAGCAGGGTCTTGGGGTGGGACAGTAAGGTGAGTAGGAGTTAGGCAGGTGGGGGAAGCAGAGGGAGAGAGGAAGAGAAATCTGGCAGGAAGCAAGGAGGTGAGAGGAGAGAGACAGGCTGGGACAGAGCAGGGACATGCACGGAGCACGGCTATGAGAGAACAGGGTCCAGGTGTGGGGTCAGAGGGTACAGACTGGGGAACTCACGACCAAGCCTCCACTTGGCCCTCAGGCCACAGGAAGGCACCCAGCAGAGAAAGCTTGCCCCAGCTGGAGTGGAAGGGTTGGGCTGGCGGAGGCAGCCAGGCTGCGGAGAGCCAGCAGGCAGGCAGGATGAAGGTAGAACGGACAGACCATGCTTACTGATGAGATGGCTCCTAGGTACCGGCCATGGAACAGAACTCTGTGGAACACAACACCGAGGCACGTGTGGGTAAAAGGCCAGGGTCTGGGTTTGGTTGTGCAAAGTCCACATAAAGAGGTCTCACAGCCCATGAGGGTTAAGGATATGGACTTGGGAATTGTGGAGGTGAGTGTGGTCATCGGAGCCCTGGGAGTGGGTCAGAACACAGGACAGAGTTCAGTGGTCGGGGGAAGACTGCCTCGGGCAGAGTGCCATGGTCCGACGGACGGGTGGAAGAAGATAGGAAAGTGGCTGAGGAGGAAGAGTTAGGGAAGCAAGAGGAAAGCCAAGAGAGCAGGTCTTGAAGGCCAAGGGCAGAGTGTCTCTAGAAGCAGGCCGTGGTCGGCAACATTCTGGGAAAGGATGCTGGTTCCACACAAACCCCCCTTCTCGAGCCAAGTCCATATGCACCCATGGCCTTCAAAAGGCACTCCTCCCCCAGCAGAGACCATAAGCAATACAGAATTTAATAGATGTTTATTTGTGTAACAGGAACATTCAGGTATATAAATAAGGTAAATATTTCCCAGTGTACAATATAGGATGTTCAGGAACTGCGCTGAAAAAGAATCTACATGTATTGTTCAACACAGATCAGACAGCGCACATAGAAAGGTCAGCTGTGGCTAATACACGTGGACTCCGTGAACCCCCACGTTAGCTAAAGGGCACAGCAACAGCACATGGATACACAGCTATCTGGGGAGGCCCGAGGGACTGTCCAGTGGGCTCAACACACACCCAAGAGCTGCTCCAAGGTCACCTGTGTCTGAGGGCCAGAAACCGAATGTCAGTACCCAGCTTATCTGTGTGAGACTACTGAATCGCACCACACAAGGGGAGGGGCAGAGAAAGTGACCTTGAAGGGGCAGGGTACATCCAGGCTAACCTCTGAGTGACAAACACAGGCGGTGATTGGCCCCAAGTGACTGCCTCACACTCCCCAAACTCCCCAATGAGGCAGGAAGGCCATTTCTGTGTGGGGGAAGCTTTCTCATTAAACAGATCCTCAGAGCACACAGACTCGAGCAGGTCCACAGCTGCGCCCAACTCACCCAACAAACACAGAGCTCCCAGGGCTCCAACAGGGGGGCCTCTTACCTGGCCCACTTTGGTTTTCCCCTCCTTTTTTGGAAAGTATTAAACATCAATAAAAATAAAAATTTGGTATCAGCATCAGCTCCAGAAGATAGTCCACAATGCACGAGCTTTCAATCTTCCTGGATAGGCTTCTGAGCCCCGTTTCTGGTCCCCGCACCCACAAAACACAGGGCTGGCCTCTGTCTGTCTGTCCTCAGCTGCAGGACTCCTGGCCTCTCCTTTGCCCTCGAGGCTCCTCGGCGGTCTTCTGGCTGGACAACAACACATCTCTGCATCCTGTCCTGACTTGTTCTCTTGGCTCCAAGTCCTTTGGTTTTATTGGCCCTGATGTCTGCTCAGCTCTTTCCCTTTCTAGCCAGTTCCCAGACACCCAGCCGTAGCAACACGACATTCTGTGTATGAAAACGAAGCAGCATGCGAAGGACACTCTAAGAAAAACATGTATATACATTCTGCCCACTAGAAAATATTCTTAACTCCTTTCCTATTCTGGTGTTTCTAGGCACCAAGGCAGCCAGCCCAGTCCATGAGCCAAATGGAGGTGAGAACCAGACGTGTTCCAGGAGTGAAGGACAAAAACAGCAATGGAGATAATAAGAGAGACACAAGTTCACTTGAACAGAATCACCAGGCGGCTAAGCCCATCTAAACCTTTGAGCGCTACATAAAGGTTAGGGCTGCAAGGAGCCAGGCCCTGCCCTGACTGACTGACACAGGGGCATCGTCGGCCTGATGACCAGATGGCCCTTGTCCCCAGTTGAGAGCTCACTTCTCTACAGACAGAAAACAGCCTGGGTCTGTCAGACGCAACAGTAAGGGAACAAGTGCCAGGCCTGGCAAATGCGGGTCCAGAAGGGCATGAGAGCAAGCCAGGATCAGCCTGCTACAGCAGCTGCTTACCAAACTCTTCCACGACCTTCTCCTCCTGATTCCTGTCATAGTCAGTACTTCATTATTTAACTGAAGGAGACAGAGCATTCTTTTTTTTTTTTTAAAGATTTTTTTTTTTATTTATTTATTTGTCAGAAAGAGAGACAGAACACAAGCAGGGGGAGAGGCAGGCAGAGGGAGGAGGCTCCCCGCCGAGCAATGAGCCCGATGTGGGACTCGATCCCAGGACCCTGGGATCATGACCTGAGCCGAAGGCAGCCGCTTAACCGAGACTGAGTCACCCAGGCATCCTGAGAGAGACCATTCTTGAAATACAATGGGCCTTTGAGTCTGGTTTTCATTCCCCAACAACACCCAGGAAACAGTCCATAGTCAATCGGTAGTTATCATTAACCCACTGGCTTGAGAATTTCAGGGATTCTCTGTCAACAAGATTCCTCCAAAGCAAAGAATCCTCCACCTCACACCCATGCCCTCCCCAAGTCCCCATCTCCGTTTGGAAAACTAAGTGAAAGATTTTTCACACAATCCAGTGCCTGTTCTCCCTTCATTCATCACACACCCATTTGATCCTTTAACCTTAATTCTAGCTAACCCAGACTCCAACAGAAACACCCCATACCATCTATCCTCAAGAGGTCACCTGCTTCTAGCCCATTAATACTTGTAAGAAAGCACGAAACACAAGGCCCCTGACTGGCTATGTTGTAAGGGTGTGCTCAGAGCTTTTAGGCTTTCTGTCAGTACTATGATCTGCCACACAGAAGGTTTCTTTTTGCCCCCACTGCGAGGTCCCCCCATACAGGGAACGACTGCAGACCCCTGAGCTGTGTGCAAAGAGCACAGTCCTTGGGCAGAGGAAAATGGGGTCCAGAGCGAGTCACAGGCCCTCCCCTCTCATGGAGTGGAGGCACCCATCAGGCAAGAGGTCAGGGCCTCCTCCAAGGAAAGCCCAGACCAGAGCAACAGGAAGTGGGCAAGACCTCAAGGAAACCATTCCAACTAAGAGTGGAGAATTTCTGACCATCCATTTAGAAGGCCAGCCTGACAAAAGGAAGGAGAAGTATGACACACCCAGATGCTGTAGGTGGGTGTTAAGGTTGGATCGCTTCTCTCAAAATCTTCTGGACTGTGAACACCCAGGCTGTGTGCAGGGCAGGTGACAGTGCAGTGACTAAGAACCCAGTCTCTGGCATTACACCAACTTGGGTTCAAACTACTCACTGAGTTTGGCAAAAATAACTACCATTTATTGAGCGCTTACTATGTGCCAGACACTGTGCTAAATGCTTACATGCGTTATCTCATAAAATCCTCACAACAATCCCAAGAGGGAGGTGCTACTCTCAGACGCCACCAGGTTGGAGTTACACCTAGTAACCTGCCCAAACCTAGGGTCATCTGAGCCCGAAGTCTATCTCCTTAACCACGGAGATCAGCCTGTCATGGTGCCTCAGTTTCCTTATCTATAAAATGGGGGTAATAATACCTAGTCAAAGGTTGTTTTCTGGATTAAAGGGGATAATGTATGTAAACCCTTAACACTATACCTGGCACATATTAAGCACTATGACTATTATTGCAATTATTATTAATAAACACACTGCTGGCATCTTATCGGCTCAAGAATAAAAAGGAGCCTTGGCAGATAGGCATCTGGTAGAGAGAGGGAGGAGATGGGACAGGGTCTTCAAACGTCCAATAGATTTGAAACCCACTGGCCAGAAAATCCTAGATGCCCCATATTCTGCCCCCTAGTCTCATAAATCACACATATGTTCTACAAACCCCGACACTTCAGCAACCGAAGTATACCTCCCAAACTGCCCCCACAGCTGTGCCTCTTTTTACCCTTGAAAACACAGTCCACATCCAAACAGGTGAAAGTCTCAATCAGGGGACAACCCCAGGTAAGAACAGCCTCTACCCAGCTGAGAGCCCAGGTAAGTAAGGTCACTGCTGGCCCACCTGAAAGGGGGAGTGGCAGGGCAGAGCCAGGAGGAAGAGAAAGACAGCGTCACTGTCCGGTGGAACAAGCAGTCAGTGGCTGGGACTGTTCCTCGCTGAGAAGAGGGCCGCCTGCTGCAAGGATGTGGGTGAGCAGAGTCCAGGACCAAGAGGAGGTGGGCCTAGAAGAGACCTTCCACTCACCATCACTTGGTCCAAAGAGCAGCACCTTCTACACATCAGGCCATCAGGTCTTAACCCAACAAGGGAAACCAAGTCAGGCAGTGGGAGTGGCAAATGTCTTCAAAAACTGGAAACTTGGGCAACTGTGTGGAGAGTGATCAAAGGAAGGAGAAGTTCGTTTTGGCCAAGAACAGGATAATGAGACTCTGCCCAAGAGTTAGCCCCTCTCCGCAGGAAGCTGCTGGTTTGTTCCAGCTGCTCCTTCAGAGCCCCTGCTGCAGACAAGCACCGTCGGGTCTGCCCACGGCTTACGTCTTGTGATGTCTAGACATCCACCTGGACATTCTGCTCTTAGCCCTTCCTCCCCTCCCTGACCTTGGAAGAACAGGAACCGTGGGTCCAAGTGAAACCACCCGCCTCCCCACTCCACCTGCTACTCAGGCACATCCTCAGAACAGGAAAGGAAGGTGGGCACAGAGTTAGTCTGAAACACCGAGACGGTACCGAAGATATTATGGACGTAGGAGGAGGTTCCAGAAATGATGGATCACATCTGGTAGAGTAATGAAAAGCTACTTGCTTAGAAATTGACCTACGGCAGACTCCTTACAGAGCAAGGCCACTGTTGAGTTCTCTGAGCAGGGACGCACTTCGCCCTGAGTCCTTCACATCCTCCGCTGCCCACCCCCATCAACATCGGGGGTGCCTCTGAGCCTGCTGGGGACTCACGGACACTGTGAAGATCTGAACTCCAGGATCCATTCAGATCAGCCTCCAGCCCACTTAGCAACTAGCTTAGATTCAAATCAGGGTCTGTTTAGTCTCCTTTAAAATAGAGTATGCAGGAAGATTCCAAAAATATAAGTCAAGTTACAGGAAAAGAAGCCCAGTGGGAAAAAAATAAATACCATGAAAATGGCTCCAAAGCCCACTTGTGTAAGATGAAATGTTACATTTCACCCCTTCTAAAAGTGAAAGAGACACTAACTTCAGACATACATTATAGAACTAGAAATAAAGAATAAACACGGAGAATAAATACATTTTAAATATAATTATACTGTAGCTACTAATATGCTCAGAATATGAAACAGGCAAAAAATAATAAACACAAACAAGACCCAGGCTGCCTTAGGGTGTTTCACTCTCAGAAGCAAAACATACATGTGTACTTTGTCAATGCTGAGAGTGGTTAAGCAGGTGGCAAGCACTTGTAAGGGGAAAAGACTCAGGTGTCCTGTGAGTAGTCATGAGGGCTCACCAGGGAGGATGCTCAGGTCCAGCCCTCTACAGATGCTCCCTGGTTTCCATGACACCCTTGCTCATCGGCTCCCCCTGTAAACTCCAACCTGGTGCACAGGTGGGCCCTCCTCGGCCTGAGGACCGGATGCTGCAGAATTCCCGGCACACTTAACACCACTTTCACAACAGCAAGTGGGGCTAGGGATGATCCATCCCTGTCTTGGCGAGCAGAGTGCAAGGTGGAGCGAGGCTTGCCTCTCCCACGTGACCCTGGGGAAGCGCTTTCGCTGCTCTGGCCCTCAGCGTCCTCACGTCCTCACCAGTAAGGTGCTCAGGACTCCTGCCTGAGGCGCCTCAGAAGGCCACTGTGAGAAAGGAGAAGAATCGGAGCAGAAAACAAAAGTCTCTAAACCAGGACTGCATGATATTTATGATGCAAAAACAAGTGGCAAACATCAAACCATGCATGGAAGGGAGAAACTGAAGTCACAACAAGGGAGAGCACACAGTTTGTCACATTTTATTTCTCATACACACAAAAATGGATCTGAAGCAAGTTATGCCATTCATGAAGATCTGCACAGGGGTATGTTAAAACAGTCTCTTGCATCTTGTCTGTGTGGTGAAATATCTCAATAAATGGGAGAAAGAAAAACACTGTGTGTAGATAGAGACATGAGGTGGCTTTACTTGCCTGGCTACTAGGCTAGGAAATTCCTCTTCCTTGACCAGAAAGCAAGTGGGGAAAATAGAATATAAAACCCAAACTGACCCTCTGGGCTTCTTGCTTAGAGCTCTAGTGAGCATCCAGCTTCAGTCTCCCAGGACCCCAGAGCTCCTGTCGGCGACCACTTCCACAAAGGATTGTGCCAGGCACGCCGATCCCAAAGACGGCCTTATTCAAGGGCCGCTGGGCCTCAGCCATCAAGGCCTCTACCATATGCCCAGAATAAGGCAACAGAGACAACCCCTTCTGTCTCTGGTTTCAGCAACCAAGTCCATCCTTCAATGTGAAAACCAGATGTGTTACTAATGACCTCCACTGTTTAAGATTTGTTGGTGAGATACTGAGTCATCTCAAGGACAAGCATTTAGAAACGGCCTGAAAGCTCTTGCTGTATGGGTGCCCAGGACATGACTCAATACTGGAATTAGGGAGCACTCAGAAAACAAGGACCCAGAGAGGGATGTGTCCTGCCCAGGGTCACACAGCCAGAATGGAAACCCCACGCAAAAACACATTTTGTTCTTAAGGGGCCCTCAGCCCTGAA
This sequence comes from Callorhinus ursinus, assembly GCF_003265705.2. Classification (NCBI taxonomy): domain Eukaryota; kingdom Metazoa; phylum Chordata; class Mammalia; order Carnivora; family Otariidae; genus Callorhinus; species Callorhinus ursinus. The sequence continues at coordinate 2,734,274 of NW_027397091.1, read as the reverse complement.
CCAGAAAAGCCACATGCTGAAACAGAAGTACAAGCTCAAAGGAGGGGGGAGAAGATGCTTCAGTGCTGCACGGGTGGGGCGAGCCACGCAGTGACCATGAGCTGCAACGTCGAGGGGCCTGCCACCCTGCGCCGGACATGGCAGTGAGCTGAGCTGACTGTGAGCTTTGAGGGAAGGAGAATGGCTGATTTAAACAGAAACAGAATGAACCAGGATCAGATCAAGGTGCTGAAGCAAGTTACCGCACCCTCATTTGGCAAGGAGAACCACCATGTCACGGAATAACTGAACCCATCCGGGCACCAAGTTCTCGCTCCTATCCTCCCTTGCTTGTTGTCCTGACAAAGAACTTATCTCCCCAAAGTCAACCTCACTCCTATTATCAGGCGGGGGCAGGGGGGGGGGTGTCACAGTGTAAAAGAAAAAAGGTCCCTTCAATAAAATACAATCTACATTTAAACCGGTCACATTATATATATATAAATATATAAAATGTGCATGTAATCTTCAGAATAGTCACACCTCTAATAGGGTTAGGTTTCCGGAGTTGTAAGCAGGATTTTGTGGTTTCAGTGAAGAAATCATGGTACAACTGAAATCACTGTAAGAAGTAAGAGATTTTTAAAACCCACACACAGATACACACTTGCCTTAAGAGTAGTATATACAGCACACAGCAGCTACAGGGGTGGTCGGTCAGGTCAGGCAAAGGGTGCATGAACCAGAAGCCCCCTGCTCCCTGCCTAACAGAAGAGCCCCCCGGCAGGATTCAGCAGCAACAAGTCTACAGCACAAACATGAACGGTATCTTCCCTGAAAAGACAGTTAGCTGGACTGCCCAAGAGGAGCCACTTGAGCCAACAACCTGTGGGAAAGGGCTCGTGACAGTACATTCTATTGCATACACTTGAAATACTACAGTGTATTTTTTCAGACTATTATAAATAATTTCTCGCGCTTCCTGAAAAAAAAAAATACTGAAGCCTTCTTTCAGTCTGTGATGAAGGAAGGTGAACCCATATCATAAAGCAGAGCTCACGCTCCACAGGACTTTGTGGGTAGGATGTTTATCTAATTAATCAGCCTTTGTCCCTCCAGCCTACAGAAGGCAACTGTCCCATCGCTCCAGGGCAGGGATTCTCGAGAAGCCCAGGTGAAAGCTCTCCAGTAGCAAAGACATCCAAGCGGTGCACTTCTTCCCAGCTGCAGTGGGGTGGGGTGGGGGGGGTGAGGAGGTGGGCAGCTACAAAGACAGGCCAGGGGGTGCCCCTGAACTGGTCAGCCACAGATGGACATCCACTCTCTGAGCGAGCCCAGCAACAGAAACTCTAGCTTGAGAGTAAGAAGAACCAAGCAGATGTACCCTAGCTGGGCAACACTGTCTTCCAGGTTAAAACTTTTGTTTAAAAAACCCGAATGGTCTGACCCCCGTGACTTCTTTCCAACTCAAAGCTGTAGTTTACCCACGACCCAAATCATAAGCACATAGACTATATATACAGATTGTTTTGAAAACCCACAAATAAAAAACTCTACCAAAAAAAAAAAAAAAAGTGAGTTGAAGCCTTGTCATTGACTGAGTCACACCAGTGGGGCTTTGCCTTGGAGCCCAGCCCCTCGCTCCATTTGCTCCTGCTGTCTCGGCCCCGGGGCCCCTACTCATCCTCTGTGGCGGCTGTCAGCATCCCCTTGTCGGCCAGGTGAGATCTGAGTGTGTTGAAGATGTGCAGCTGTTGATCTGGACGCAAGGTCAGGAACTGCTGAATCAGCTTGCTTGGGTTGGGGCCCCTGGAAGAGAATGTGAGGAAACAGCGCTGAGCGGGGATCCAGCAGCTTCTAGGGCCTGATTATCCAAACGGCTACTGTTCCCTCTGGATTCCCTACTCGTGGAGGGCTGGGGGACCCTCAGAGAATCCAGACAGAGTAGCAACTGAAAACCATATTCACGTTTGGGATGCTTTTCACTCCCACTGATTTGTAGCTAAAATCTAGAATTTCACCACATTTAAAAATTCCACCAACTTGGTTCAGATGGAAAGGCACTGTACCTGATAAAACTGGCAATGTACACGTTGACAAAGGTGGCCATCAGGTACTGGCAGTCAAAGCGATCCATGATGCCTCCGTGGCCAGGAATGGTGTTGGCAAAGTCCTGTTAGAGGCAGGGGCAGGGCTGGTGAGCCTGGGCTAGGCCAACCCCAAACCCTGGACTATGGTCCCACCTCAGGGACCAGCTACTTGTCCTGAGTAGCTAAGGGCTACAGAAAGTAAGTATTGGTTCAAATGCTGAGGGTATAATAGGACACCATCTTATGATAAAATGTTTCTTTTGAAGAAAGATACAAGATATGTGAACAATAAACTGAAAATCCAACTACAGTTGACCCTTGAAGAACAGGGGTTTGAACTGTACGGGTCCACCTATACATGAATTTTTTTCAGTAAATACAGTACAGTGATTTAAATGTATTTTCTTTCTAATTTTCTTAATCACATTTTTTCCCTCTAGCTTACTTTATTGTAAGAATACAGTCTATCATAGGTATAACATACAAAATGTGTTAATCAACTGTTTGTTATCAGTAATTCTTCCAGTCAACAATTATACATGAATTTTCTACCGCATGGGAGGACGGGGGCAGGGGAAGGGATCAGCACATTGTTCAAAGGGTCAACTATACTGAATTTGCTTGGAAACAATGTTGTTATTGTTGTTTTTTAGAGAGAGAGAGAGAGAGGGAAAGAGAGCGTGAACGTGTTGGGGTCAGGGGGGGAGCGGAGGAGCAGAGAAAGAGAGAATCTTAAGCAGGCTCCATGCCCAGTGCGGAGACTGATGTGGGGCTTGATCTCAGGACTCTGAGATCATGACCTGAGCTGAAATCAAGAGTTGGACGTTTGGGGCGCCTGGGTGGCTCAGTCATTAAGCGTCTGCCTTCGGCTCAGGTCATGATACCAGGGTCCTGGGATTGAGCCCCACATCGGGCTCCCTGCTCCATGGGAAGCCTGCTTCTCTCTCTCCCACTCCCCCTGCTTGTGTTCCCTCTCTCGCTGTGTCTCTCTCTGTCAAATAAATAAATAAAATCTTAAAAAAAAAAAAAAAGAGTTGGGTGCTTAACAGACTGAGCCACCCAGGTGCCCCAGAAACAATGTACTTTAAATTAACCAGCCTTGGGGCGCCTGGGTGGCTCAGTCGTTAAGTGTCTGCCTTCAGCTCAGGTCACGATCCCAGGGTCCTGGGATCAAGCCCCGTGTCGGGCTCCCTGCTCTGCGGGAAGCCTGCTTCTCCCTCTCCCACTCCCCCTGCTTGTGTTCCCTCTCTTGCTGTCTCTGTCAAAAAAATAAATACAATCTTTAAAAATAAAATTAAAAAAAATATATTAAGCAGCCTAAATACCCCCCGTGGGTGAAAAAGAGCACATATTAGTAGTCAGGGTTTATAGCCTGGTATTTTGAAGGAGGTGCTAGTTGAAGCGGTGGGACAGGAGGAGACCAGGCTGGGCGACAGTGAGAGGAACAGAAAAGAGGGTTTCCTACTTTGATTTTAAAGGCTCGTTTGAATCCACTTGCAAAGAACCCCCCAAAGGGGCCGATGAGCGAGGCAAACGTGGAGAGGGCGATGCTGTGAATCTGGAAAGGGTACATCCAGACTGTTGTCTGAGAAGAATAAATGAAATCAGTCAAGATGCCTTGTTAACACAAATAACTCTTTATGAAATGAACTCTATTTTCCCTCCAAAAACAAAATCAGTAAGAAAACTGGATTTTGAAAGAAAAAAAAAACAGGATTTTGTTTGTAAATCTCTAATGCTCAGTTTAATAGAGGACATTCAGTATTACGCAGTCTGTTGCAATATGATGTTTTAGTTGACATATGTGGAGAAAATCCAGCCTTACATAAATTAAGTGGCTGAAAAAAGGAAGAGTATTTTAGCAACCTCTTTTCAGATAATTATGAGTATTCTTCTCTGACACTACACCAGAACTTGACAAACGGTAGTTTCTTAAAAATTTGGTGCAGTGTGGAATTTGAGATCCTATGAATGAACTTTTTGTGCTCTTAACATTAAAATCCATTGGTGTGTCTTGCACTTTGAATGGCTCTTTGACCCACACCTGACAGGTGTTAACATTATGCACTGGCCATTTAGAAAATGATGGTTCACCAAGTTATATAAGTTTTCCAAGTGTAGACACAGTTTGCTATATACAATGTCAAAACATCCTATGTTAAAATCATCATATGTTAAAATCACTGTAAAAATCACACACAAAAAAATCACTGCAGCTCTCATCCACAAAGCTTTGAAGTATCAGGAAGCTGTCAAGCTCCAGTGGCAGGTATATGCTTTCCAAAATACTAATGTTCACTTGGAAGCCAAATTCTATCATCGGTAACAATCACTGTCAGGTGTTTTCCTTGAAGAGACAGGCTCACTTCATTCCTTTTCAAGAAAAATGTTTGTCAAATACACAAGGCTGAAAAACTATAGTTTGTCAGTTCTTTTCAAGTAAAAAGTATGTCCCTATAAAACAGCAGCTAGGTCAGCTCATAACTCAAACAGGTGCACACGTGCTTTCCCTTCGGTGAGCACGGGACTTCTGTATTTGGCAGAAATGTTCTAGGCATACTTTCCATTTGGGTACACAAGAGTATAGACAGATATGTATTCAAGGGTCAGAATTTAATAAAATGAATCATGTTACGGTTTCATCAAAGACACTCTCAAGAGGAGCTGGCTTATTCTTACTGCGAGTGTGTGGCATGAAGAATCCCATGACTTAGTCCAGTTTGCTGCCACTGCCTTCACTCGCGCTAGAGCATCAGCGAGCTTACCCACCACTGCTTTTGCACCATTCACAGCAAATGTCAACAAAGTAAAAAAAAAGGCAAATAGTGTCATTATATTATGATGAAAATAACTGTGACCTCACAGGCCCCCTGCAAGGATCTCAGGGTTCCCCAGGGACCCACAGAGCACAGTTTGAGAACCACTGGTCTAAAGGAACCTCAGTGAGATGAAAGTCTCCCTCTGCCCTCACCCTTACCTGACTTGAACAAGTCTCCTCTATCCTGGGGCCTGCGCATTGTGGAGGGAGGAAGCTAGGTTTTTTTGAGCGAGTGGCAGTGGTAGAGAGAGGGTTCTCTCTGTAGTCACTACCTAACCAGGGGTAGCTTGCCCGACTTGAGCAGCACATACCAAGCCAATGACCGACTGGATCACCTCAGGGATGCTGTACTCCTGCAGACGAAAGAGGTCCGAGGGCTCACAGTCCACAGTGAAGCTGTTGGTGTCATTGTTGTATTCCACGGGGCAGACAAAGCATCTGTACCCGGACATCACATAGGACAGCTGAAGACGAAGAGCAAAGTCGGGAAGAAAAGACAAGTCCCAACCAGCCTGCCCAAGCGGCACCCATTGGGTTCGGCTGGGTCCCTCACAGTGCCTAGCACCCTGCTAACTGCAAGCTGGGCACTAAATCAGAGGTTCACGTTTCCCCACGTGAGTATTTTGCCTGAATTTGGAAAAGGATTTAAAAAGAGGTTCATGGCCTGCTGAGGCTTTACACATAGTTGCCCAAACACCCAGGTCGAAATCCAGGAAAGACCTGAAGGAATTTGGGCAAAGAACTACAAGAAGATTCTCCCCATTTAGGGGAGCTACGGTCCCTTTTTCTCAGGACCTCTTAATTTCATTTGAACTAGAGGCAGGTTGTCAGAAAGTGGTACACTGAGAGACAGCCAGCCCGGAGGAAGAAGATGGAAGAGCAATGAAGTAAGGGTATCAGTACTGGAGGACGGCTGGACACCCCTGAAAAAGAAGAGAGGCTGGCCGGATGGTCAGAAGCAGGGAATGCTCCAGAAAGGGTGGGAAGATCATCCTCTTCCCACAGGGCACGCATGGGAGAGAACCTCGTCCGGAGTGGCATAGCTCACCTCATCTCCTACTCTCAGCTGCCAATCACTCAACCTTGAAATATCAAATGCGGGAGATTTGCTACCTGCTGAGTGTCACCATGCCTTGGCATGAGGGGAGTGCAGGTGCACATGGCCCTGCTCCTCAGCTGCCAAGACCCTGTTGAAAACCGGCAGATCAAGGACAGCTGGCTCTGCCCGGGCCAATTACAGAGCATGCCATGCTCATGCCCCTCAGAGGGGCAACGTTACCAATCAGCGGGACGGAGTCCTGGGCCTCAGGAAACAAGCTCTCTAGCCCTGGACAAGCGTTGAAGGGGGGGGGTGTGAGGTCTCTGTCCACTCCCCCACCCAGCAGGGAACCACCACCTACCAGAAGGCCAAACACCACAGTAGCAAAGAAGCCCCCAATGAAGCCTTCCCAGGTCTTCTTCGGGGACAGCTATGAACAGAAAGCAAATTCTTAACAAAGGGCATTTTGACAACTGGCTTTGGGAACAATGATTACTTGTTTAAAACCTTCCTACTATTCAAAAAAAAAAAAAAAAGACCCACCTCATTCTGTTAACCTCCTCCTAAAACAACCCCGTGCTTGGTGTTCTTGTTCCTGGCCTGATACCCATCAGTTTCCATTCTGTCCCAATTAGTCATTCAAATAGTTTAATTATATAATAGTATACTAATTAAATGACAATACTCAAATTCAGATTGAGCCCCAAAAATGTGCCTATGTAGTCTATAAAGATATTTTCTCTGTTAGCTTTTTTTTTTTGGTTTATGAATAGTTGTCTTCCTTTGGCTTTTCTCTTAAAACTAAGTTATTGCCAGACTTTCTCCGGGATGACATAAAGACATTCACACAAGCTAGATACTTCTTCTGTCCCAAGCTGATCTACTTGTATGGAAAGAACCACCCTTCCCTCACAGTGGTATTTCATGTTAGGGTGACCCATTTACCTTAATGAGTGGGGTCCGACCAAAGAAGAAGCCAAACATATAGGCCATAATGTCATTACAGATCACACAAGAGATGGGGACAATGAACCTAGGGAATAAACCAAAGTAACAATCAACTCTCCCCAGATGACAATACCTCAGATGTCAACAAAACAATGCCATTCATCAATTCCAGGACCAAAATAACCCGTAAGTACTTGTTATCCATGAAGGAATAAGCTAGAAAGAAAGAAAATACCAGACAAGCCATACCTAGTACCTGGCACACAGGAGACATTCAAATCTTTACTGAATGGCTCCTGAATAAATGGAGGTGGGGTTCTACAAAATGCCATTTGTTTTTTTTGTTGTTGTTGTTGTTACAAAGTAATATATATGCACATGGTAATACACATTTGAACTGTAAAGAAGAGGAAGTTTTCCTTGTCTCCCTGTCCCTATCTCCATTCCCCCAAAATAACTACCTTTACTCATTCTTATTTCATGTCTATTTCATGATTTACCTACTTTTTTGGTGAATGGCTTATGACTAGCTCTCGTGCGCACTCCCTCTCCCTAGGGCTACGCTGAGCGCAGAACCACAACCCACACAGCTAGCTAGCTTGTTGCCCCCCCCCCACCCCCACCTGCTGATCCCTACCATGAAAAAGGAGGCCATTTCCACACTTGCATCCTTCTGCTCTCCTCACTCTCCACTCTCTGACCATCACTTTTTTAAAATGTCCTCTATTTAAAGTTCTGTATTTGACATAATATACGCAAATCTCTGGCTTCTTGACCCATCAACTGGAGGCAATATTTTCTGTCCGTTAAGGGAGCATCTGTATCCTCCCAACCCCGCACATTATTTACTTGATCGAGACTTCTAGCACATATTCTCTGTTCTTCATATTTTCTACACCCACAACTAAACCCTGTAGGTTGAGCATGAAAAGCAATAACCAGAAATTTTAGTATGATTCACTGTAGAGCCACGTGGCATGTTTGGCCCTAAAGATAAGGACTTATCATGAGCCATTCCTTAGAATTACCTAACAAAAACTGAAAGAAAGGGAAAGATTACGTGTCTCCCCAGGCCATTATTATCATTGTTTTAAACGTAATAATGCCCAAGGCCAACATTTATATGAGCTAGTCTCTGTCCCAAGCACTTTACATATATTTACTAATTTATTCCTCAGGAGGTGGGTATTACTATACCCTCAGTCTGAGATCTGGGAACAGAGGCACAGTCTGGGGTCTTAAGCATAACACTTCAGTACCTCTTTTTTTTTTTAATTTTTTATTGTTATGTTAATCACCATATATTACATCATTAGTTCAGTACCTCTTATATAAACTAGGATACACCTTCACCTTTCACCAAGATCATCTAGCTTCCTCAGTCAGCCTGCTGATTTCCATAAATGCTGACAGATTTCCTGCTGAAACCACTGCATTTCTGGAATAAAATTTACTAAGTAATGGGCATATGGTTCTTTTGACACTTTGTCGGGATTCTATTTGCTAATAGTTTATTTACAATGGTTTATCTGTAATCATTACAAATAATCAGTTTCACATTCTTCTTTCTACCTCCCTAAGCTTATTAGCTTTAGTATGAAGGGGTAGATAAAACTCTTGCTATTATCATTGGTTGTTTTTTCCCAGGTGTGGATTCTTTAGGCAATTTTTAAAGTTCTTCCAGTTAGCGATCTTTTCAAGTTTTCTTCTTCATGACTTTTGGTAGTTTACATTTTACCAGATCATGACATTTTCCTTTAGTTTTGCAAACCTGTTGCTATACAGTTGCACTGTCTTTGATTCTTTAATTATCCATTACTTGTTAGTCTAGAACATCGATTCTCAAAGTATAGGTCCTGACCAGCAGCAGCAGCATCACCTGGGAATGTACCAGAAATTCAAATTCTCATTACTGAGTCTACTGAAGCAGAAACTCTTAAGTGAGGCCCAGTGATCTGTGTTGTAACCAGCCCTGCAGACGATTTTGATGTAGCTCAAGGTGAGAACCCCCGGCTTAGAAGGCAAGCAGGGGTTCTCAGTCTACCTGGACATGAGAAAACCCACAAAATAAAAGGGAAATCTCCCTCACTGACATCACTCACCAGATCATTCCTTCAAACAGGTTGTGGATAACGAGATGTGACTGAGTTACAACAATCAGTAATGTTACATGGGTCCAGCCAAACTGCAAAAGAAGATCAAGAATACATTTGACCTGGGGCGCGTGGGTGGCTCAGTTGGTTAAGCGTCTGCCTCCGGCTCAGGTCATGATCCCAGGGTCATGGGATTGTGCCTTGCATTGGGCTCCCTGCTCAGCGGGAAGCCTGCTTCTCCTTCTCCCACTCCCCCTGCTTGTGTTCCCCCTTTCGCTGTGTCTCTCTGTCGAATAAATAAAGTCTTTAAAAAAAAAATCTGTTATACTGAAAGGAACTTCAATTAACAGTCAATAACAAATAGAAAACTGCTTAAAAAAAAACAAAAAAACACCAAAAACAGAAAATATGTCTGCTTCTGTACCTGTCTTATTGGAAGTAAAAAGGTACAGAACAGGCATTTGGGATTAACTTTGCTTCCAGCTACAATTACCACCAAAAGTAGGGACTACAGGGCCCACTAGTGAGCAAGTCCCTCTACGCTCTGAAAGCCTGGCTACGTCTCCTTTTCTCCATAAATGTTAATTGCGTGCTGGGGCACCTGGGTGGCTCAGTCATTAAGCGTCTGCCTTCGGCTCAGGTCATGATCCCAGGGTCCTGGGATCGAGCCCCACGTCGTCGGGCTCCCGGCTCAGTGGGGAGTCTGCTTCTCCTTCTCCCTCTGTTCTTTCTCTCCCCCTCTCAAGTAAATAAAATCTTTTAAAAAAAAAATGTTACTTGAGTGCTTGGGACACTCAGTGAGGGGTTGTTTTCAAGTTGAGGGAGAGATGTAGCAGGTAGGATATCTGTGGGCATTGCCTGAAGCTTCACCTTGAGCCTTACTTGGAAGCCACCTTCATGTCCTAGTGGAGAGGTTGCTTGGGGTGTAAATTAAAGAGTGATGCAGAGCCACCTAACTTAAATGGGGACACCCCCTTCATGCTCTAGGTGCTATGCACACAAAACAGACTGCATTCCAGAGTTTTGATTTGTCACAGAAAGCACAGAGGCCTGTTGAGTTTCTGCAGAGCTTCCCTTAAGCAAAGAATTCTGACACACACACATACATCTCGCTTACCATGTAGAACTGCAGTCGATAATGCTTCTTGACCAGACTCAGTACAAACATGCAGAATCCTAGTGTGAGGAGGAGAAAGGGCAAAATGAATCACACTCTGCATTATCTTTGTCCTAATCATTTCCTTTAGATGTGTTAAATGGTCTTTTGGCCAATTTCCAAGCAGTGCACAATTCCAAAGCCCAGGGGAATAAACCCCTTATTCCAGTAAGAGTCAGAAGCAAAAATGGACTCCTTCAAGACAATCAAAGGAAGGCAATATTTTTAAATCTTGCAGACTACACTCAATTTAGAACACTGTTCACCAGATAGGGGAACATTTTGATCCTAGAGCAGGGGTCAACCAACAAAGTTCAGGCCAGCCACCTGTTTTTATAAATAAAATTTTACTGAAACACAGCCCATTTGTTTACATATTATCTGGGGTTCTCCTTTCATGCGCAAGGGCAGAACAGAAGAGTTGCAACAAAGAGCCTACGGCCCTCAAAGCCTAAAATATTATCTAGACCTTTAAGAAAAAGTTTGCTGACCCCTGTCCTAAATTATAGGTTTGTCTAAGGGGCGGATCTACCAAGTACGGAGTCAGGGCCTTACATCTCTCACACTGACCCACATGGTGGCAAAATAAAAATAAAAATAAAACCTGCAGGCCCCCACACTCCTCCAGGAAGGAAAAGAGACTTTTACCCAAGGTGTGGCTGGACCCCTCAAACACAGCCCTGCCCAGAAGACAGCATGTGGCTATTCCAGACCCCTGGCCTCCCTCTGTGGGGGGTGGAGGGGCCCACTCTCAGGGTCTGAGGCACACTGACTATACTCAACAGCAACAGACCCCTTGGCAGTGGATTTTCTATTTTAATGGCCAGGTGTCATTCACAGAGCCAAGTATTGCTGTCAAGCTGATCAAAAATAGGTCAGACTGAAATTTAGGTCAGAACAAATTTCTCCCGTGCCCCAAACTGGCTTTGAGGGCAACTGTGACAAACACTAGCATTAACACTCAACACTCAGGTAGGACTGAGTTTACATTGACAGCCTCTCACTGTCAACTTTTAATGTATCTGATTAAATCCTCACAGTACCTCTGCTGTTTTGGCTCCCGATTACAAAAGAGACCCAAAGATTAAGCACCCAGCTCCTCTGAAGTCACAGAGCCCTTTTAAACACAGATGGGTAAAATTTCCACCACACTGCAATGTCCCTCATGCGGCTCCTCAGGTGACTCCCTTAAAGATAGCTGCTGGTTTTTGATCACACCGCAGAATCTCTGCCAACAGGAGAGTCGGGACTGGACCATGCTATGCTGTCCTCCCACGGAGGCTGGGACACAAGGAAGAGTGGCACAGACTGCAGTCCCCACAGGCACACAAGGCCCTAGGTCCCATTTCTTAGTCAAGAGCTGCTATGACTCACGTTTAAGGCAGAGCCCTCAGCTCTGCTGCCCTGCACAGTCAGACTTAACATCATCAAAACCGTGCATTCACCACGAAGTTCCCCAACTTCTACTCAGCAGACATACAAAAACAAGACAAACACAAGAAGAACCGCTGAGTGCCTACCTATTAGATAGAGAGTAAAGGAAATGAACCGGTGGTATTTACTGAGAATCCGCAAAGGCTCCTCTCTCTGGACCAGAGTGAAGAAGTAATCGGTCACCGTCTCACCATAGAAGAAGTAATTTACACACAGTAGAAAGTACCTGTAAATGGAGAGAGGTCACTGCCATGGGGAGCACATGCGGCCTCTCCTTTACAGTGGGGCGGTCAGGAAGCCCTGAGGATCAGACCAGCAGCCCACCCGCCCCCTGCGCCCCCTGAGGCAGCTTGCTAGGGACAAGCCGACCATGGTTCCCTGTGCACTGGGGACCCTGTGGCTAAAAAGTTCATCTGGAAATCTGTGGCAGCTTTCACTCACTCTGCATTTATCACAAACTTGGGACTCAGTTTTTGCTTCTTTTGTAAAGTTACCACACCTGATCTAAGAACACTTCAACTGTAAGATGACTTTCCAGAGAGTGGCTCATCCCACCTCCCCATCGTATTTCCACTCTTCCAGGAACCCCGCACACCTATCACAGTGGTTTACTGTGGCTTTGCCACCATCTGCTTCACTCCTGTCTCCCCCGGCCTGGGACATCCTCTTCGCTTACCCATTTTGTCACCCGTTGCTCAAATACCATTGTCTTCATAAAACCTTGCACAACCTAACATGGTACCTGCCTCCCCCCATGTTTATTTCTTTAATATGCAGCATTTGGTCATTTCACTAAGCAATTAATTATGCTCTCAGAGTATCTCCCTCCCGAAGCCTGTCCCTGACAAATAAACCTTTCACCAGCATTAATTCTTCATTTGTTTATAACCTGCCTCCTCCACTGGAGCTCTGGGAAGGGAGAAGCCATGCTCATATACCTTTGCAGCCTCAGTGGTGCTTTGGAGTATGGGAGCAAGCAGGCCTACTCCAAATACTCAACTGGATCCAGAGGTAGGAAAGAGAATGGAGAGCTTCTCTCTTCCATTTTCTTTCTTTCTCTCTCTCTCTCTTTTTTTTTTTTTTTCAGTTGTGGAGGTTCAAGAACTCTCACATTGGATTTGTTTTCGGTTACATGAAAAACACTCCCTTTGGTCAGTGACCACAATCGAAGGTCAGACATCCTGAGTGTATTAGCAAAATTTAAAATACTGCTTGCCAGCTACAGAACAGCCACAAGAGATACCTATACTTTAACCCAGGTGGCAAGCACAGGCCCATGTGGACACCACGGGGCAGCATGAATGGCTGGTTGGTGGGGAAGCAACTCTGGGAAGGGTGTGTCCAGCCCAAGTCTGAGCACGTCAGCTCCCTTGGCCATGATCAAGTTGCTAGGGCCTGAAACACTCCTCTCAGGCTGCTAAGTCATGGAACCAATCCCTACATCCCAGCACAGAAGGTGAGAAGGGTCCATATTTGCCCCAAGTCCTCTTGGCACCACGCAGAGCTCTGCTCACGTGTCCCCTGAGGACACTGCAGCCAATAAAGCGGAGTGTCAGACCAGAAAGGGATCTCAGACATCAGCTGGGTTACAGGTTTTGATTCTGTTTCTGCCTGAAGGCAGCTGAGCCCTTTTCTTGGAGAGAGGTAACAGAGCTTCTCTGAGGAGCCCAGATCCTCGGCATTCAGGCTCACTCCTGTCCACTCCAGCCCCTAAGGGACCGCCATCTGTGGAATGAGGGCTCCAAAGCCAACTGACTCGGTCTCAACCATCCGTCTCAAGGATGAGGAAACCAAGTTCTAGAGATAGCAACACCAGCACTGACAACCTACAGATGACTCTCACGGGACACTGGAATAGAGCATAAAAAATATGCTGGTCTAGAAGTGGGGGCCATTGTGCAAAGTCTGATGAATCCAAATACCAAGGCAAACGTGCTCACAGATGCACTCAGTGTAGGAGATTCGAGACCCCAGGCAACTGCTAAACACCCCTCACAGGCCAGCCACATAAAATACTTGGGTCTTAAAGGTGCTATGTGAGTCAGTGGCCATCACTCCCCACCTACCCACCATGACTGTAAATACCTACCACAAAACGTTTGTCATCCAAATCTGCTAAGGGCCCCTGTGGGGCTAGAGGGCTTACCAGCTGAGGGTTCTGAACCAGGGCAGGTCATAGGAGTGGTAGACGTTGTAGCCAATAGTGATAATCTCATGGAAACACTTAATCTGAACACACATCACCTGCAAGACACAAAAGAATCAGAATACTTGCTAATTCCCCAGTTCTTACCATCTTTGGAAACAGAAACCCGCACACGGGTCACGGACCTTGAAGAAAAACTATCACATTTAAGAACGTCAGTCCTACAGTGACTCTGCTCTCCTCCTCCTTTCTCACTCACTCTGCACCCCTTTGGCAGTGCAGTCCTTTATGTCACACAGAGTAGATCCAAGAAATATGCACCCCTGAAGCTTCAATTAACTTTTTATTGTTGTACCTCCCTGGACTCAATCAATCTCTTCCCCTTTTGACTTTGAATAGAAATACCTGAAAAGCCCCAACTGCTTTGCTCAGCAGTCAGCCGCTAGTCATCTGACCCTGTCCATGACAGCAGGAAGCCTAAGAGAGCAGTGCTGCGGACTGGGATTTTTTAAATCAAAGTCCTAAGCCCCACAGTGAGGCCCCAGGGAAACAAGAAACAAAACAGAGAGTCATACAGAGTCATAGCCAGGGTCACAGGCTAATCAAACAGCTAAAATAATAATATCCACTTTTAAAACGAAGAGATATCTTTAACCACACACAACTGCCTGGTGCCAACACCCCTCCGGTTGGCTCCTAGAAGGGGAGAAGTCACAGATACTCTAAGGCAGATATGGTCTGAGGAGCCGGGACTCCCACTGATTCCCAGAACCAGCCCAACACCTTATACTTAAGATTACGGATCCTGTGGGAAAAACTGAAGGCAAAACTAAAACAGCATGCAAATGGCACTTACAATGATCATTAAAACCATTGGTCCCAGGTAAATAATGATGAAGAAAAATGCAATCATGGCCAAAGTCAGGATGCCTCTCACCCACCAGTTCTTCCACCTAAGAGAAGAGGGGAAGGAGAAAACACGTTAGGAACCCGGAAAGAAACAAAGCACAAACCCAAGGGGGATGGCTCTTTCTGGGAGGAGAGGTCAATCCCTTCCAGGAGCACCTCCTTCACCCTGACAGAGGTACTAGCCCAAATGCAGGCAGAAGTAGGGCAAACAGGGCCATCACCTCACCCACACCAAACTCAGCAGGTGCTCCAAGGCCTACAGAAAAATACACCCAGCTTATATCTTAACAAAGGCATCAGGCAAAAGTCCCGAGGGAAATGTGGTACCTACTTCTGCATCTACTTGGATGGCTTCTATGGCTCTCTATCCAAAGAAAAAACAAAGCACATTTTTCCGGCAGCAGAATCCTACATCACTCTGCCCCTGCATCTTTATGGTGAGAACAACATTAACCAACGAAAATAACAATCACAAAGATGCATCTGGCACTTTTATAAGGACGCAGCATATATTAATGCATGTAAGCCTCAACACTACTAATGTTTACAGATGAGGAAATGGATGCACAAATCATACAGCTGTGACGTGGTCAAACTGAGATTTGAAGCCTGGATTCTGGCTCCAGAACCCATGCCCTTGACCACCGCACAATACCACCTTTCAAAGAGACACATGTGTGCGAGACACACATAGAAACACCTTCAGATAATGTTTTCGGGTCTTAATGTTTGCATTTTTAAACTGCTCACACAGCCAGTGTTAGAGGACCAAAGTCTCAAGGGACTAATATTTTAACCCTGGATTCACCCGAGTTGAGATTTCTCAATTCTTCTGGGAGAATTTAAGGAATGTCCACAATGGATGTGTGTGGGAGAGGGAAAACTAAACTTTGACCTAGAAACTTGGGCTCCTCTGTGAAAAGCAGCCCGTCTATTAGTCACAAACCCCTTCACATGTGGCGTCAGCAACCTTGCCCACCACCACCCCTTTGTCTACACTTTCCTCCTCCTCGGACTACTATACCTCTCAGCCCCGCCGACAGCTCCCTTCAAGGGCCAGATCCTTCTAGGCTGTGCTCATAGTTGCCGGTAAATACTAGATTACATTCAGTGGAGCCCTGAGCAGAAGCAGGGAGACTGTGGCCACTGCCGCCGGGCAGGCCCACCCTGCACACTGTTATAGCAGCAGGCTCACATCACAAGGCCGCAGGCTGTCTGAGGGCTCTGGGTCTTCCACGGCCCTCGGACCTGCAGCAAGGCCCCCGCAAGTATCTGCATCATGAAGCTAGGTTACCTTGAAGACAAGTTGGAAAGGGCCCTGTTGAGGACCTCTGGGGTATCATCTGCAGAGGTTGATAAAGGAGCAGCTTCCGCTCGGCTCTCACTGTCCGATGCAGTCTCTCCATCTACCTTTGCTTCTGACTCCGATTCCTACATGGCAGAAAAACAGATGGGGAAAAGGTCAAAAACGCCCAGTAGGATACTGAGAAGTACGTGCCTGTCATAGGAAATCTGTGGGAAAAGACCCCACAACAAGGCTTGAGGACCTGGCACAGTCAGGTGACAGAACAGATGGGACTCACAGCGATCCCGACACTGTTCTGACATGTGCCGAGGTGGCCAACTCTCTGCTGGAAGCGAGGCATGCATCTGTACCATGGGGGAATGAGGAACAGCCACAATCTGCTCAATCCCCCTTGCCTTACCAGGGGCAAGGGAGGGAACAGTCCAGAGGAGGGAGAAAGGGGCTCTTTTGTATCCAAAGCAAAAGGGGAGGCAGGCCTGAAATTCATCAGGACCTCATTCCTGACCCTGCCCTTGCTGCCAGGCTTAGTGCCTAGAAGGGTTTGGCTGCTGGCACCAGAAAGATGCACCCACCTCTAAAAACCCCTCTCCACCAACACCTAAATCATACAGCAAAGTCCCTCCTCTGCCACAACATGTTTGGACCCTCAGTGCTCCCAAAGTGGCCTGTGACTTTGGCCAGGCCCTCAGAGAAAAGCTGGGTGTGCAGGCTGTTGTCCCCACAGGACTCCCCAAAGTCCACAGTGTTACTTCCAGACTCCACAAGAGCACCCCATGAGGAGGCCAGCCCCAGGCAGTGTGGAACCCACACAGTACTGCTTACTAGAGTCAAGGCTTCACCGGGTCTGGGGTGCCGCTGTCCTTTCCCTGCCACGCAGCCCTGGGCACTATCGGACCCTGCGATGTCACCCACAAAGTGGCCATCCAGCCTCCGGCCATGTCAAAAACTCACCCTGCTTGCCAGCCCCTGCGAGGGGACCAGAGCCATGCCAGCAATAGGCTCTCTATCCAAAATACCAAGGGCAAGCTGCTCTAAATCCTAGGACCTTACTACTCAGAGCATTTATCTCTTACAGGAATTTAGAACCACTGCTGTTGGGAAGAGATGGAAGAGAAATCCAATCACTTCGAATTAGAGTCGAACAATACTGCTTTGTATTTGCAGAGCTCTCAACAGCTGTAAGAATGTTTCCCATACCTGTTGTGAACCTCAGAGCAGCTCTGGAAGGAAGGGAAAGGAGACAGGAAGATCCTTATTTACAAATGAAGAGACAGAGGCTCTGTGAAGTTCCATGGTGGGCCCCAAATCTCCTATTAACCCAGGTCTTCTGACTTCTCTGTGTTCATCCCACTAGATTTCCTTTTACTTAAGCATCTTGGAATCCACTGTTTTTCTGACACCCGACACCTTATTAGTGAGGAGCCTTGGTTTGGAGAAGGGATACAGCTGGGATGGACAAGAAGCTCCCATCTCAGGGGATTTTCCTGGACCTCAGGTGTTCCTCCACGCAGATTTCGAGGAAACACTGTCATGGATGAAATTCCAAGAGGGCAGCACTGTGACTGCCAGGCAGCAGAGAGGGGGGGCACCCTAGCACAGCTGGACCCCTGGGGCACCCTAGCACAGCTGGACCCCTGGGGCACCCTAGCACAGCTGGACCCCTGGGGCACCCTAGCACAGGAGGGCTTCAAAGTCAGGCTGGATGTCGATGGCTGGAATGCGGGGGCTGGACTGTGCACAGGCACGCCGTCTGGGCCCACGATGATGTTCCAGGTGACGTCACTGCGGCAAACTGGAGACCAGGTGATGAATTTAGGGTTGGTCATGAGCGCAGTGGCACAGTCACTGGGGGCAGGCAGAGCAGGAAGGTGAAGAGGAGGTGCACCTGCGCGCCCTTCACCTCACACTTCTCAAAAAGGACGAAGGTGGGCTCAAACCCACTGCCGGGTTAGATGTACTTGAGGAAATTCAGGATGTCTTCGTTCCTGGCATTCGCTCAATGCCTGAACTGGTGGCACGAGAAGCTGCTGCAGTGTGCTCATCTGGGTGTAGTCCAGACCCCCGTGCCTCAGTGAGCAGCACCTTAGCCCGCAGGGAGCCGCAGGGCACCCAGGCTCCTGGGCCCCCCCACTGGCCAGCGCACGCAGAGAGGGCGGACCCGGAGTGTGGGAATGCGGGGCCGCAGCAAACACAGGAGTGAGGAGCTCAGGCTGGGGACCCCATCTTACTTTTCGGTAAGAAATTCAGAATGACGTAAATTAGAAATGGCAAAAGGATGTTTCACCACATCTTCAAAGATTTCATTATATATGTGTACAAACACAAAAAACGGTCACTTTTTTTTTAAGTTGAATAATTTGAATTTCTCTAAGAAGTACATGAAATCCAGCACCATTTCATGTTTATTGGTTGTTTGGATATCTTCTTTTGTAAAGTGTCTATCAAGTCACTGACCATTTTTCTACCGAGTTTTCTGCCTTCCTTTGGATTGGTAGGAGCGTCTCATACGTTCCAGCCTTAAGTACACTGTGTCGCTAATATGTTCTCCCAGCCTCCTCTAATCCCACCCCTATCCCAGTCATTCCTGCTCCTAACCTTCTCCCTCGGGGCACTGGCCACAATGCAGACTGACGGGGAGATTTTTGTAATTGTCTGTTGTTCCTGAAAGACAAGGACCACCTTTTTCTCATGACCTCCCCATGACCAGTACAGAGCAAAACACTTACTAATGGATGGAAAAATGATGGAGAGAGGAAGCCAGGAATTAATTCTAGGTGTGGTAAAGAGCTACCCAGCCCCTGACCTCAGGGAAATAATAGCTCTTTCTAAACTAACTTACAACTGTGATAACACCACAAAACGGAGGGCTTTAACTAGTGTAAGACTGCTAATAAGGGGCTTTGGTGAAGGAGCTATCCAGATGACCTCATCAGTAGGATGTGAGGCAAAAGCCTTAGCTTCTGATGACAGGGTCACTGTTCCTCATGCTGCCACAGCTCAGCCAGGGGGCTCTGGACAAGTCACACAAGTGCCTCTGTAGTGCAGTGTCCTCACCATATCAAATGGACCCAGAAAGAGTCCTCCTTCCCCAAAGAGATACAGCCAAACTCCCATCCAAGGCTCTGACCTATTCCAGCACCCTGAGAGGTTCTGAAACACAGCAGTGCCTCTGGGATTATCCCTCTCCAGTTAGAGTGAATGAAGACTGAGGCATTCAGAAAAGCTTTCCATTCTTTATGGTTACATTAATACCCACACCCCAGCGGCAACCATCAGCGCTATGAAGTAACAATGCTGCAGGATTATCTAGATCTGACGCCTAACCCAAGGAGCTTCAGCATGTGAGCACCTGGGCCCCACCAAGGCCTCCCACAGATGCATCAGGAAGCCACAGGGACTGAGTTGGAGCCCAGCAGAGGAGAGGGCATGTATCCAGCCACAAGCATATGTACACACACACACACACACACACACACACACACACACACACACACACACACGCCCCAGCACAAGGTTATTTTTAACTTATCCATCCTGTTGTCAAGGAGACTCACAAAGGCTGCTGGTTTCCCCAGGCGAGGAAGGGCAGGAAGGAGCCCAGGCGCAGCGCCTGCAGGGGAGGAGCAAGGAGCTCCAGCTCGGTGCTGAGCCTCTCTGGCCCTTCCACGTCCTCTTATGAGCGTGAGCCCAGCACTGTGTCCTACAATGTCACCCTATCAGACTCCTGCCCTTCCTTGCTAGAAGGGGTGAAGGGAAGAGAGGTATCCTGAGGCAGAAAGTAGTACAAGAGATAGAGAACCATCTATAGTTCTAGATGCTATAAGGGCTGCTTGGGTGGCGCAGTCAGATAAGTGGCCGACTCTTGATTTCGGCTCAGGTCATGATCTCGAGGTCCTGGGACTGAGCCCGGCATCGGACTCCACACTCAATGGGGAGTCAGCTTCTCTCCCTCTGCCTCTCTCTCTCTCAAATCTTAAAAAAAAAAAAAAAAAAAAAAGTCTATTACCAAGATATCAAGGAGCTTGAGATGAACAACTAAGAAATGAAGTAAATACCCTAAAGAAACAAGCCTGACAGAGATTAATGTTCTAGGTTTTAACTGCCCCTTAAGCAAGTAACCCCAGGGTCCTGAGCCTGACGCAGGTCACTGAATAAGCATCCCCCGAGCCCTTACCTGGAGGCACCCCCCCAAGTAGGAGACCAGCACCTACCCGGACAACCACTCCCTCACAAGCTACAATGGTACCCAACACGGAGGAAGGGCAAATCCTTGTGCAAGGGGCAAGGGCACAGCCCAGAAAACATGGGCAGGGAACAGGCAAAACAGCGGGCTCTCTGGGCTCCTGACCCCCAGTTCCCTGCTCCCCAAATCCTGGGTGTAGATGTCACAAGAGAACAGGTCAAGGGAACAGAAAGTGAAGAGAACTTGGAGGCTCATGGTGTTCGGACTCCTTCCCACCCCATGGGAAAAGGCCTTTCACTTGGACTGCTAGGACTTCCTCTTCGGCTGCCTATGCCTGAGTAAAAGTAGCCAAGTGCAAGCAGCAGCTTCCATCGTGGGCAGGGATGCCGAGGGGCCAGGGGCCTGGAGCCCAAGTTCTTGCCCAGAAGAAAAGTGGCACATGCCGGACCAAGAGTCAGCGGTGCTGAGAGGTACACTGGTTTGCTCCTCCAGGGGATGGCAAGATTGGCAGACGCAGAGGATGACCGTCTGCAGGAGGAGGCAGCGGCCAGTCAGGGAGAGCAGGGCCCAGGGCCCAGCTCTGATGCTCACCACACTCCCCGGAGGCCTCCGATCTCTGGTGTTCCCAGTGGAGAAAGGATCCCTTACCCTGGACGGCTGTTGGAATGATCAAATGCCACACCGATGAAAGTCTGTGAAAACTATAAAGGGGCTGAAGAGCAACACTACCACCCCCACCCCTCAGTATCCTGACCACAGCACACAGAGGACAGCAGCACAGGAACCTTAACCACCCACTCTCCAGGCAACCAGGGCACCCTTCCCAAGGAGGGCGGAGTGGGAAGAACAGTGGCCATCAGGACCTGCTGGGGCCTGTGTGCTCACCAATTATGTGAGCTCGGCATCGGCCTGCCTGCTTCCTCTTTCATGCCTTCCACTCATCCAATAGACAATGGCCCCCAACTCAAAAACGATCCACTCCCCAAAGCTACTGTGGAACGGGAAGGTCTGACACACAAAGGCAGCAGCGCAGACTAGTGCTCTCTAAAGTGGGATGTGTGATACACAATCCGCGGAAGTGTGGGAAGAAATATTACAACTAACTTTTATTTATCTCCTTTGTATTTTCTTTCCCGCGAATGCTTTATACTGGGCCTACCAGTACACGTGTATAACTCAGTAAGTCCGTGCAAGCTGGGTCACATGGCTCAGCACATACACATCAGACTCGGCGGTGTCTCAGTGGTCACAGGCTCCTTGTTTCCCACTGGGCTAAGCAGTGCCTGGAACATAGCAGGCACCCAAAGACTTGTTGACCTAATGAGTTAATGAGAATTCTACTTGACCTACCACAGACCAAAGCATCCAGACTGCACTGAGTGACAGAACCCACTGTGATTTCCAGCTCGCATGCCAGGACCCACGCCCCTGCCTCCCCAGTGGCCCTCACAGCAGGACCAGACTAGTCCAGTCCCACTCCGGTCCCCTCCCTCCCTGCTGGGAGGGCAGCAGGGAGAAGCTGCTTTGCTTCTTTAAACTGTCTCAGCCCAGCTCCCAGGCAGCCCCTCCCTTTTCAACCCAAAGGCCCAGATCAGAGGCTAAGTGGAACATAGACTATCTCTGAGATTCTATCTCAATCAACAGCCATCCTCTACAGTCCCTTAGCCATTCCCCAAGGGGCTTGATGCTGGCGTAAACAGGAAACAAAAGAAATTTCAAAAGGAAAGAAAAAAGTTCCCTCCTAGGCCCACCTGGTTCACTTAGACCCCGAAGGGAAAGCAGAAAAGTCTGACTGATGAGGGACAGAGGGGATGTCCTCGGTACCAAGGGCTCAACTAAGACCCGTTGACATTTTTGGAGAAACTCTTGCTTGGAAAGGCTTCCCCTACCAGCCTTCCAGGGCCCATCTATGCCCACGACTGCCCAGAAGCCAACCCAAGCCCTGAATGAGGCTTAAAACAGCACAGCACAGAAGCTTTCCTTCAATGGAAGCAAGAGAAGGCAGTGAGGGAGGGCCAGGGGGAGCAGTGGGGTGGGAAGGGAACCTCCCTATGGTTGAGGCCTGGCTTTTCCTGGCCTGGAGAGGGACCTGCACTCACAGAGCTCATTTTCACTGTTATTCTCTGGGTAGAAAACCCTACCTCTTCCCACTCTTTCCTAATTCCCAGTGTTTCCCGAAGTACTGCCTTTGGCTTACAAAAGCTTACGAGGCTCCCTTTTGGTCATAAGTTGGTGTCGGGGTACGCCCTCTGACCTTGTTATTTCTCAAGACTCTACAGTGACACCCACAAGTGGCTGATGGTCAGAGCTTAACCAAAAAAAGTGTGGCTGTGGCCAGGCTACCCAGGAGCCCTTGACATTGTATCCACCAGACTCCAGGCAGAGGGTACTCACCCTACTCCACACCCCATTTCTTTACCAGATGCCAACTCAGTTTTGTACCTTGCTAAGGAAAACATATTAATATTCTGTTCATGTTTGCCCATGAGGGGCAAAAAACTAGGGAAAGAAAGTAAGTGGTAGCATCCACCAGGCTCTTCTCTTTTTCATTGTCAGGGAAATTTCATTAAAAAGGCAGTGCTCAGGGCACTGGCCGGTTCTGCTTCCAACAACTCTGACCTTTCCACTGGCAATGCATTCAAATTCATAAGTTTCATTACTCGGTGAATTATGGAATTCATACAAACTATGTTTTGCGCTGCTTTAGATGCAAATCACAAACCTTATCCTGGAAGAATGTCATCAGGCCGAGCCTAACCTTTCTGCTAAATATTGGGCTTGCCATCTTTTTAAACCCTGTGGCAACTGCCAGGACAATCCACTCCCCCACTTACAGACCCGTCCCCAGGAGAGAAATTGCCAGAAACACCTCAATAAGAGTATCAGAGACCTATGTGTCCCTCTTACTAAGAAAGTTAAGTACAGGGTGGGTGGGTGGGTGGGTGTGTGTATGTGTGTGTGTCTGTGTGTAGTGTTAGCAATAGCAAATATTTCTAGCTTTTTCTAACGTTAATCCCATTTGACACGTTCACTTGTTTAAACAAAAGATCAAATACGAAAGAGAAGTCCTACTCTGAAAGTTCACAATCATCCCCCAATACAGCCATACCCTGTCCTCCAAAAGCCTCATATAAGCCTCAATATGACCTATAGAAAATGCATTCAGCTACTCCACATGGATTGCTTCACCAAAAGTACTTCCACAGGTGAATGCACTCCACACCAAAGGGTTCCAGAGAAAGGACATGAAAAGATGCATGCGAGGGGGACTCAGCTTTTAAAAACCTGACTCTGGCTATGAACCAATTCACCTCCAGACGACACTATTACAGGGGCCTTTGCAAAGAACATAATACCCCTGATGGCCACAGGCCCAGACAGGGCTCCCTCCGAAGGACAACTGTTCCCGGGACAGCTGCACTGGGATACACGTGCCAAGTGCACACCACGCCCTTTGCCATCACCTCCTCTAAGACCTCACACCACTGATCTTTCTCCCTCCCTCTTGGATCCCCCCCTCCCCCTCATCACAGGCCCTCACTTACAACCAGGTGAGCAGGCGCCCCAATAAAAAGCTTTTGATAGCTCATCCACCCAATGCACTTTCTTCCCTACTTCACAGGTGACTCTTGGGCAAGAGCTGTGGACAACCCACCCCCTCTCGGACTGCATCGCTCCCCAAGCACAGCAAGCCACCCGCCTGCCCAGCCACTCTGCGGCAGCACCCTCCCCTCACCGCGGACCTAACCACTAAACCCACAGCACTCCTGTCCTCCGCCCCACCTTCACTCAGGCCACGCAGAAGACACGCCCTTCCTTTGCTTCCAGGCAGCACCTCCTTCCCCGGGGCCTCTCTAGCCGGGCCTTCTTTAGCCAGCCTTCTCCTCGGCAGCTTCCTCTTCCTGCCTCCTAATTTGGGGGTTCCGAAGGGTTTCTTCTGAGGCTCTTGCTCTTTACTACCCACTCTCCCCAAGTAATCTCACTCGCTCTGCCATTCATCCAAAGGTACTAGATGTCTCCCCTTGTCTCCCACAGACAACTAAACTCCTCCATGTGTCCAAACCAAATTATATCCTTTCCCCTGAATTCTCAGGTGAGAACTGTGACCATCACCCTTGGTGGCTCCTCCCTCGGCCCCTAGAACTATCTATCACCCAGTATGTTAATAGCTCCAAAAAACCTTTCCACTCCATCTACTCCTTCCTGTCTCCTCTGGAACTCCCTTAATTCAAGCCAACACCATCTCTGCACCAGGAACCTGCAGCAGCCCAACTGGTCACCTCACCTCCAGTCTCGAATCCACTCCTACTTCCCCTCTACTGTTTATACTGCACCAAGAAGGACCTTTCCAGAAAGAAAATCTGATCATGTCACTCCCTGTCCTGAACTCCTTCTGGAGCACCGCGGTCTAAATGGAGGCAATTTTCCACTGGTAATGTAAAGGACAAACAACTACAGGATAGGTCTACACTTTTTTAAATGGTGTACCAGCCACTTTGAGATCAAGGTCTTATTTACCCTTCCAGCTTCATTCCTCACAGCCATTCTGAAGCACAGTCAGTTCCTAGAACAGGTTGTACTTTCTCACCTCTAGGACTTTTGTTCATTCTGTTCCTACCTAGAACAGTCTGCAAATCACTTCTTTGGACACCCATCTCTTTTCTTTCTGGTCAAATTTAATTTACCCTTCGAATCTCGGCTAAGAGACCCCTTTCTCTCCAAGCCTTCCCCAACTCCGTGTGTGCCCCAGTGGCCCCCCCTAACATTTCTCAAGAGCACACCCCACACTGCATGGTCTCCTGCTCTTGATTTCCTCACCACAGTACACCCAACATCTGGCACGGGGCTCACAACAGAGAAGACAGTTAAGTAGGTCTTACCACATCTGCTTAAGGGGCCACAGCCAATCATTCAGAGAGGATCCAGGGTTTACTGAATTGGGAGACAGCTGGGTGACTCAGCAACTCATTTTCTGTGCTCTTAACAAGTACTACATGAAGGGGGGGGGCGCGGCTGGGTGGCTCAGTCGGTTGAGCGTCTGACTCTTGATTTTGGCTGGGGTTGTGATCTCAGGGTTGTGGGATCTAAGCCCCATGTAGGGCTCCGTGCTCAACGGGGAGTCTGCTTGAAGATTCTCTTCCACTGTCCCTCCCCCCAGTCGTGTGCATGTGCCCGTGTGCACATGCGCTCTCGGGCACATGCACTCTCTGTCTCAAATAAGTAAATATTTTTTTAAGATTTTATTTATTTATTTAAGAGGGAGGGTGCGTGAGAGAAAAAGCACCAATGAGGAGAGGGGGCAGAGGGAGAGGGAGAAGCAGACTCCCCTGCTGAGCAGAGAGCCCGAAGCAAGGCTCAATCCCAGGACCCCGGGATCATAACCTGAGCCAAAGGCAGATGCTTAACTGACTGAGCCACCCAGGGGCCCCTAAGTAAATCTTTAAAAACAAAACAAAACAAGTACTATATGAGGCATCACTGGGTTGTAGCCCATGGTCCCACTGTCCATCTTCTCTTCTTTCTTGGACATTGTCACAGAAGCCCTGATTTTTAGCTGGGCTTAGAACCAAGACTACGTTTTCCAATTCTAGCCAATGAATCATTAGCAGAGATGTTGTGTGCAATTAATTCTACTGTTCTTCTTTCATGCTAACTAGAACGCAGACTGGCTAGCTGGAGCTCCAACAACCAATTATGAGGTGAAATCCACCTCTTATGAATGACTAAGCAACAAGATGGAAGGAGTTGTCAATGAGGAAAAACCAGCAATGGAGGATGACTGTGTAGCAGGACAAACAAAATAAAAGGGCCTGCACTGCTTATTACATGAGAAGAAAATCACTTCTATCTTGGTAAGCCACTGTTATTCTGGGTTTTCAGTCATTTGTGGCCAAATGTATCCTAAATGCTATAGAGGAATTCAAAAAGCCCAGGATTTGTAATAGAGGTATTTCTGAGAACAGTTCAGTAACAGAAGAGGAAGCCTGCCTGAATGCAAGGCTTTCAAATTCACACACCACAGGACTGGGTCTCAACCTCCTCGAAAATGCCAATTTCATATGTTAAACCAAGAGTTTGGATGACAGAGAATGAACAAGAATTCTCCTTTCTCCCAACACTCTTTCCCACCGTCCCCACTAAACCTCCCTCTGGAATAAATGCATCTGTTTACTAAAAGAACAAGCATACAACTCTAATCTAGTACCCATCATCACAAGACATTTTTTCATTCAGGTCAGAGACAACCAAATGCGGAAAAATGGCCTCCATCTCCCAGAAGGCTCTGCCCAAGGTTCTGTCCTGATGAGATCACTTGTTTTTCCATTGTCTTACAGAGTCAGAGCACAAAATACTTAGAAGCCCTGCTGGAGTCCGGATAGGTCCTCTTACTTTCTGTTCCCTAGTCACAGATCTTTATTTAACATTTAAGGAAAAATGAGTCTTCAGCCTTACTGATGGAGAAAGCAATTAAAAAAAAAAAAGCTTCCTCTTTATTAGAAAAAGATTCTTTCAAAGAGAATATATCAAATATTACCTAAAAATCTAGTAAGATGAGGAAGAAAGATGTATTTACAATCCCAAAAGTGGGCTCAAGTATGCTCCTAAGACCTCTGCCAGAAAGGGGAACCAGGACCAGCTGGTGAGTTCCATATCTGAGGAGCCCCTAAATCATAAGTTGCCATCCGGTACCCACTTCAGTGTCTCCCATCTCCAACAGTGCTTACTACAAAGGTGACAAGGTAAGTGGACGTGAGAGGTGATATCCCCAGTGTCTTGTGCCCCAACCTCTCCTGCCCCCGTAAGTGGGCAAGCACCCTGAGCTGTTTATTGTATTGGAATATTGTCATTTTTGTATTCCTGAATCATAATAGTCATGGAAATACATGCTAATCAAATAGATTCCAATATTTCTCCACTGGGAAACAAAAATTTAACAGTGTTCTCAATCCCAAAATTGTTATATTGACGAAATTATGAAAGCAACAATGTGAAATGGCTCTTTTGATAAATCATTAAGGATGCCTTGGGAAAGATGAAATAGGAAAACGAGAAAGCCACTTAAGAAATAAAAGGCTCAGGGCTCCTGGGTGGCTCAGTCGTTAAGCGTCTGCTTTCGGCTCAGGTCATGATCCCAGGGGTCCTGGGATCGAGCCCCACATCAGGCTCCCTGCTCCACGGGAATCTGCTTCTCTCTCTCCCACTTCCCCTGCTTGTGTTCCCTCTCTTACTGTGTCTCTCTCTGTCAAATAAATAAATAAAATCTTTAATAAAAAGAAAGAAATAAAAGACTCCTGATCACCAAAGATGGGATAATTTGAGTGCTGAAAGACGAAATGTGATTTAAACACAAGTATATGAAAATCTGAGTTCATAACGATAACTGTAAAAAGCCACGCTGGCCACCTTTGAAGGTTGCTGGGACACCAGATCATCATTTGAAAATCAATAATTAAAAGGAAAGAGTACTTATCATGCCCTTACCACACAGTGGGTACCAGGAAATTGATTAAACTATTCTTTTGTGTTTGAAAAGTTCCTTTAATAACAAGATTAGGAGGAAAAATAAGTGTGGGGGGTGGTCTGCTGAACTGCAAGTGACTTTGAGATATCCAGTATCTCAGCAGAGAAAAAACATGGCCTCAGTGTGATGCCCCAGGCTCGGGGAACTAAAACAACTGTGAAATTTCTTACACGTGAAGTAAATAAAACAGCCTTGATGCTGTCAAACTGGATGGACTTTCCAATCTTCATCTTGCACCTCTTGGCAATATTAGATCTGGTGGACCATTTCCTCCTTGAAACATTCCTCTCTTAGCCCCCACGATACATACTTTCCAGGTTCTCATTCTACCTGACTAACTGCTCTGTCCCAGTCTCTGTGCTATTTTCTCTCTCCATGACCTCTAAATGTTGGACCAGTTCTGGTCAGAATCTAGACCCCCTACACTCTCCCCCTAAGTATTATCATCCAACCCCTTGGCTTTAATTTCCAATTCCACCAACCTCAATCCCTCCTCCAGTGCCAGACACAACTACTGTTTCCAAATACTTAATGACATCTCCACCAGAAAGTTCTCATAGGCATCTCAAACATAACTAGCTAAACAGAACTACAGATGGTGCCCATCAAACTGGTGATCCTGAGGCCTCACCTTGCTGACAAGTTTAACACCACAATCTGTATCCTGTATAAGCCAGAAACTTGGGAGTGATGCTTAATTCCTCTCTCATCTTCCCCCAGATACCAGACATGCAGGTGGCTCCCTCCAAAAGTCCATTCCACTCTTCCTAGATGGCACACAGTAGCCTGTGCAAACTAATTATTTTAATTCCGTGCCCGTTTTCACAGCGACAGGTTCCTGAAGAGGCGTTTTTATCCCCAGCCGAAGCCCTGACTGCTTTAGAGCAGGCACCTGGCCTAAGATGATACAATCGACATACAGTTCTAGAATCTGGTAAGAAGGCCACGGGGAGCGACCCTTGGGCTCTCTCAGCCTCACTAGCCTGAGGATAAGGAAACCAGGTGCTACCAGCACTGGCTTGCACCTTCATGAGAGCCTGAGGATGACCAACTCCTGAAAGGCACAGAGAAGCGAGGACAGAGAATGCTTTAAGCCAATGAATTCCATGATTATGTGCAACTAAATTTGCAAAGTATTTGCAAATCCAAGTCCTGTCGGTTCCACGGCCAAAATCTATCTCAAATCTATCCTTTTTACCTCAGCAGTGACTAGGCTCATCCCAGCCCCATCATCTCTCATCTACAATGGATTCCTAATTGCTCCTTCCACCCACCCTTCTCCTCACCGCCAATGATCTTTCTAAAATGTGCATCAGTTTGTGAAAATTAACGAAAGGACACCTCGTTCACAATGAGGTCAGGCGGCCAGCAGGGGACGCTCTCGTGCCCTACCACTCCTAGTCAAGTGCAGCCCCAACAGGAAGAGACTACCTTTCCAGTCAGCAGGTCATGGCATTACTACTTTACTATCTCAGTGGGAGGAAGAAAGGTTCTTTTCCTTCCCGGGCCACAGCCCAGCCAATGAGAGACAGTCCCAACTCAACCAATGAAAAGCCACTAAACTTCGAACTCCCAGTTTACTCCCATGGACTTTTTGTTTGTAACAGCCTTGCTACCTTCCCCCATTCTCCTCTATAAGAGACCATTCTTCTTTGTTCTGGGAACTTGCCTATGGTTTTGCCAGTAGCCTCTGTTATTCCCGAGCAAACCCATTTTTGCTGGCAAAAGGACTTTTATTCTTAATGTTAACATTACTTGTGATAAGAAGTGGGATCCGGGGTGCCTGGGTGGCTCAGTTGGTTAAGCGACTGCCTTCGGCTCAGGTCAGGATCCTGGAGTCCCGGGATCGAGTCCCACATCGGGCTCCCTGCTCGGCGGGGAGTCAGCTTCTCCCTCTGACCCTCTTCCCTCTCATGTGCTCTCTCTCTCTCATTCTCTCAAAATAAATAAATAAAATATTAAAAAAAAAAAAGTGGGATCCAGGAACAGTCTCCCAAAACTCCAAGGCTAGTGGGTAAACCCAAGGTGCCTGTACCCACAGAGCCAAATGGGCTCATTGCTTTCTCGCTGACCCTGGAGTGTGAAGTGAAGCAAAGTTTTTCCTGGATTTCAAGCTCCACTTTGTGTCCAAGCTCTCCAGGCTTTATTTGAAATCTATCTTAAGGCCTTGTTTATTACGAGAGTACTCTTTTGGCCTTCAGTCTGACTCCTTTTCAGAGTCAGACATCCTGTTGGAACTGTCCTGGCCTTCAGCCCGATTCCTTCTGGAACCAGTTTCTGCCTGTTGAAACTGTGCTTTTAGGAATTTTTCTCCTTGCTCTAGAGAAAAACCTCTAAAACATGAGATCCCAGTCATCAGAATGCTTTGAGGGTGCCCCCTTTCTGGGACCCTAGCTGGTTTTATGTTTAAAAACTTTGGTCCCTCCACATGCACATTTATAACCAAACGGACTGACATAATGAAAAGTAATTTAGAGCACCAATGGCCATTATGGGGAACTTTCGATCTCCCCAAACTTGTTGTTCTCAAATTAAATCAGAAAGCTGTGGCTCCTTAAATGAGAGAGAGAGAGAAAGAGAGAGAACCGAATGGGATGCCTATTTTAACTGGTACCTTGAGGCCTCCAAACATTTTCAGGATTCTAAGTTTGCATCCGTGCAAAATACCATTTCTAAATTAACTGAGGCAAGCAAATCATGGAAAGAATTCTAAATGGCTTCTGAATCTTCTTTTGCTAAATGGACCAACTTAAACAAAACTAATTTAGAACTTCAGTGGCCATTATGGAGAACTTTCAATCTCCCCAAACTTACTTTCTCAAAACTGAATTGGGCAGCTATGGCTCTAAAATTGTCAAAACTGAATAGGATTTTGGGATTTGGGGATTTTGAAGCTTCCAAATATTACCAGGAATCTAAAAATGCCTATTCTAGACTAATGGAAGCAAGCAAAGGAGAAAAGGGGGGCTTCTGAGGCCTCTTTTTTCCTTTCCCGTCTTCTGTCTCCAATGTATCTGGTGTTCAGTCCCCACCTTTTCTACATCACCCCCCTCGTACTAACCCTTTCACTGAACTTCCCTTTTCCTCTGAACCCCTCCCCACTCCCTCCTTTCCTGAACGTAATAAAACTTGACCCTTTAAAGTTAAGTCTTTGGATCCAAATAAACGGCAGATTTCTTATGTTCCCTGGACCAAGGTCAGACTTAAGGTCAGAGTTAACTCAGACCAAGGTCAGAGTTAAAGAGTTTCCTAAAGTGACTCAGGATCCATGTTCGCTGAAGAATTTTTTTCTTTTTTTTTAATTTTTTATTGTTATGTTAATCACCATATATTACATAATTTGTTTTGGTGTACTGTTCCATGATTCATTGTTTGTTCATAACACCCAGTGCTCCATGCAGAATGTGCCCTCCTCAATACCCATCACCAGGCTAACCCATCCCCCCACCCTCCTCCCCTCCAGAAACCTCAGTTTGTTTTTCAGAGTCCATCATCTCTCCTGGTTTCGCTGAAGAATTTAACAGGGTTATTCTAACTTACCACCCTGGTTTCTAAGATTTGTATCAGTCAGGCCATGTGCTTGTTGGTGAGGACAAGGCCAAATGCTGGATGAAACTAGCCCCATGAGAACATCCTAAAAGATTTAGAGACACAAACCCCTAAAACTTTGGCAAGATTCTAGAACGCTCACTGGAAATCTCCACCGGGCAGTTACAGTAGCTTTTCCTAAGCCTGCTGATTGGAACAAAATTCAGGCTTGCACACAAAATCCTGATGAACCTGGTCACAACTCCTATAACCAACTCCAAACCGTCTTTAAAGATTCTGGGCTTCCGTAAGAGGCTGAATCCACCTGGGTAGCCTTTAACTCTACATTTACTAACAGGCAGAACCAGGATCTTTTAGTTGAAGGACCAGCATGGAATGGGAAACTCAGTCCACTCCAGAGTTCGCTAGCTTGGCAAACCAGCTCACTCACACCCAGCAGGGTCACCTGAAAGAAAGAACCAAAATTCTCAATTTTCAACTCTGGCAAATGAAGGCCCCTAAACAGACCCAAACCCCCCGGTTTCTGTTATTGGTGCAAAGGACCTGGGCACTGGAAAAAAGACTGTTACACACTTAAGCATTCCAGAAGCCTTCAGCCCTCTAGCCAGCCTTTCCAGGGTCCTCCTAATTCCCAGTGATGGGGCTCCAACGACCGACAGGGACTCTTCCCAGTCCCCCCTCTTAATTGGCTTGGAGAAACCACTCTCCAGACTGAGAATTAATGTCTTACTGACCCCAGAGCTACATTCTCGGAGCTCAGCACCACTCCTGGAAAGCAGGCCCTGCAGGCGTCAGAACACGATAACAGCTCCAATAGTGGGGGGGGGGGGTGTCTCTCATAAACCTCAACAGGTTCCTGTCTCTGCCCCTATTCCCTTTGGTTTAGGCCCTTTGAGAGATTCCCTCCCTTTTCTCTTTAGTTTCTCCACCTCATTCATTGACTGGGCCAAGATTTCTTAGAAAAAGTATCATGCCAGAATTTCTCCCAAAAGAAGGAAATCATTCTAGAATCAAAATCGCCAACCAGGTGGATTCAATGACCCTTCAACATCTTCTATTTGCTCCATCTCTGATAGCACGATGGGGGAGTCTGGGGACGCTGCTCATTTGTCCCCATCAGCTACCACCCTCTTTATGCGCAGATTCCTCAACTGATATTGGCAGAATTCACAGCGCACCTCCCATCAAGATTCAAACCGATCCCTCACCACCTCTCCCCAGAACGAATATGCTATAAATAAAGAAGCCCTTTAAGGCATCAAGCCCGTAATAGGAGACCACGGGACTCAGGGCCTTATCATCCCCTGCACTAGTCCCTGGGAGCCCCTATTTTACTGTGAGAAAACCCAGTGGCCAAGGATGGAGGTTAGTCCAGGACCTCGGAGCTATAAATTACATTATCCCTGGGCACCCTGTTGTTCCTAACCCCCATACACTGACATCTGTTCCCAATGAAAGCAAATCCTTCTTCACTATAATTGTTCTATATAGTGCACTTTTAGTATTCCAGTTCATAAGGATAGTCAGTATCTTCTTGCTTTCACTTGGGAAGAAGAGTAATAAATCTGGACAGTAATGTTCCAGGTTACACAGGCAGTCCTTAACTCTTTACAAACCTTAAAAGCAGATTTGGAGGATATAAAGTTTTCTGCAGGCTCCTGTTGGTTACAATATGTATATGTTCTGCTTCTCGTCTCCCTTTCTCAAACCTCTTCACAGGAGACAGCATTCACCTGCTAAAACTTTTGGCCTTAGAGACACCAGGCTGGCTCAGTGGGTAGAGCATATGACTCTTGATTTCAGGGTTGTGAGTTCGAGCCCTACACTGGGTGTAGAGATTACTTAAAAATCTTTAAGAAGGGGTGCCTGGGTGGCTCAGTCTGTTAAGCGTCTGCCTTCAGCTCAGGTCATGATCCTAGGGTCCTGGGATCGAGCCCCACGTCAGGCTCCCTGCTCAGCGGGAAGCCTGCTTCTCCCTCTCCCACCACCCCCCCCCCAGCTTGTGTTCCCTCTCTCACTGTGTGTCTCTGTCAAATAGATAAATCAAATCTTCCAAAAACAAAAAACCACTTTTGGCCTCAAAGGAACATATAGTCCCCCTCTTCCCCCCCCTATCTCTCTCCCTCTCTAAATATATATAGATAGACAGATTGTATATACATAATATATGTAATTATGTATATTTCCCCCCCTAGTTTGCTCAAACTCAGGTTCTATCCTTAGGGCATCTGATCTGGAAACAAGGACTACTTTTGTATCCAGATAAAACTCCTCATGACTGCTTAATGCTAAGAGATTACCTTTTGGCTCCCAGTAAAATTTACAGGAAACTCCTATAACCAATGCAAATTTTTCATGGTTTGCTGACTATTCTTCTTTATAGGATGAAAATGGTAAATATCGTGCTGGATATGCTAGTGTGACTCCTTTTGAAGTCACTGAGGCAGCACCTTTACCTTTACTTCAGCCCAAAAGACAGTTAGAAACCCTTACTTGAGCTTAGCTCACGGTAAAATAGTAAGTATTTATACTGATAGTTGCTATGCCTTTGGGGTAACTCATGATTTGGAATGTTATGGAAACAACTAGGTATCCCTACCACCAATGGGGACAAAATTAAATATGGCTTCTATGTCCAAAATTTATTAGATGCCATACTTTTGTTGGTTGCTCTGGCTACTATTAAGGTTCCTGGGCATCCCAGACTCAATTCCCTGGAGGCCAAATTGAACACCTTGCTGAAATTTCCGCCAAAAACACCATTCTCAAGGAAACCAACAGCCTAACTTATGTCATGTTCCAAAAGGATGTTCTCCCAAATGATAATTTGGAAAAACTGACCAGAGATACCCAACAATTGGCCCCAGAGAGAGAAAAACAATAGGAAATCTAATCATTGTTGGCTCAATACAAAGAGAACACTGGTTTGGACAACATTACAATCCAGCCCTACCAGAAATTCTAAAATCCCTACTACTTAAAACTGTACATGCCTTAAACCATTTGTCTACCGACAAAATGATAGCATTCAAGAACCAATATGTTTTGATAATATTGATAAATATGTTTGGGTCACCATTTGTATGTTTTTACTGGACACACAATAATCACAGTGATTCCCCGTACTTCTTCTGGAGCCCCCAGGAGGAAGGCATGACTTTGCCCATGGGACTTTCATCTGCTGAAAAATCTTACAACCATGTGAAGACTGAAAACAAAAGCAATGTGAAAGAGTGTGACCAAGGCTTGGTGACATTTGAGCCCCTAGATTAAATTAAGTCTGAAGCTGGAATTCCCATGGTCTTTAAGTTACATGAGCCAATGAATTCCTTTTTCATCAAATTTGAGCAGCTTCCTGTGTTTACAACTAAAACAGTCTTAGTTTTCTTCCTTTCCAATCACATCTTTTCTGTTCTTCTTCCTCCCACTTTTTTTTTTAAATCTTATTTTTTTTA
Organism: Callorhinus ursinus; assembly: GCF_003265705.2. Taxonomy (NCBI): domain Eukaryota; kingdom Metazoa; phylum Chordata; class Mammalia; order Carnivora; family Otariidae; genus Callorhinus; species Callorhinus ursinus. The sequence goes on along the minus strand of NW_027397091.1, from coordinate 2,699,647 downwards.
TTTGTTTATTTATTTATTTATTCATGAGAGACAGAGAGAGAGAGAGAGAGAGAGAGGCAGAGGGAGAAGCAGGCTCCCAAGGAGCAGGGAGCCTGATGCGGGACTCGAACCCAGGACCCTGGGATCACGACCTGAGCCGAAGGCAGACGCTTAACCATCTGAGCCACCCAGGCGCCCCTTCCCCACACTTCTTAAATGCAGGTTGTGTTTGTACATCGTATCCTTAGTGAGTGATCCACTACCATCAGCCTCTCTTCTTTGGACTCATCCTCCATAACACTAGCTATGTCCTCTCTCTCAAGCAACAACACTGCATATCAACCTGCCAATAAGACACTTCGATGTCCAACCAGCACCTCAAACTTGATAGGTCCAAATTCATCACCTCCTTTCCAACCCACACAAGCAAGCTCTTCCTTCTGTTTTCCTCCAAGACCCTAATTTACTTGAGATGCACTCCATGGGGAACACTGATCTTCACCACTGTCTCCAACCCCCTGTTGAAAACCACAGGCCCCAAATGGCATCACTTACAACAACTTCCCAAACTAGAGCTTAACACCAAATCTAATTGCAGTTTCAACTTCCCCCAGAAATGTAGTTTTAACTGGTTGGTCAGGAATTTTTAATCAGTGCTGGTAGGTCTGCCACATGGACCCTCTCTATCCCCCAAAGGGAGATAAGGTAATCTGCATGAGAAGACCCCCAGCTTCTCTCCCCTTGCCTGGAACAATCCTTTTGCTAGTAACTTTCTTCCACCCCCAGCCCCCATAAAAACCTTCCATTCCCTACAACTCCTCAGAGCTCCCCTCTGCTTGCTAGATGGGATGCTGCCCGATTCATGAATCATGTAATAAAAGCCAATTAGATCTTTTTAAAATTTACTTAGTTGAACTGTTAACACCCCCCCCCACTACACACACACACACACACACACCCCTCATCAGTTCTCAAACTAAAGACCCTCTTACTACAGGGTCTTCCCTTATTCCCATTCCCACTGCTAGTAACCTTGCTGACGTCTGCATGTCAACCTTTCTCTACTTCACTGGCCTCCCAATTGGTTCTCCACCAATTCCTCCCTTCTCTAATTTATTTGGCACACAGTCCCAGATTAATCTTCATAAAGCACAGCTCTGATTACACCCCTCCTCCACTCATTTTTGCCTAGTGAATTAAAGATAAACTACCTCCATTCCAGGCCCTGCACACACCAGATGCTCCATCCAAGCACAACTAACTACCCGTTGGCCTTGATTACATCCCACCCTTCCTTCTTTTCCCCCTTTGCTCCTTGCCTTTTCTCCTTCCTGCTCATCTTTCAAGTCCCACCTTAGAAGCCACCAAGACTTAAGGAAGGTCTTTACTGATTCTCATCTGTAGCAGACAGGAATAAAAAATGGCCCCTCCCTCAAAATAAATTGACCTAGGAATCTGTGAATATTACCTTACATAGCAAAAGAGTAAATATTCGGGGCACCTGGGTGGCTCAGTTGTTAATCATCTGCCTTCAGCTCAGGTCATGATCCCAGGATCCTGGGATCGAGCCCCGCAATGGACTCCCTGCTCTGCAGGAAGCCTGCTTCTCCTTCTCCCACTCCCCCTGCTTGTGTTTCCTCTTTGTTGTGTCTCTCTCTGTCAAATAAATAAATAAAATCTTAAAAAAAAAAAAGAGTAAATATTCCCTTATATGTGTGACTGAATTAAGGGTCCTGAAAGGAGGCGTATCCTGGATTATCCAGTTGGCCCCTAAATGCAATCACCTGTAACCTTATAAAAGGGAGGCAGAGAAAAATTGGACACACAGAAGAGAGGCAATGTGAAGAGAGCACAGAGATGTGGCCAATAGCCAAGGAATACCAATAGTCACCAGAAGCCGGGAAGAGGCGAGGCATGGATTCTCCCCTAGAGACTCTGAAAGGAATACAGGCCTGCCAACACTTTCATTTCAGCCTTCCAGCCTCCAGAAGTGATAGAATAAATTACTGTTGTTTCAAACCACCCAGTTCCTGGTAATTTGTTAGAACAGCCCCAGGAAACTAACAGACCATCCTTCCCACCAGCTTTATCTCCTACAAATAAAGTTCCCACAGGATGTTACTTATACCTCTCTCACACCATTTGTTGCCCATTTGTATTTAAGAGGGAACTTGCCATAATCTGATTTGATTTCGAGCTCATCAAAAGTAGGGACTGCATTATTCATCTTTGTTTATCTTGAATGCCCCTTGCCTGAATCTAGTAAAAGCTAAATAAGTGTCTTTTTAAAACTCATTGAATTTTAATGTTGGTCTGTTTTTTGAGAGAGAGAGAGAGACTGAGAGTGCACACACAGGAGTGGTGGGGAAGGGCAGAGGGAGGGAAAGAGAACCTTAAGCAGGCTCCACACCCAGTGTGGAACCCGACCAGGTGGGGCTCAATCTCATGACCCCGAGAGATCATGACTGGAGCTGAAATCAAGAGTTGGATACTTAACTGAGCCACCCAGGTGCCCCAAAATTCATTAAATTTTACTCAAATTCATCAATCTTTATTTACAAAGCCTAGAATAATGGTGTGCCAGCATTTGTATGAGGAAGACCGCCCTAGAGCTACAGCTATACAAATCCAGCTAATGACTAAAAGGGCTGCGTTTTCAGTGTTTTCCCAAAGCTTAAAATGACTGGGGCCAGGGAGCTGGTGAGGGAGACCCCCGGGGGCACCCATAAAACCCAGAGTGGTCATGAACTGTATTTGCAGACGGTAACTAATGTTGCCAGGAATAATGACTAAGTGGGCAGAGTAAAACCTTTCAGAGCCCTAAATGGTTCAGTCTTGCCCTACAAAAGGTGTAAGTCTGCACATTTCCCTTGAGTAATGGAAAATGCTCCAGGAAGAGTAAGAACACACCTGTCCTTTGAGCCAATCAGATTCATTAGTGGAAGAGCCCTACTAACACTTTAAAATGCTACCCTCGGGGTGCCTGGGTGGCTCAGTCGGTTAAGCGTCTGCCTTCGGCTCAGGTCATGATCCCAGGGTCCTGGG
>NW_027397091.1:2670441-2696613 GCF_003265705.2 Callorhinus ursinus | reverse complement strand
GCGTCTGCCTTCGGCTCAGGTCATGATCCCAGGGTCCTGGGATCGAGTCCCGCATCAGGCTCCCTGCTAGGCGGGGAGCCTGCTTCTCCCTCTGCCTCTGCCTCTCTCTCTCTCTCTCTCTGACTTTCATGAATAAATAAATAAAACATTTAAAAAATAAAAAAATTAAAAAATAAAAAAAAATAAAAAATACCTGCTTTGTTCTCCATAACATCACTACCACCTGAAATTATTACATATTTGTCTCCCCCACTGGAACACAAAGTCCACATGGAAGGGACTTGGGTTATTCACTGTGACATCCCCATGGCCTATATACGAGGTCCCAAATACAGGTTTCTTCACAAAGGGAGGAAGAGAGAGAAGATGACAGGTCAAGGAACAACTAAGGAGTTCTCCACTCCTGAGTCTGTAGGTTAAAATGGCAAGCATAATTTCTCACAGGGCCAGCCACTCTGCACAAAATGGCACCAGCTCACGGCATTCACCCAGATTTGCAAATTCCGTAAGTGGAAGGAATGAGAAATTCTTAAGAACGTTCTAAGGATGAGACATCAAACGTCCAAAACCAAGGTGGGTAGCAGAATGAGAAAATAATGTCCAGCAGCTGCTGACTGCTTTTCTGTCCAGCAATTTTGCAAAAGGGAAATACCTGCTTCCTGCAGCTTAGGCTTCCAGAAGCTAAGCCCCTGCCAAACTGGTTGTCACTCCATGCAAAGACAGACTGATGCATCAACCAAAAAAATTACTCACCATCTGTGTAACAAGCACAGCTGTAGCGGCCACTCCAGTCTTCACACTGTGGACAGGCTGGCTGTTGTCCCCACCCAACTCCATCTCAGCTGAGAAGTTGAGGTTTGGTGAATAGAATAAACTGTAACACCTCAGTTATCTGGTATTAAGGAAAAATCCACTAATCCACAGTGAAATTTCTAGATAACCAAAATGTACCTGCTTCATCAATTTAAAAAAAAAAATGGCTTTCTTATAAATGTTTGGGGTTGCAAATCTTCTACCCAAAGATTATTATGCACCTCTGTAATGAGGACACATTTAACGACATCATCCTAGGGTTCCTTTGTTAAAAAAACAAAATTCAGCTGAGTAAATTTTAAAGATTTTATTGGCTTTATTCAATGAGTCATGAATGGGGCAGCATCCCATCTAACAGACAGAAAGGAGCTCTGAGGAGCTGTACAAAATGAAAAGACTTTTATAGGCAGAAGTGAGTAGGAATAAGGAAGTCATGCTAGGCCAAAGCAGACTGGTTACTGTGAGGTCATTCTCCTTTAGGGGATGACAGGGGTCTATCAGGCAGATTACCTAACTGGTGCTGTCAGATGACTTCTGACTAGTTTAAGATTCCATTTCTGGGAGAGCCGAAACTGATTATTAAGTTTCAGTTTGGTGATGTAAGTCTCCATTTGGAGACTGCTATCTTGTTTTCAGTGCCTGGAATCTCTATTGTTCTGCCTGGGCAGGATTCAGGCACTAACGAATGAAGATGCTGTCTGCCCCAATTGTACAGACTTTGTGCTTAGTGCTCAAGTTTGAATCCCAGAGAATCCTCCCTCAGTCTCAGGCCACTGGCTATCCGCAGACATGTCTTCAGAGTGTTTCCAAGCTGCCTCTCTCCCAGATAGCTCGATGGAGAACTCAGATGGCCCAGGCTCTAAGAACTAGGCCTGACCTAAGAATGGACACAGCGAGTGAGCAATTCACAGTCCGAGAGGGTCCTCAGACTCAAGGTGCCCAAACAAGGGTTTCTAGGCATGCACTGTTAAACATCAGTCCCTGCTGTTCCAGAGTCATTTATTCCAAGAGGTCCTGGCTGCGAGCAATAAGCTCTCAACCAGAAAGGCTTGAGATTAACAGGACTGACAGGACACTTAGGCCCTGCAGGTAGATATTCTGCAGCCTGAGGAGACATCGGGTGAGAAGAAATCTATCCACAGGCTTCTACACACAGAGAAGGAAATGTGAGTCCGCATGCTTTGTGGCTGGTGACAGTGGGGAGCTGTCTACACCTAGTCCAATTCATCTGTCACACCTGCATGCCATCTATGCACCTGTAGAGTTTCATTCTATTAGGGGGACACAGAGGATGAATGCCATGAAAGCCTCCAAACCACACGACTTCCCAAAACAATATGCAAATGTATACTACTCACAGTCACAAAAATATTCTCGGTACTTACTTAGAATTGTAATATTGGAATTCACTAAAGCTACATTAATAATGAATATCAATCCCATAAACACAAGTAAGAGAGAGTGGTAAACTAGACAAACAAAACAAAACGAAACAAAAGGCTGCAACCAACTTTCCAAAGAAGCAAGTCTATCTTAAGGAGAAGAATACCCCAAAAGAATGGGAAAGGGGGAACCGGTACTAGCTGTGTGATCTTAGGAGAGATCGTGTCACCTTCTGGGCCTCAGCTTTTTCATCTATAAGACAGAAACAATTCCTATCTCAGGGGTATTGGTGTTTTTTGAGCTGTGGATTGAAACCTATGGGGTCTTAAAATCAGTTCAGTGGGTCACAACTAGCAAAAAATAAAATAAAATATGGTTCCAGAAATCAGGCTACTTCTGAAAGGGGTACACATCATGTTAATATAATGTGGTACTTCAGTACTAGAAATAAATACTGACACGCCAATATTTTCTTTTGCTCTCCAACTCTAGTCACTAAGCTCAACAAATTCCTCCTGAAACCAGAGGCCTGGTTCTCACTGCCTAGCCAGTTGTTAATCTTCACAGCTGACTTAGCACCACTCCACCTTCTGACCACCATATGTGCTAGGGACAGCCAAGCCTGACAGTAACCAGGAGCTTATGACCAAGTCGGCAGGAGGGCTGTGCCTTCAAGCTTTCTTCTCCCAGGGACAGTCAGTTTTGCCTCCCTGCCAGAAACCATCACGACAGATCAACACATATCCTTTACTGAATCTTGTGGGAGCTACAGAACTCCAAGTCAAGGAGCCCAACTCCAGAGACTCTATTTGCTGATGAGACAGCACTAACCAGAATTTGGACAGTCAATTTCCATAGAAGACTGGAGAGTGAAGGAAGATGAAGAAATGGGGTGCAGGAGCAGAGAGGGTTCCACGGAGAAGCAGGGGCTGAAGTGAGCATCAGAGGGTAAGGTCTCTATGCCACACAGGCCTCACATTGGTGCAGCCTCCAGGGCCCGTGCTGAGATGCCCCTGCTTCCAGCATGCAGGCCCCAAAGAACTCTGGGGCCACTACCCCACCTCCTCTCTCCAAAACAGGTGCAGAGTGAGGCAAGTGCTCTCCCACCCCAACAGCCTGTTGGCTAACCCTGAGACGCTCACAGGTCCTCCTGTGTTAGGGGCTCTTTGGCCAAGCCATGGAAGGAAATGACTATGGAGGCCAGGAAGGCAGAATGGCTAAAGCAAAGAGCATGGAACTCAGACTCAGCCTACCTGGGTTCAAATTCTGACTTGAAGTTCAGGCCTTTTTGCTCATCCCTGTAAAATAGGAGCCAATACTTCTGATAATCCAGGTAGCCTGCCTCTAGATATATATACACAAGTCACTCGCTGGTCACTGCATGTGCAGGACACGTGTAATACATCACAGCCCTGCTGAACAGCGCCCCCTGGCCCTCAAACACCTGCTAGGTGATAACTGCAGCGTGTCTATGAAAAATTAGATTTTCAGTTTCCTTAACTATTAAAAAAAAAAAAACAAAACCTCTTACAAATCAATAAAATGTAGCCATGCCAATAGAAAAAAATCAGCAAGAGACAATTTGCCAAATACAAATAACCTGTATACTTAACCTCACTAATAATCAATGACATAAAAAATAAAATGGCCATAGAAGCCATTTTCTCACATCAGACTGAAGAGATAAAAAGAACATTCACGGTGGACCAGGCTTGGAGAAAATGAGTACGCTTATACAGTACTCATGCAAATGAAATTAGTACCACCTTTCTGAAAGGCAATTTGGAAGTATGTATTAAGAACCTTTAAATGGTTCACATCTCCTCTGATCTAGTCATTCCTTGACGAGAAATATACCCAAAGTGAGTATCTAGCGAAATACGTCATTTACATGAGGATGTTCATCATGCCCTTATAAGAAGAAACAACTTATATGACCTACTTAACAAAGATAGGGAAAAACACCAAGCAGCCACAGAAAAAAGATTAGCAGGGCACAATAAAAATGTCAGCGGCAGTTATATTCTAGGTAGTAAAATTAAAGGTAAATTTTTAAATATTTTCCCATCACCTCCACATTTTCCACCAAACAAGTATTGTTTCCATACTTTAAAAAAAGTACCAATTGGATATATCTAAGCCTCTCAACTTTTCTGTGCTGACACCTTTACTGGCTCCCTCCTAAACTTTCTGGCCTGGCCCTCAGGCCTTGCCACTGGGACCCCTCACTTATTCTTGGTCCATCTTTCCAGACACATTCCTGCTCCTTCAGCTCAAATGTCACCACCCCACAAGCTCTCCCTCTGCCCCCGCCCAAGCAGTGCTAAACAAGTCAGAACGATGAGCAAGCCCTAGTCCCACATGGATAACCACAGGAGACAACATGAGATTCTTCAAAGTAACCAAAACAACCAGCCCGAGGTCAGCTTCCCCGACCACATTATCTATAGTGAACTCGTCAAAGCTAAGAAACATTTGTGATGAATGAAGATGGAAATCCTGGGCCAAATTTCCCTGGAAAAAAAGGGGGCTTGAAAAATCTCAAACCATCCTGGTTTTCCATCCCCTTTTTGAGCCCCTGGACACTAAAAGCCTTTGGTTTTTCAACTTCAAATAACAGCTCATTCTTAGATTTTGGATTTTCTTTTATTAATACAGTATTTATTGGTCTTCCCTTTATCAAACCCTGAGCCAACCACTTTGCCCAGGCTGCCTGGGGAGGTATAAGAAAAGGAACATACAGGGCAGACGAGACACGGGAGAAAGATGGAGACACAGCTCCTTCACATAGTGAAGAGGATGAGAAAGGCCACCATCAGGCAAAAGAGCCCCATGGTCTCCAAGAGGGCAAAGTCCAGAATGGTGTAGAAGAGCTGTTGCTTCAGAGACAGGTTCCTGACATGACCAGTGATGAAATCCCCAAACATAGTCCCAATTCCAGCCCCAGAGCCAGCCATCCCTACCATGGCAGCCCCAGCCCCGATGAACTTCCCTTGAAATGGCTCTGGTTCACCTGCGGCTGGGAATAAGTGAGGTCAGAGGACACGGGGCTGCCAAGCTGCTGAGGCTCTCATCTGTCAGTGTCTCCAGTGGTGCTTTTATTGATTTATTTTTTATTTATTTATTTTTAATTTATTTATTATTATTTATTTATTATTATTTTTTATTTTATTTTTATTTTTTACTTATTGATCGGCTCAACAGCTGAGAGGTGCTCCTGCCCAAGAAGGGGGTGGAGAGGAACTTCGCACAGACATACATTTTCAGGGGATGAGGGGCTGCAGCAGGAGAACTGCTCCCAGGGCACAAAAGACAGAGAGCTCATATTTTGGATACTTTAAGAACAATGAGAGGGGCGCCTGGGTGGCTCAGTCGTTAAGCATCTACCTTCAGCTCAGGTCATGATCCCAGGGTCCTGGGATCGAGCCCCGCGTCGGGCTCCTTGCTCTGTGGGAAGCCTGCTTCTCCCTCTCCCACTCCCACTGCTTCTGTTCCCTCTCTTGCTGTGTCTCTCTGTCAAATAAATAAATAAAATCTTTAAAAAAAAAAAAAAAAAAGACCAATGAGAAATGTAAGAGTCGTGTGTTAGAACACCAAACCCTGTAATCCGGATAATTCTTCCTGAGACCTAGGAAAGAGGATGTCCAACCACAGCAACTAGGAATCAAGCAGAACCCTCTAGAATGAGATGTCGCCTGTCTGATAAAAAGCCTCTAGGAAAGGCTGATATCTCTGGAAGAAATGGTTCTTTGTCAGCAGTGCTCAAACTAGCTACTCTCCTATAGTGTGTTTTCAACAGACCACTATTTGAAAACTGAAAATTCTCTGTACAGAGAATTCTGTGGAGCAGACAGAAGATAGAAATGGCAACCCATTCAAGAGAAAACTGAGAGTCTGGCTGACATCCCTGTGAAAAAACAAAGCCCATGTGACCCTTACTCTCCCAAAACTATAGGGGGTGACAGACGTCAGCCTCAACATGGCAGACTAGACTGCAGCAGGAAATTCTATTTAAAGTGGCCAGTGAAGGAGACCTTTGTGCTTCTACAAACTACCCTCATACTCAAACAGTAGGATGGGACACTACACACCGACAGTCAAAGGGAGTACAGAAGATTTATGATTTATGCCTTCAGAGGGAAGCCCCTAGAAAAACTGGCTAAAGGCAATCAGAATGCAGGCTGGCTGGTCAGTCCCCCTGAGCCTGCTTCCATATGTGACATAATGGAACCGACCATTCCTCAACGGATTATTTTTCCACCAATGACCTCTTATTTAGAAGACTATTATTATTTTGAAGACTGAATTTATCAGTAACTGATTCATTTCTCCAAAGAGAAGTGCCCCATCACACTAAGAACCTAGCCATGGCCTCCTTCTTAGGCCCTTCAGGCAGCAGGAGAGAGCTGCCAGGACCTGCACCCCCACCAGCAAGTGACTGTTCCAACATCTAGGGAATGTACTTTTCTGTTGCAATGGTGGAAAGAGGCTGCTGTGATGATTTTTATCTGAAGTCATCTAGTTAAAGCAGCACCACTGGGCGCCTGGGTGGCTCAGTTGGTTAAGCGACTGCCTCCGGCTCAGGTCATGATCCTAGAGTCCCGGTATCGAGTCCCACATCGGGCTCCCTGCTCAGCAGGGAGTCTGCTTCTCCCTCTGCCTGCCACTACCCCTGCTTGCACTCACTCTCTCTCCGTCTCTCTGTCAAATAAATTTTATTTATTATTTTATTTATTAAAAGATTTTATCTTTTAAAAATATATCATAAGAACTTAGCAAAATCCATAAAATGGGAAATGTATAAAGGTTTATTGTTCAGAAAAACTTAGGTCCTATCACTTTCTGAGATACCATCTTCCGTGAAAAGATTTTTGGACCATTGTGGAAAATAACGTTGGCAAGGAAATAACACAGTCTGCTCCTCATTCTACTTGACCTCTCCATTCTATTTGACACAGCTTTTCTTTCTTCTCAAAAACTTGTTCTTTCAGGATCTGGTAGCACACCACCCTCTCCTGACTCTTCCCTGATCTCCTACCCAGTGTCCTCTCCTCCATCAGCCAACTCCAACTGAACACAGGTACTTCCCGTGATCGGCTGTCAGCTCTTGCCTTTCTTAATGTCAAGAGCAGAAGCCCAGATTTCAATCAAGAGGAACCATGTTTATCCTTCACCCCAAACATGGAACAACAAAAGTGTTGCAACAGGCTGCTTCTAATGTAAGATCAGCTCAGTCTCTCAAAACTGAAAATTTCCTGTTGATGAAAGCAGACAGAGCACATGCCTTTCAACCTCAATATCCCACTGAACTGAAGTCAATAAGCACAGTAAGGAATAAAACCATGGCCTTTTAGGCAGAAATAGTAAGGGACAGGGACCAACCACATACATGAGATTTCAACAAATTTCTAGATAACAAAGTAGACTGAAGAACTAAGATGGAGGAAATAAAACGGAAAGTGTAGCCAAGAGCATATACTTCAGAAAGCCTCCAGAGAAAATAGAAGCCCTCTGCCCTCTGCTACCGTGGAGGAGTTCTGGACTGAGATCTGACATACGAGATGGTAGATGAGATTTAGGAGGTTCGGCTCCCCATCCGCTCAACCTAAAATGAAGCCTATCAAGCAGCAGGCCCCATCTAAGCACACAGAGGTCTCAGACAAATTCCCAGTCAGGAGAAAGGTAAGCCAAGACATTATTGCTCATTCTTTCCTTGTCCAAATGGGAAAGCTTATTTGGGTTATCCTGCCCCCTTCAGCCTGACCCTCTTCCACAACTGTCCTTGAAGGGGAGGGGGATGGAAGATAACCTTTAGTGCATGGCAACCAGACCCAGTGAGACTACTGGACATCAAACTGCGATGCAGAACTCTGGGCTGCATACAAGGACTAACAACTGGATGGGCTTGGTGCCGCCCGCCTTGGGAGTAAGTGGTATGTTCTGCAGACTGGAAGAAAAGACTGATCAAGCAAGCACACCCTGCAAACCCTCCCCAGTTAGCATTTTCCTGGGAAGACACACAAAGATTGTTAATATGCAAACTACATACAATGCACATGATCCTCAACATGATGTTTTCAGTCAATGTTTATATAGGAAACAAACATCTGTGTCTCAAAAAATCCATTTTTTTTACAGACTTATTTATTTTTAGGGAGAGAGAGTGAATGAGAGCACGGGGGCGGCGCGGGGGGCGGGGCAGAGGGAGAGGGAGAATCTGACTCCCCGCTGAGCACGGAGCCCAACGCAGGGCTTGATCCCACAACCCTGAGATTATGACCTGAGCCAAAATCAAGAGTCAGACACTTAAATGGCTGAGCCACCTAGGCACCCCCATTTGACATTTTTAACAAAACAATACATGGGGAAATTTTTGAGTTATATTCCAAATAACAGTGGGAGGAGGTCAGAATCATTAAACATATCAAATCATTAGTCAAAATTCAAAAGGAATGTATGGTCTTCAAAATTACTGGTATTTTGAGAGTGGTCACATTGGCAACATACGCTCTGTGAATATATGATAAGAGGCTTTCTTTTAGGAAAAAAAAAATGGCCTGATGTCTTATAGCACCATACAAAGAAATTTTTAACATAACAACCAGGGGTATAATAAAGCTATATTCTGTAGTTTTTTCATCCTAAAGCATGGTCTACAAGAAGATGAAAGCTTGCCAGTTCAGGAAGCTCTACTACAACACCAAGCAAACAGGACCGGGTTACACAGTCTGACAATCCACTTGATAATGGATCCCATTATTAGGTTGACCATATGAGATATCCTCCAAACTGGGACACTGCAGAGCAAAGGAAAGTATCACCCACTTCATCACATCCATTAGCAATGACTGCTTCAACCCTTCTCTTCCTTGGTGAGTAATACAGTTCATTAAAGCTGCAGTTCTTGCCTTTTTTTTTTTTAATCTCAAGACCTCTTTACACTTTTTTAAAAAGATTTTATTTATTTATTTGACAGAGAGAGAGCATGCACATGCACAAGCAAATGGGGCTGCAGGCAGAGGTAGAGGACGAAGCAGACTCCCCACTGAGTTGGGAGCCCAACGCGGGACTGGATCCCAGAACCCTGGGATCATGACCTGAGCCGAAGGCAGATGCTTAACTGACTGAGCCACTCAGGCACTCCCCCTCTTTACACTATTACTGAAGATCTCAATAGTTGTCTATGTAAGTTACATTAATCAATACTTGCCATTATTAGATATTAAAACAAATTCCCAAAATATAAGAATACACAAGTGTGGCAGTTTCTTAAGAAATTAAACATAGAATTACCATATGATCCAGCAATTCCACTTTGGGGTCTATGCCCAAAATAACTGAAAGCAGAGATCCCAACAGATATTTATACACCCATGTTCATGGCAGCATTATTCATAATTTGGGTTGTTTGCAGGTTGGGGTTACTGCAGAGAACACTGCTTTCAATATTCTAGAACTTGTCTTTTAGTGAACATTATGAACATTATGCACAGATTTCTATCAGGTAATCACCTAGGAATGTTCATAGAATTTGTATAAATGTAGGTTTTATTTAAGATTTTATTTATTTATTTGAGAGAGAGAGAGAGCACGCACATGAGTGGGGTGGGGTGGTGTAGATGGAGAGGGAAAGAATCTCAAGTAGACTCTAAGCTGAGCGAAGAACCCAGCCCAACACGGGGCTCGATCTCACCACCCTGAGATCACGACCTGAACTGAAACCAAGAGTTGGACACCGAACCGACTGAGACATCCAGATGCCCCTATATATAGCCTTCAGTAAATATTTGCCAGTTTCCAGAGTGGTTGTACCAGTTTATACTCCCACAAACAGTATATGAACTCCACATACTTGCCATCCCTTAGTATTTTCAGTCTTCTTAATCTTAGATATGCTGATGGGTGTGCAGTAAAATCTCATTGTGGGTTTTAATTTGCACTTCCCTAAAGACTAATGATGTTGGGCACATTTTCATATATTTACTGATCATATGAAGAGCCCATATGTCTTTTTTACATATTCATTTTGTAGGAATTCTTTACACAGATTCTGGATGAGTCTTGTGTCAAATATTTTTTATATCTTCTCATCTGTAGACTTCCTTTTCATCTGTAGACTTCCTTCTCATCTGTAGATTTTTTCATTTAGTTCCTAATTTTAATGTAGCTCTATTTACCAACTCTTTCTTTTACAGTTAGTGTTTTATTAGGGACTTTTAAATATCACTATACCATTATCACACCTATAAAAATTAACAATTCCTTTATATTAAATCTCCAATATTTGAATTTACTCAAAATTTTCAATTTTTTTCATAGCAGTTTGATTGAATCAGGACCCAAATAAGGTCCAAAAATCATTAATATACCTTAAGTCTTTTAATGTGTAGATTTTATCATATCTATTGCTCCCACTTTTCTTAAAATGGGGCAAGATGTCTCCTTGCCATGTATTTTCTAAAGTAACCAGGTCATTTGTCCAGTGGTGTTTTTCAATGTGTTCTCCTGTCCCTTGAATTTCCTGTAAACTAGCACTTAGAACTAAAGTATTGATAGGTTCAAGTACGATTTTTGGACAAGATTCCTCCTCTAATTTGTACCTCCATCAAGAGACACACAATATCTGGTTGTCTGATGGTAGCAGCATTGATGGTTATGGTCTCGTTCTATCAATTCAATGGGGAGTTGAATATATTATTTCTTCATTTATTCTATAGACACTTCTAATCAACTATTTGGTTACTCTAAGGTACAGTTCCTATGGGAAAAGGATGATAATGCCTCAGAACAACCTCTTTCTAAGCCCCATTATTTAAAGAAGAAAATTGAGGCAAATCATTGGGGGAGCCCGGTTATAAACCAAGCAGTCCAACCAGAAGTCTGTGCTTGTAACCACTAGGCTATAATAATGCCTCTTCTAAAATCAGGAAACAAGTGAATACTCTGTGTGTCTTTGTGGGGAAGGAGAGACCACAAAGATAGACACTCTCATGCAGTTAGGGTGGCTACAAATTTATTGCAGGAAGGAAATACATTAATTGTATCAAAAGCTTAGACAATGTACATCCCTTTTTAAATCAGCAATTCTAAACATAGAACCTATCTAAGGATATGCAGTGCAGAAAGGGTTTTTTGTGTTTTGTTTTACTTCAACAAGGGTATTTCCTGCAGCTTGCTTATAAGACCAACACTGAAACAACTTAAAAGCCTGACTGGTTCAATAAGTTGAGGTACAGAAACACAATGAAATGACACATAGACATTAAAAATGATGCTGGTTATATATTTACAGACTTGAACAATGTTTAGGGCGTATTAAGTAAAAAAAATAAGTTATAAAACAGTAGTATACATAGTACATGAATGTGCAGTGCATATAAAAAGAAAGGCTATGCACCAAAACATCAACAACAGTGGTTCTCTCTCATTGGCAGGCTTGAGGTGATTTCTTTTCTTTTTGGTGCTTCTACAATGAATACCTTTGTTTTTTTCATGTGTTTCTTTCATAGTAAGAAAAAGTTTGAAATACTGCTTATAAAGAACTTAAAGAACCTTAACAATGTGGGAAAATGCTTCTGACAGCATAAAAAGGCAAGCTATCAGATCATACATGGTAACTACTATTACAGCTGTGTGCAACCACATGCATTTGAACAATGGTTGTTTCTCTGCATGATGGGATTGTTGGTGGGTTTCATTCTCATACGTATACATTTCTGTGATTTCTACAATAAATATATGCCTGATGAAGTAACGACATGGAGAAGAGCTAAAATAGATTTTAAGAAAATAAGGTTTAAACAGGTAGAGGTAGGGAGAAAGGTGACAAAGAAAAAGCACAATTCAGGAGGTGGAAACAGCAAGAGCCAAGACTGATATCACAGGGGTACCAAGCAAGAGGAGGGACTGGGTAAGAGAGAAGACTTTATAGTCTTCTACAGCCAGAATTCTTTTTTCTTTTTTCCCCTCTAATTAATAGGGTGATTTCAGAGCTGTTAAGAGGATAGAAAGGACAGATGGACTAGAAATGACTGAGTACAAATCCTGAAGGGAGGGAGCTCACTTAGAGGGTTCTCAGTAGTGCTGAACTATGTGAAATATGCAAGAGCAACAGGTAAGGAATCCAGGTAACACCTGGTTAGAACCGGTCACCTGGATGGGGTGAGAGAACAGAAGACATAGGGACCAATGGATTTAACCTAGAGCAACTTAGAGATCTGATTCTACTTGCAGAAGAGACAGAAAGAGGGCCAATGTCTAGAACAAGATAAGTCAGATTTGAGATAGTCACTGGTTGAGGGATATGCACCAAGGAATGTCCTGAACGTCACTGAAACCACCAAGACTAGCAGGACATAGATTGTGGGGAGGAGGCTCTGAGAATCGCCCACTGAGGAATCTGGGGTCAATGACAGAAATCTTCTCAACATCAGGCACCCAGGAGCAGAGAGTATTGCCAGTAAATCCCATGTCTCAACGGCTCTTTCAAAAACACAGCAGAGTCTCCACAGAGAAGCCCCAGGCTGGCCCTCTGGTGACCCTAATACAAAGGACTTGGTGCCAAAAGGTAACAAACGGACATCTGACTTTGGAAGGACATATCAGGTCCTGCACCAACAGCAGGTACTCACGAGCACCGGAACTTGGCTCAAGAGGCTGAGTCTGCAGAGCACTAGGGAGAAGGGGAGGTGCAATTCACAGCGTACCCTTTGCACCTTTCAAATTCTGAACCATGCACTGCCCAGTCAAAATGACACAATGAAGTTTAACTTTCTTGAAAAGGTCACTCAACCTAGTGGGCCCTATGCCATCCCCACTGTTGGGGCAAACAGCATGGGAACAAAGATTGGAGACTGGCAGGGTGAGCTGCCTAATGGATCCAGCCTACCATCGCTGGCACCACACCACCATGCCACAAGGCTTGGAAGGCAAGAACTCTGCCCAATGCCAGGAACAAATTCGTATTTTTCCAAGACGACCCTGGCAAAAATACTCATCAAGAGTCAGGGTCTCTATGTCTCTTTCACAAACCAGAGGCAGCATAGCACATGAAAGGCTGTGCTTTCTCACGCCCAGCAGCCTCCAGCATGGGTCAGGAAAGGCAGGGAGACTGTCACAGCACAGGGAACATGAAGCCCTGTGCAGCAGTTACTCCACAAGCCTACTGGAAATGCAAACGAGTTCAGTATACTCCACCTGGGTGGATCCTAGAATAGATGGAAGAGCGCACAAATCAGAAACACAGTAGTCCCCTTATCTGCAGTTTTGCTTTCCCAGGCCCCAGTTACCGCCAGGCAGCCGGGGTCTGGAAGCAGGTGATCTTCCTAAGGTATCGTCAGAAGGTCAAGAGTAGCCAACCTCTAAGTCCCAGCGCCTACATCATTGACCTCACTTCATCTCCTCACACTGGCATTTTATCATCTCACATCTTCACAAGAAGGGCGAGTACAGAACAATATTTTGAGAGAGAACATGCTCACATAACTTTTATTATAGCATATGGTTGTAATTATTCTATTTTAATATTGTTGTCCATCTCTTACTGTGCTAATGTGCAAATTAAGGTTTATCACAGGCATGTATGTATAGGAAAAAACACAGTGGATAGAGGACTCGGTACCATCTGCAGTTGTAGGCATCCACTGGGGTCTTGGAACATATCCCCTGCAGATGGCGGGGGCGGGGGTGGTTAACTCTACTGATGCTCACATTCTTTCGAACAGTTTAAAGGATGATTATTTGCATCCTTTTGCAACTGTGAAATTAGCTACAAGATTCATTTTTGTGCATTCAGTTATATTTCTTCAAATCAATGGAGAAAGAATGAAATATTTGGAGTTTTGGAGCCAAAACTGGTATAAAATCCTGAACATTTTCTTCATGAACACAGACACCAGCCCTCCCTCAGAGCTAACAGAGACTGTATACAGCAGACACGGAGTCAGTGAATGTTCTAAGGAGAAGGTGTGTTGAATACTGAGTGACTGATCATTGCTGGAACAAGCGGTTCTGACACTGAAAATCATCATCTGGAAAGCAGCCTCATGTAGCTCAGTGTGAGGAGCCCAACCACACTGGGAGTTCCTTTCAAAGATACCCAAATGGCTGCTCCCAGGCATGGACTTCAGAATATATAAACCACCAGTAACTGGGAAAACTGGACCTAATCAACTTCTTCTGCCAATTTTTTTCTCTCAGAATCTCCACATTTACTGAGAATTTGCAAACACATTTTGAAAAATTCATTTGCTATTTTTCTGATTTTTATGGCCACATAAGAAAAATAGGTGCTATTTGCGTATGTTTTTAAGGTCTGTAAAATAATTCTGTACCCTTGCAGGCAGCATTATGCAACATAATGAGAAAAAAAACAGAAATAAGAAAACCTTCATACTATGACCCATTCTGCCTCTAACAAGCTGTGTGACCTTGAGCACGTAAACTCTCTGGGATATGGTGTCCTATCAAATAATGACTTCTAAGATCTTTCTAGTTCTAACAACCAATGAGAACTTACCATTTTTAAAAGATATAAATTCTTCTAATGAATTATCACAAATGTGTACAAACAAAACATTTCAAACAAAATCAGCATCAGCTCTTTTAAAGAAAAAGATTTTATTTTTAAGTAATCTCTACACCCAACGTGGGGCTCAAACTTACAATCCTAAGAGCAAGAGTTGCATGCTCTACCAACTGAGCCAGCCAGGCACACCAAAATTAGCTTTTTAAAAAAATTTTAAAAAAAAAACTAATTTTAAGTAGTCACAAAATTGGGAGTTGAGTTTTTAAACTTACATACTTTGATCAACATAAATAAGAAAATTAAAATGGTGGGTTATGTGACAAATCTTGTACCTTCTCTCCCTGTTTAAGAACCATAGTCAAGGGCGTCTGGATGGCTCAGTCGGTTAAGCATCTGCCTTCAGCTCAGGTCATGATCCCAGGGTCCGGGGATCAAGTCCTCCATCAGGCTCCCTGCTCAGTGGGAGCTCGTGCACGTGCGCGCTCTCTCTCAAAAATAAACAAATAAAATAAAAATTAAAAAAAAAAAGAACCATAGTCAAGGTTTACTGACTTTTCAATACCCAAAGTATTTCTCAATAAGAAAAAAAGTTGAAATAGAGCATTTCTCCTATATCTGTAGTTTTATAGCTCTTAAGATTTCATTTTTTCAGTAATTCACTCTTAAAAAGCAGAAAAACACTTTTAATTACTCACCACTGTCCCCAAATATATTATATCTAGTGCACTGAAGGGAAGATAATTGCATACAGCAATGCTGCTTCTACGGCTAAAGCCTGCCTGTGATTCTGAACACCGAAAAATTGAGCAAAGAAAATGAACTGAAAAGATAGGTCGGGGAGCCTGGGTGGCTCCGTCGTTAAGTGTCTGCCTTTGGCTCAGGTCATGATCCCAGGGTCCTGGGATTAGAGCCCTGCATCAGGCTCCCTGCTCAGCAGGGAGTCTGCTTCTCCCTCTCCCACTCCCCCTGCTTGTGTTCCCTCTCTCGCTGTATCTCTCTCTGTCAAATAAATAAATATCTTAAAAATTTTTTTAATTAAAAAAAAAAAAAAGATCGGTCACAGAAGGCCAAGCCCTGTAATACTTTCCTTAAAAAGTGATGAATAGGAAAAAACTACTCCAAACACTCATAACTTGATGATTTAATCATCTTACAAGAGTGGAAGGTGAATATTATTTTTTTCTATAAAACTATATTTCAGGGGCGCCTGGGTGGCTCAGTCGTTAAGCGTCTGCCTTCGGCTCAGGTCATGATCCCAGGGTCCTGGATCGAGCCCTGCATAGGGCTCCCTGCTCGGCGGGAAGCCTGCTTCTCCCTCTCCCACTCCCACTGCTTGTGTTCCTTCTCTCGCTGTGTCTCTCTCTGTCAAATAAATAAATAAAATATTTTTTAAAAAACCCACCTATTAAAAAAAAACAAACTATATTTCAGCTAGAAACAACCGTAGCTAATATACTATCACAATGTGACAATTCCTGCCCTACCTATGTAACATGCATATTCATTTAATCCACAGGAATATCCTCTGAAGCACATGCTACTTTATCACCTCCATTTTAGGGATGGACAAACAGAGGCTTTTATAAGCGCCTTGCTCAAAGTTACACAGCTGGTAAGTGGCACAGTCCCTGCTCCTAACGACTGTCTTCAGTTAAACTTTAAACTCTTCTTTCTAAATGGTGTCACTATTTCCTTCCCATGCTGGCTTCATCCATCTACAAAGGAAGCCTTGAAACAAGTAAAGCTCTAATTTAAGTAGCACTCCAGCACCTAAATACAGCAGAGCCTTCACTCTAACCTCCAAAACAAAGTCTCCTGAAATGCCAAACCCAACATAAATTTTAAGATGACAATCTTTTGGCCCATGTTTCATCCTTTTCTTTCCTAACCTCCATTGGAAAAACATGGTTGGGCAGAAAGAGGATCATTCTCAAAGCTTAAATTCCAAGTTTCTTAAATTTGGCAACAATACTGTGCTTTGGGACTTTAAAATTATAAGCACGGTTCCCAGAGGAAAACATTTCCTTTATTAGCAATTGGCTTTGAAAATTCCATTCTAGGATGCTAAATATAACAAAATACCTTCTGTCTTCTAATAAACACATTCTCCAGATTATTTTGAAACTAATGATTACTTACTTACAAAACAATTTTGCCACAACCATTAAGCAAATGGAACATTTTAAAGAATCTTTCAAATGTGTTCCACTTCTTTTAATGAACTGACCTGATACTATTTTCTGAATTCTTCTATGAAATAAGAAAGTTCTCATTTCACAATTCATTTCTTTAAAGAGATAGCCTTGTTTTATTCTAATTTTTTTTTCAAGATTTTATTTATTTGACAGAGAGAGAGAGATAACAAGAGGGAGAGCACAAGCAGGGGGAGCAGCAGGCAAAGGGAGAGGGAGAGATAGGCTCCACACTGAGCAAGGAGCCCGACGTGGGACTCAATCCCAGGACCTTGGGATAATGACCTGAGCTGAAAGCAGATGCTTACCACTGAGCCACCCATGCACCCCTATTTTATTCTAATTTTCTTAAGTTTTAACAGAAGAATATCAGCAAAGCCAGAATCATGAAAATAGGTTTTTCAAACCATGAAATAGAATATTTTTAAAGATTCTATACATTCATCAAAGGCACATAAAGCATTTCATAGTTCTTAAAATGTATCTTTATTATTAAAAATACCATACGTGGTAGTTCAGAAATACTGAGTGATGAGGCCGGGGAGGAGTTGACTGCCTTGTTCCGGGTTAATGGACTACATCAATCAGGTTTTTAACCAAATGCAGTAGCTGCTGTGTTTTAGGGAACAGGCACTTAGTGGAGCTCACAACCCCAGGCATTCTGTCGTTGTATAAGTGGTTCAAGTGCAGTTGTAAAAATTTAAGGTACCTTTAGCTGGACAGCTCCTCATGTTCTCCCTACCTAAAACATGGGAATGAGAAAGTAATTAAGACTCAACTGGCACTTTTTCTCTGGGAGACGGATCCAAGGAATTGAGTGGGGAGGGTAAAAACTTTCACCTCACAATCCCATGGGGTGTGTGTTTTTGTTTTCACAAGTATGTCTAACCATTACAAATAGCTTTTCAAAACATACAGCCCACTGGTTATCGTGCCTTCTTTTGTCTCCCTCTCTTCACACCTTTTAGGCCACAAAGTCCCTTAACATTAAATCTTAAACAGGGCTACACAACCTCTAAACATCTAAATATTCACCAACTAGTATATGCAGGGTGGGGCAGAGTTCTTTCAGGCCCAACCAGGATACTTAATGGGAAGATAAGAGATTTCAAAGTACCATTTCTCTGCAAGTGACTCCTACGCTTGCGCTGGAACCCTGAATTTTCTCCAAAATTTATTCTAAAAATTAATATGAAGAGTTCTCCTTGAATGATCCACTGTCAACAGCAGTAACAAAAAACTTGTTTAACACCCTATTATCTTTCACCCCAAACATGCGTTCTAGTATAACTGCTCTGTTGACACCCTGTCCCCAGATTTTGTGCTTTCTTCCTTCCTGGTGTTTCCCTGACGTTCCTTTCCTCCAGTTGTCAAAACGTGCAAGCTACATACATAAGTGGGTGCTGTAGGCCTGGTGTAGGACAACAGGGATTGGTGGCAACAGCTGTTCCTCAGCTCCAGCCCCATGCTAATCAGGTGGGACTATGATGGCAGATCTTCCAATTATCCACAGAGGCCTGAAATTCAGACTGTTAGGAGAAACGTTCTGGTTTTTTAAAATAGCATGTGACCAAAGAAAACATGTGCAAATCGCCCGTTGGCAACTCCCAAGTTAACCAGCGTCTTCCATTCTGGCCCAGGCTCCCTCGGTCCATTCTACACACCACTGCCAGATCCATTTACCAAACACACTGCTCCTGAAGCTCGAAATATTATCGCCAAGCCCCAACCCTTACGCTGCCATTCAACGTCCACTGAACCAACCACTCTCCACCTTCCTCAACTCTCCTACACAAACCTTTCACTTCAATGAAAGGTGTCAACCCCCCCATCCCTCACCCCTCAACCAACTGCGTCCCCGCCAAGATGGCCTCTTTTTTTACCCTCCTGCTCTACCCCATCAATGCCCACACTTGAAGCAGGAAACCTACTCGGGGAGTACACCTTCCAACACCTGCAGACGACGTGAGTCAAGAGACCTCTCTGCTTAATTTAAAACCAATAGATTGCACTTTCAAGAAAGAACTTAAATCTCCTAAGAGGCAAATTCCATGGCCTTGTCTTGATAGCCGCCTCCTCGCCCAAATATTTTAAAGGGGAGCAGAGAGCTTTAGACTGGCTCAGATGAGTCTCCTGCCAAAGAAGGCTTTACGGGGTCCCGATGTCTCCACACCAGGAAGTCCTCGGGGTGGTGGGAGACTGGAAGGGGACCCCCATCAACCCTGCGAGGCAAGTGGCCCCGCGCAACCTCCCGCGCGCTCCTTCCTGCGCCCGGGAGATGCCACCCCCAACCAGACCCCAGAGCCGGGGTTCCGACCTACCGCCCCCTCGTGCGCGCTCCGCCGAGGCCCCCACCCAAAGACCCTTGGCGCTGCCCGGGGCCGCTGTCGGCGGCGACAAAGGGTCAGAGAGCGAGACGACACCTCTGCGCGCGGCCCCCGCGAACCTCCGGGGGGCGCCGCTGCCCGGCCGCGCCAACCCCGACGCCGCCGCTACCTTGTCCTCGGGCGGCGCGTCCGGCTCGCGGACCGCCCTCTGCCTCAGCTCGGTCATGCTTGGAGACCCCGGCGCTACGTCGCGGCAGGCGAGCAGCGCAGCCGCCAGAGCGGGCAGCTCAGCGCGGGCACGCGCGGACTCCGCTCGGCCGGCCCCGCCCCGCCTGAGCGGCTCTCAGGACCCACCACAGCCCGGCTGCCGGCTGTGGAACTCGGCCCCGCCCAGCGCCGCCGCCGCTCTTTCACCCGGGCGGAGCACGATCTGCCTGCTCCAGCACCCGCTCCGCTCGCTCCGCTAGGGGGGAGGGCCCCGGAGCGAGCGCGCACGCGCACCGCCGCCATCACGGCTGCAGAGATCCACCAATGGTGAGACTCCATCAGGGAGGAGGAGTTGTGGGGGCGGGGCGGAGCGGAACGGAGAAGCGTGCATTGGACTAGCTGCATGAGGAGGCGGGAAAAGGCGTGTGTTTCCGAAGGAGACTAGCCAATGGGAGCTCCGGCCTGACAGCGGACGGCTGGCGCTGGCGCCCGGGATCCCAGAAATATAAATAAGAAGCTGGGGGCGAGAGGCGGCGTCCTACAAAGGCTAACCTGGAGGAAGCTTGGTACTCTCCGCTTCGTGTCCTCCGTAGCCAGGGCTTGCCCCTCACGCATACAAAGCAGACACTTGTTAGGCCCTGAAGTGGAAAACCCTGGGGATCCCACCTGTGTAAGAGGAGAGACTCACGTGATAAGGAAGTGAGACCCAAACTTTAGTCGACTTTGCTTTGCCAAGTACTTATTCATCAATTATGCTAGCCACTGAACTAAGTAATCGCTTTATCTCATTTATTCTGCCGGGAAGTAGATACGATTTTTATTTTACAAAATCTTTCACGGTTTTTCAAATTTCTTTTCTGTCTTCTGGACTGTTGAAAGACCTTTTCTTGGACAGGAATGATGCCTACTTCGTTCATAGTGAATGTTCACTGTGTACCTGACATATCCTAGTACTTGAATGGATTTAAAAATTCTAAAGGAGGACACCTGGGTGGCTGAGTCGGTTAAGCGACTGCCTTCAGCTCAGATCGGGATTCCAGGGTCCTAGGATGGAGCCCCCTTTGGGCTCCCTGCTCAGTGGGGAGTCTGCTCTTCCCTCTCCCTCTGCGCCTCCCCCCCACCCCGGCTCATACGCTCTCTCTTGCTCTCAAATAAAATCTTTAAAATTATCCTAAAGGAAAATTATTCAACCAAGGTCTCATAACTACAAAGTTCCCACTAGGAATTAGAACACAGATCTGTTACCAAAGCCTACGGTACTACCTGCCTTTCTAAATTCATTGTTAATACCTGTATTGTTCAAACATGGCCTTCAGCGGTCCCTGTTCTCTGCTTTGCCAGTGATGTAAAACAAGTATGAAATGAGGTCCGTTCCCCTAAGCATACTGTAATTTAACAAGGAGAGAAACTTGCACATGTAGGAGTTGCAATTTCGTGTTAGCAATTTTGACCTTAGCTGTGGGTTCTGGGCAAAGTAGTGAAAATTCTGAGAAAGGCATTCTATTTTCTTGATTTCTGTAAGTATATTCCCAAGCTTCTGCAACAGTGCTTCACAGTGACGGTAAACTAGGTGTGGAGGAATACTGAACACCGGGTGTGCTACCAACAACAACATTGCACAAAAACTTGATGGTTTTTTTGTGGGAGGAGAAACAGACCACTCCTTTCAGGCCATAATTTGTTTATAGAAAGATTTGCTTTCATATTTTGTCGTTAGTTTCGATGTTACTTATAGAAGTAAATAGCATAGTAATGGTAATTTTAAAGCTCTTTTAATCTGTTGAGGACTGACCACCATTTTGACCAATGTCAGTGGTTACTTCTTCATCTGAAGATCAGACACCTCTTGAGTAAATTAAGCAAGTTTTATTATCTCAAAGATGTAGGAAGGATGTCAACACAGAGAAAGCCACAAGGTCATCCTCGGAGATAGAGGTAGATAGAGATGTATCCATATCCTCACCCCTAGGGTACGTAACTGTGAAAGATAACAGCAGTCCCTCCAGCTCAGCTGTTGCCTTTCAAATCCAGCCTAATATAAGAAGGCTGGTAGAGCAGTGCATATAAATCAAAGTTTCAGAATGCACAGCATGATTACTAGGGTAGGTAAGCCCCTACAGTTTGGCCTGAACAAACTTCTCAGCCATTGCTCTCAGTCTTCTTAGGCTGAGTTTAAACCAAGTGCATTTCTGAAGTTAGCGCTGAAAATCATACTAATAGGTCTTTCAGCAAGCTTTAGGGTCTCTGTATAAACTGTAGAAAGAAAGTAAAAATTTCCCCCTATCTCCAGCCCAAAGAAAAATTTTGATCCTTTACTTTTTTTTTTTTTTAAGATTTTACTTATTTGAGAGAGAGAAAAAAAAGGCACAAGCAAGAGGAGCAGCAGGCTCCTCACTGAGCAGGGAGCCTGACACAGGGCCTACCGCTCCCCCTGCTTGTGCTCTCTCTCTTGCTCTCTCTCTGTGAAATAAATAAAAATCTTTAAAAAAATAAAATAAACAGCAACTTTTTTTAAAAATTGTTAATAAACAGGGGCGCCTGGGTGACTCAGTCGGTTAAGCGTCGGCCTGCATCTGCCTTTGGCCCTGGTCATGATCCCATTGTCCTGGGATTGAGCCCTTTGTCGGGTCCCTGCTCAGCAGGAAGCCTGCTTCCCCCCCCACCCCCCTCCCCCGTCTGTACTCTCACTCACACTCGCTCTCTCCTCAAATAAATAAAATATTTTTTAAATTGTCAATAAACATAAACAGACTTTATCTGCTTTTTATCTTGCCCTCCGTATCGCCTTTTCAGTTCTTAGTTTGACAAGTGTTCTCAGATAGCTAAACCCAGCTTAATGAGGCAACATGCAAAATGGAATTGGGAGTGCACTCTGCGGATTTGTCAAACTTCTTAAAGCTTCAAAAATGCCAATCCCGCCCTCCCACAAACTTACAGACCTACTCAATCATTAGACAGTCCATCTAAATTATGTCGGTCTCCTGTCGGCGAAACTGTAGGTCATATTTTTTCAAACCAATAGTCTACGTAGAGGCGCAGGTGGCTTTAAGCAAATATTCGTCTATTGATCACACATGATGAAACTACTACTCAGTCCTGATTATTTATTAGAATTACCTGGGGAGCTTCTAAAAGATACTAATGGAGGGCCTACCCTAGACCAACTAAATAAGAAAC
The DNA here is from genome assembly GCF_003265705.2 of Callorhinus ursinus. NCBI lineage: Eukaryota > Metazoa > Chordata > Mammalia > Carnivora > Otariidae > Callorhinus > Callorhinus ursinus. The sequence continues at coordinate 2,673,988 of NW_027397091.1, read as the reverse complement.
TGGAGATGGATCCTAGAGGAAATAGGCTTTTTTGTTGTTGTTAAGTTCCCCAGGTCTTTTTTTTTTCTTTTCTAAAATTTTATTTATTAGAGAGAGAGAGCATGAGCAGGGCAGGGGGTGGGGGAGGCAGAGGGAGAGGGAGAAGCAGACTCCCCGCTGAGCAAGTAGCTGGATGCAGGACTGGATCCTAGGACCCTAAGATCATGACCTGAGCCAAAGGCAGATGCTTAACTGACTCAGACACCCGGTGTCCCTCCCCAGGTGTTTCTAAGGGGCAGCTAGACTTGAGAATCACTCTAATACATGATAATCACCTTATAAAGAAAGTTGCCAGAAATTATACAAAAGAGTTTACAGCATTTTTCTCTCCCAACGTTCATTAACATTTTCTGATCAACAATTATATCTAGAAAGTGTGGAAAATGCAGAAAAGTATAATAGAAAACATTAAAATTATTAGTGGTACTATGAGCCTCGGGTAATTACTGTTATTATTTACATTATTGCATTTTCATTCTATTTTCCATGCACTTACACTTAGATATAACAATTATTGAAAACTGGAATGCTACTATTTACACCATTTCATAACCTGACTTTTCTATCATTAAATGTTCTTTAAGAATGGTATTTGAAAGGCTGTTTGGTATGCCATCTTACAATTTACCATAATTTACCTAATGGTATTTTGTTAGAACTCAAGGTTATTTCCAATTTTAGAGGAATTTTTATTAATTCTATAAGTTTTTTTGTTTGTTTTGTTTTTAATGTGAGTAGGCTCCAGGCTTGGTGTGGAATCCAGTATGGGGCTTGAACTCACAACCCAGAGATCAAGACCCGAGCTGAGATCAAAAGTTGGATGCTTAACCAACTGAGCTACCCAGATGCCCCTCTATAAGAAATACTCTTAAACATGCTTCATCTTGGTAAGTACCTCTGATTACTTCTTTTTTTTTTTTTAAGATTTTATTTATTTATTTGACAGAGAAAGACACAGCGAGAGAGGGAACACAAGCAGGGAGAGTGGGAGAGGGAGAAGCAGGTTGCCCGCAGAGCAGGGAGCCCGATGCTGGGCTCAATGCCAGGACCCTGAGATCACGACCTGAGCCGAAGGCGGATGCTTGATGACTGAGCCACCCAGGCGCCCCTTTGATTACTTCTTTAAGAAAAAAATCCTAAAAATTGATTTTGGGTCTCAAAGAATAAATAAAATTTGAAGGCTTTCATACACATTACCAAATTCCCACCAGAAAAATTATACAATTTATACTCTAATCTTAAATGCATGGAAGTGCCCACTTCCTTGATTTCTTCCTAACAATGAATGTTGACCTAATTTTCATTAATTTGGTAGATTAAAATTCTGTCACCCTTTAATTTACTTTTTTGTCTATTAATGTGGCTAACCATTTTGTTCATATACTTACTAAGACGGAGCCGTGGACCCTGCAAGCTAGCTACTTCTGGCTTTTGTTTGAAAGCATAAAGTCCCCTTTTCTCTTGATCAGTTTGAATTGGATTTTCTGTCCTGGAAACATAAAGTGTACTAACAAACACGTGTTCTTAGCCATACTGAAGTTTTAAAACTTACGTAGTCATTCCTTAGTTTTATGGGATTTTCCTTTTATGTTTAGAAGCCCATAGCAAGATCTTGTAAATATTTACCAAAAGACTTTTACACATCTTATTGGGTTTATATTTACTTGAAAAAAAATTTACAGATTTTATTTTTAAATAATCTCTATACCCAACATGGAGATCACCCCGAGGTCAAGAGTCCCATGCCCTGAACCGGTATTGATTTGAATTTTGAATTTATTTATTTGAATTTTAATTATTTAATCTATCTGGAATTTCTTTTGGTGAACAGTTATTAGGAAGAGTCTATAGCTTTATTATTTCCTAGACATTTAATCAAGTTTGATAGTTTACTTAATACATTGTTTCTCTCACTGATTGGAATAGCACCTTTACCAGATGTTAAAGTGATCCTCTTAAAACACAAATTAGATCATGTCAAAGATCTTCTGATAATTGTCCCTTGCACTTGCAAAGTCCTATGAGCTCTCACTGCTGCTTCCCTCTGCAACCTCACCTTGCACCAGTCTCCCCTTTTATCAATGTGTCCCAGACATATCAATTTTGAGTTCTATTATATGTCAATTATATCTCAATAAAACTGGGGGAAAAATGGGCGCCTGGGTGGCTCAGATGGTTAAGCGTCTGCCTTCGGCTCAGGTCATGATCCCAGAGTCCTGGTATCGAGTCCCGCATCAGGCTCCCTGCTCTGCGGGGAGCCTGCTTCTCCCTCTGCCTCTCTCTCTCTCTCTCTCTCTGACTCTCATGAATAAATAAATAAAACATTAAAAAAAAAACTGGGGGAAATTACCCTAAAAAAATCTTTGAATTGTAAAACAAACTACTACCTGAACATCTTCTACATATGCTGTCCTTTTTCAACATACTATTCTTTCACGCTAGAATACTCTTTCTTCCATTCTCCAAACAGCTAGCTTTTCTGATAAAATTCTACTACCTTGGAAAGCCCTCTCTGACCACAGGTCATTGCCATTCACATGCCCTCATTTCAACTGATTGTGTGCAAGGTGGGTGCCACCTGGGTGGAGTTAGTTGCCATTTAAAATATCTTCAAATTGATTACACTTAGATCTGGCATTAAACCAAAATGTTATTATGTAAGCAAAAAGTAAAGAAACAGAGTAGCCAAGCATACATTTGTCATTAGTGAAGCAAATGGTCCTGCCTGGAGTGAACCGATTCCACATTTTGCAAAGGAATGAAGACTCTAGGACAACTAAGAAAGCAAAATACTCACAAATGGATAAAACTACTATGTTTTGATATTAAAATGTATGCAAAGGATAGTTGATCATACATAAAGCAAGAAGGTGCCCATATCAAAATTTACCAATGGGAAACCATCAACAGAATGAAAAGGCAACCTACTGAGTGGGAGGAAATAATTGCAAATCATGTTAAGAATAAGGGGCTAATCTTACACAATAACAAAAACCATACAATCTAATTCAAAAATTGGGCAAAAAGTCTGAATAGACATTTTTCCAAAGAAGACATGTGGATGGCCAACAGGCATATAAAAAGATACTCAACATTAATAACCATCAGGGAGATGCAAACAAAACCACAATGAAATATCACTTCACATCTATTATCAAAAAAAAAAGCAAGAAATAAATGTTGGCAAGGAGATAAATAAAGGGAAACCTTGTGCACTGTTGGTGGGAATGTAAATGGGTACAACCACAATGGAAAATAGTATGGAAGTTCCTCAAAATATTAAAAATAGAACTACCATGTAATCCAGCAATTCTACTTCTGGATATTAATCCAAAGAAAATGAAAACACTAACTTGAAAAGATATATATATCTGCATGTTCCCTGCAGCATTATTTACACTAGCCAAGGTATTGACAACCTAAGTATCCATTAATGAATTAAAGGATACAGAAATCGTGATACACACACACACACACACACACACACACACACACACACACACACACA
>NW_027397091.1:2386755-2670431 GCF_003265705.2 Callorhinus ursinus | reverse complement strand
CACACACACACACACACACACACACACACACACACACACACACACACCAGAATATTATTAACCCACAAAAAAGGATGGAACCTTGCCATTTGCAACAATATGGTTGGATCTTGAGGGCATTATGCTAAGTAAATAAATCAGATAGTGAAAGACAAATAACATATGATCTCTGTGGAACCTAAAACAAAAACAAAAACAAAAATAAAAAACTGAGCTTACAAATAGAGAACAGATTGGTGGTTAACAGAGGTAGGGGATGGGAGTGGGAGAAATAAGTGACCTGCTCTCTTGTTTGTTTTTGTTTAAATTGACTTTAAAAACTTAAAAAAAATTTTTTTTAATTTACAAATGGATGGCACAGACTTGGAAAAGATTCCAGAGACAAGAGTGTAGCACTCTTGAGAAAGCTGCATCAATACCTGTGATAAGAGTATGCTAGCATATGGAAACACAGCCATATCAGCAACTGTGAAAAACTGAATGTGGAGAAATATTAAAAATGCCTTAATTCACTTTGATTATATTTTTATGTATGCTAAAGAGTAATATACAATACAAATATTTTAAATAATCTAAAAGTTCAGTAATTACAAAATAGAAATTCTAAATGATAAAGCAATGTGTGACGGTTTGACATTTTATTTTTTTTCTTGTGCTACATGAAAACAATGGTGCATCTTAAAGTTATCTTGCTTTCAGGGCGCCTGGGTGGCTCAGTTGGTTAAGTGACTGCCTTCGGCTCAGGTCATGATCCTGGAGTCCTGGGACCAAGTCCCACATCGGGCTCCCCGCTCAGCAGGGAGTCTGCTTCTCCCTCTGACCCTCTTCCCTCTCGTGCTCTCTATCTCTCATTCTCTCTCTCTCTCTCAAATAAATAAAATCTTTTTTTTAAGATTTTATTTATTTGAGAGAGAGAGATAGCGAGAGCAGGAACACAAGCAGGGGGAGTGGGAGAGGGAGAAGCAGGCCTCCCGCAGAGCAGGGAGCCCGATGCGGGGCTCGATGCGGGGCTTGATCCCAGGACCCTGGGATCATGACCTGAGCCGAAGGCAGACGCTTAACGACTGAGCCACCCAGGTGCCCCAATAAATAAAATCTTTAAAAAAAAATTTATCTTGCTTTCAATGAAAAGATTCATCCATTAGAATTGCCAGAGAGAGAGAATAGATTAGGGAAAGGCAATATTTGAAACAATAATAGTTGAGAATATTCTAGACTTGATGTAATATATAAATCTTCTGACTTGGGGACACTAAACTCTCTAGACAGCATAAATAAAACTAAATTCACATCAAGATACACAGTAGAAAAACTAATTCTACAGACCAAGATAAGAGAGCAAATACAACTAGGGAAATGCTATAACCAAAGCAAAAGAAAAATAACAAAATGGGGGGAGGGAAAATATATATAATAGAGAAATGATTAATATATAAAGTGCTCCTTGTAATCAATAGGAAAAAGAGTTTAATAGAAAAGATAAACGTACAATGATCACTCTTAAAAAATATATATGAAAGTTACCCAACCTGTAACAATTTTTTAAAAAGATTTTACTTATTTATTTGAGAGAAAGAGAGAGCATGAGCAAGGGGAGGAGCAGAGGGAAAAGGAGAGGTAGAAACAGACTCCCCGCTGAGCGGAGCCGCCTGTGCAGCTCCATCCCAGGACCCTGAGCCCAAGGCAGACACTTAACTGACTGAGCCACCTGTAAATATTTTAATATTTCAAAAATATTTTAATAGGCAAATTGAAATTTTCACACGAAAAAGCATTGATTTTAAAACAAGATTGGTAATATCTAAAGTTAGGAAAATATGGAGAAATGAGTACGTCCACAGTCTTTAGGTAGATTGCAATCTTTCAGCAGCCAATTTAGTAACATTTATCAAAACTTTAATGCGTATGCTACTTCAAGGAGTCGATCTCACAAAAATCAACTAAGTGCCCAAAAGTGTTTGTAATCACAAGAAATTGATAAATTTGGTTACATGCATAGGATACTATGCCATTGTTTTAAGAGGTGCTGATATAGAGGTGGTGTGTGACAGAAAATTAAACGTATTTTATTAAATACGTCGCAGAAGTGTTTCTGGTATGAACGCATTTTTTTTTAAAGATTTTATTTATTTGAGAGAGAATGAGAGATAGAGAGCACGAGAGGGAAGAGGGTCAGAGGGAGAAGCAGACTCCCTGCTGAGCAGGGAGCCCGATGCGGGACTCGATCCCAGGACTCCAGGATAATGACCTGAGCCGAAGGCAGTCGCTTAACCAACTGAGCCACCCAGGCGCCCCCGCATTTTGTTTTTTAAGATTTTATTTATTTATTTGAGAGAAAGAATGAGAGAGAGAGAGAGCACATGAGAGGGGAGAGGGTCAGAGGGAGAAGCAGACTCCCTGCCGAGCAGGGAGCCCGATGCGGGACTCGATCCCGGGACTCGATCCCGGGACTCGATCCCGGGACTCCAGGATCATGACCTGAGCCGAAGGCAGTGGCTTAACCAACTGAGCCACCCAGGCGCCCCGCATTTTGTTTTTTAAAAATGTGTTTGAATAGGGGCGCCTGCACATGATCCCGGGCTCCTGGAATCGAGTCTGGCGTCGGGCTCCTTGCTCAGCAAGGAGCCTGCTTCTCACCTGCCTGCCGTTCCCCCCGCTTGTGCTTGCTCTCTGTCTCGCTCTCTCTGTGTCAAATAAATAAATAAAATCTTAAAAAAAAAAGTATTCGTATAGAGAAAAGAAAGCTTAGAAACTTGTATACAGTAAACAACACGAGCTTGGTGTGCGTGTGGGCGGGGAGGGGGCAGATAATTTTGTAATCATAACTGTACACCTCTTTACCGTTTGACTTTTAGGAGCACATCACTTCTATAATAGCAAAAATAAAATGCACATTTAAAACCGCTATACTCCTCAGGCTGCAAGGCGTTTTCCTCCTGGTAGGTTGGATTTGCGTTTCACTTTCACGGCTAAAATCTTTCTATCCCTGAAGCGGGAGATGGAGGAGGCAGCACAAAACTGTAAACTCTTAAGAACCCTAACCTGGGTCTTGCCTTCACAAGCCTAGACTTGTTTAGCGTCCGGGGTCTCAGAAAAGGGAAAAAAGGGCGGTCCTACAGGAGGTGGAGGCGCCACGCTCCCGCCCCGCCCCTGCACCCAACCCTCCAATGGATGTTCAGGGAGGACGGGCTACGTGCCGATCAGGGACACTATTGGCCCTGGAGTCTCTCCGCCAGGCAATGGGCGGGGCAGCGTGGTGACGTATCCACACGCGGCGCAGAGGTGGAGAGCGCGCGCTCGTAGACGCGGCGCTATTAGACGGTTGCAGGCGTCGCGGACTGGTTGTGGTCTTCTGCTTCTCGGACTTTCGGTCCTGCGTTTGTCGGCTCGCTTTTATACACTGACGCCCAAGCCGGCTACAACTTCTTCCTTATCTCCGCCTGTAGTTGCGTCGTTGTGACTCTGCCACCATGTTCGAGGCGCGCCTGGTCCAGGGCTCCATCCTGAAGAAGGTGCTGGAGGCGCTTAAAGATCTCATCAACGAGGCCTGCTGGGACATAAGCTCGAGCGGCGTAAACCTGCAGAGCATGGACTCCTCCCACGTCTCCCTGGTGCAGCTCACCCTGCGTTCCGAGGGCTTCGACACGTACCGCTGCGACCGCAACTTGGCCATGGGTGTGAACCTCACTAGGTGAGCCCCGGGGTAGCAGAGAGCCGGGCTCTCGTGCACCCCCACCTCCTGCTCTTGGCGGGAGCCCCTGCTAGCTAGGCCTTCATTGGCTGACATGGGCGACCTGCGCCATCTCATTGGCCTGCGACGCCGAGGGGCGGGACCTAGCGGAGCGCGCGGTTCGGAAAGCCCGCGCTGGCAGCCGCGCGAACCGGCTTTTTCCGCGCCAAAGTCACAAAGCGGGTGGTGGCGGGAAAATGACGGGCTTCTTCGCAATGCCAGGAAGAGCCTTGAACAGCTGTTTGGCCATTAAGTGCCGGCGGCCTTGGATGAGAAACCTTTGGCTTGATTGACTTTAACTGCTTTATGATGTGCCTTAGTTCTGTCACCCTCCCTAGGGACAGTCGGTTGGTTCTGGTCTTTTATTATTATAAAGTTGCAGTGAGCACCCTGAGTTCCTGGACTTAAAATTTCTCCAGGGCAGTGGCTTTCAACTTTTTATCACTACTTGTCTAGTACATAAACATGTTTAAATCTTAAGGCTTATAAGAAATACTTACCCCGACTACGTGCAGTGTGTTTTAATCCTAGATCATCTTTCACGATCGTCGCGACCGAATAATTTGCTTCATCCACCAAAGGGATTTGCAATTCATAGTCTTTTGTTGATATCCAGAAGTGAAATTGCTCGTGGTAGGGTGTGTGCTTGTTAGAGTATAAATACTGCAAAATTGCATTACAAAATGGCCGGATCAGTTTACCTAACTCACCCAATTCCTCAGAAGACCCTGGTAAAAATGGCAACTCCTCGTTTTAATTGCGTCAGAAATCGATCTTGAGAACATTGTGTGGATTTTAAATCCTGTGTCTTCTGTGCTCTAGCATGTCCAAAATACTGAAATGTGCTGGCAATGAAGACATCATTACACTAAGGGCTGAAGATAATGCGGACACACTGGCACTAGTATTTGAAGCTCCAAGTAAGTTGTATACCCTTCTAAGTTATGCTGGAGGAAATTTAAATGCAGTGCGTTTCTTAAAGTTGTGAGAAATTTAAGAAAGTGTTTGTGATGATCGTAGAACTTAACATCATAGTTATAAACTTAAATGCTTTTCTTCAATCTGCTTTCTTTTGGTAGATCAAGAAAAGGTTTCAGACTACGAAATGAAGTTAATGGATTTAGATGTTGAACAACTTGGAATTCCAGTGAGTATCAAAGTTTCTGAGTGTACTGTACACAAGTCATGATAGTTACATTAGATAATGTTAATACCATTAAAGCCCACTTTCAAACAGAACTTCTATATAGCTGCTGATAACATGTTCCAAAGTGGGGTTTTAGTATTTATACTGACATTTATAATTTCATTAAACTACAGTACTCTAAAATGAATCATTGGTTGAATTCATTGCACTAAATGTGTATTTGCATTAACCTCCATGCCCCCCCCTTTTTAAGAGTAGACTTTAAAGCTGTGTTAGCAGAAATTCATTAAGGTTAAGTTTATCAACGTAAAAGGAGAGAAGAGATGTTAAGATGTTTAAAATCCTTAGTATCTTATTTTCTTGTTTTGTTTTGGTAAGCAGTTGGGCCTCCTTGAACAGCCATCATCGTTTGTATGCCATGAATGTCCTCTGGATTTAGTCCAGAAGGTGATTAGGGGGAGGCTCTTTTCCCTGAATAGTGCATTTATCATTAAAGGTTTAAACTCTTAATTTTAGTTTTCTTACTTTGATTATTCTTATGATATACTTGTTTTATATCTACATTTATTTTTTGAGTGTTAGAGTATGTTAGGAAATTACACAATGAGTGATACTTCAAAGTAATCAGGAAATCTTAAATTCTGAATTCTTGTCTAGATGCGGAGTCTTCAGAAAATGAGAATGCCAATCTTTAATTTCCAGCAATTGAACTTTATTTTATTTTTTAAATAGGAACAAGAGTATAGCTGTGTAGTAAAGATGCCTTCTGGCGAATTTGCACGTATATGCCGAGATCTCAGTCATATTGGAGATGCTGTTGTAATTTCCTGTGCAAAAGACGGAGTGAAATTTTCTGCAAGTGGAGAACTAGGAAATGGAAATATTAAGTTGTCACAAACAAGTAATGTCGATAAGGAGGAGGAAGCTGTAAGTAGTTTCTTAAGTAGACAGAAAATACTTTTGAAGAGCATTGTGACCCTTAACATTAGGTTGTGCTTTAGTCTATTCAGGCTGCTATAGCAAAATACCATGGACAATGACCAACTGACATTTATTTCTCACAGCTCTGGAGGCCAGGATGCTGGCAGATTCAATGTCTGGTGTGGACCTGCTTCTTGGTTCACAGACAGTGGGCTTCTCACCTGATAGAAGGGTCAAAGGAGCTCTCTGGGGTCTCTCTTAGAAGGGTACTAGCACTATGCACCTCCTAAAGGCCCTACCTCCAAGTACCATCACATGGGGATTTGGTTTTAACATGAATTTTGCAGGAACACAGACATTCAGTCTATAGTAAGGTAATTGCAACCCAACAGAAGGATCTAGTTGGAGGTAAAAATTTACCTTTTAGGAGCTCTTATGTAATCTTTATATTAACTTTTTTTTCTTTTAAAGATTTTATTTATTTGAGAGAGAGAATGAGATAGAACATGAGAGGGGGGAGGGTCAGAGGGAGAAGCAGACTCCCCGCTGAGCAGGAAGCCCGATGCAGGACTCGATCCCAGGACTCCAGGATCACAACCTGAGCCGAAGCCAGTCGCCCAACCAACTGAGCCACCCAGGCGCCCTATATTAACTTTCTATACAGTAGGCCCAGTAGGGGGCCAGAGAACCCCTATTTAGGGACAAAATAAAGAACACTCTAATTACTAAATATCCTTAAATTAAGGTTTTCCTATATAATCAAGTGCTTTTTTAAAAGAATATTTATAAACTAATATTTTGTAATTGTATTTTTAAAAACCTTGCTAGCCTTTGAATAAACATCAGTTAACTCTAAATGAAGGACAGTTGAAGGTTCTAACCTCATAGGATTATTAGGATTAAATATGGTAACAAAGTGCTTAACATAGTGTCTACGTTTTAAGTTTATAGTAAATATTAGATATTCTAGTCCCTTGCATGAGTAGTCAATCCTTAGTTTAAATGAAGACTTAAAGGGTGCCTGGGTGGCTCAGATGGTTAAGCATCTGCCTTCGGCTCAGGTCATGATCCCAGGGTCCTGGGATCGAGTCCCGCATCGGGCTCCCTTTTCCTTGGGAGCCTGCTTCTCCCTCTGCCTCTCTCTCTCTCTGTCTCTCATGAATAAATAAAAATCTTAAAAAAAAAATGAAGACTTAAAAATATTAGTAGCAAAAGTCCAGGGGCTAATTCTGAATTATTGGTCTCCTAAATTATATTGTAACTCCGCTGCCATTCTGGATTTTTGTTTTAATCTCCGATTAGTTCTCTCTCTTTTTTTTTAAGATTTTATTTATTTATTTGACAGAGAGAGACACAGGAGAGAGGGAACACAAGCAGGGGGAGTGGGAGAGGCAGAAGCAGGAAGCCCAATATGGGGCTCAATCCCAGGAACCTGGGAGCGTGACCTGAGCCACCCAGGCGCCCCTCAAATTAGTTCTTATATAAATATTTTTATATCTGAAGTATGAGCATTTTATGACATTATTTGGTATCAAGAATTTTTCAGTGTTTTCCTGTTTCTTTGGTTATTTCAGAAGTTGTTTGAATCAAGATGTTAATAAGCTCTACATCGCAGTTCAATGATAGGCCCTCAAATTCTTTTAATCCATTGGTTCTCCATTCAATTTGTTCCCCCCCCATTACAATTTGTTAAAGCAAATCTTTGTCATTGAGTTTTCCCAAAGTCTGGATTTTGCCCATTGTATTCCTTATGTCAATAAATATGCTCCTCTAACCTGTATTTCCTATAAACTGGTAGCTACAGCTCTAGAGGCTTGATGATACTCAGTGTTTTCTTTGTTTTGGGAATGAGAGAGCAAAAATACTTTACAGATGGTGGTATGTGTACCTCTAGTAGGTATGAGGTGTCGTATATTTTCTTAGCAGCCATAATATTTAGAATCATTAGGCCATTAGGGTTGTAATATATTAATACATTTCATTCCTTCATTTATTACCTGATTTATTTATTAGGAGCATTCCCATAAAGAGAAGCTTTCTCTTATAATTTGTACCTGAGCTACAGTTCATATGGGAAAGGCAGACTAGATACTTGATTCTTTTTTAAATTTATTTTTAATTAACATAATGTATTATTTGTTTCAGGGGTACAGGTCTGTGATTCATCAGTCTTACACAATTCACAGTGCTCACCATAGCACATACCCTCCCCAATGTCCATCACTCTGCCACCCCATCCCTCCCACCCCCCCTCCACTCCAACGCTCAGTTTGTTTCCTGAGATTAAGAGTCTCTTATGGTTTGTCTCCCTCTCTGGTTTCATCTTGTTTCATTTTTTCCTCCCTAAATACTTGATTCTTTTGATTTACCAGTCCTCAAAGTTAGTTTCATATCACTCTCCAAAGTAAGCAATAAAGGGTTTTTTGGTTTTGTTTTTAAACGTATATTCTAGGGGTGCCTGGGTGGCTCAATCAGTTAAGCGTCTGACTCTTGGTTTTGGCTAAGGTAATGATCTCATGGAATGAGCTCTGCTTGGGCTCCACACACAGCCTGGAGTCTGAAGATTCTCTCCCTCTACCTCCCCGTCTTGCGTGCACCCATGCACTCTCTCTAATAAATAAATCTTTAAATATATTCTAAACTAATGGGTTGCAACTTTCTTGATGTTTTTCAATGATTAATCTTTTGTTTTGTCTCAGGTTACCATAGAGATGAATGAGCCAGTTCAGCTAACTTTTGCACTGAGATACCTGAACTTCTTTACAAAAGCCACTCCGCTCTCTCCTACAGTAACACTCAGTATGTCTGCAGATGTACCCCTTGGTAAGATAATTGGTTTGTTGAGTCTTGTTTTGTAGATGGTATAATGGACTTCTCAATAATGAATTATGTTCCTGTCTTCTTTCAGTTGTAGAGTATAAAATTGCCGACATGGGACATTTAAAGTACTACTTGGCTCCCAAGATCGAGGATGAAGAAGGATCTTAGGTATTCTTAAAATCCAAGAAAAGAAAGTTAAGCTCTTTAAGAACTGCTTCTGAGATGCCAGCATGTACTTGAGTCTGTCACCAAATTTGTACCTCTGAATACATATGTAGATATCTTCTGTAAATAACCTATTTTTTCCTTCATTCTTTACAATTTGTTTAAAGAATAAAGTCCAAAGTCAAATCTGGTCTTGTTAACCTAGGAATATTTCTGCCTTGCCCAAAAAGTTGTGATTTTCATAACAAAAGGGTTTTGACTCTTAAATACAGTTTTAAGAATTTTTTTCAATTTAAATAAAAGTTATTTGAATTGCAAACATCACAAGACAGTGCCTTCATTTGGACCATGACTGTTGCAAGTATCCTAGGCAGTTCAGTTCAAGCTACCATTTCATGTAAATGTGCTTATTTTTCCAGTCTAGAGCAGCCTGATAAAAATACATTAGATATAGCAATAAAAAGTATTCCAAATACAGTAGGTGACAAGATATTTTTGGGGATTCATTTGTCAAACTTATTTTGGTATTCTTCTAACTTGAGTTCAAGAAATGAACAGGAGGGTAGACCAAGTCCTATATATATTGTTATTTTGTCAATTTTGTTAGCAAAAATTAACACTCTTTTTCAGAAGCTTTATGTACCCAAAGCTGTGTGGGCTTTAGAAGACGAGCATTGCTATAGGGCAGTGTTTCTTTAGCCTAGGGAGCCTTTTAGAAGAATCTTTAAAGATTTAGTAGATCTGTGATAGGGCCCAAGCAATATGTGCAAAAATAATTTTTCTAATATAAGTAGCTTTTTTTGGGGACTTAATCCTAGCGGTTATGAAACGGACTGTTTAAATGTTCCTACTAATTGTGCCACAAAGCCACAAGCTGGCATAGTACATGTTGAGAATTGCTTCATTAAAGTCCTTTATCCCGGTTTATTTTGTGCTTGGTGGTTTAAATGACTGGTTTCTTTTTGTAGTATCTGGACTGAGTTCTAGTTACTGGACGGTAGAACTCCCTGTACCCAGTAGGTTCATTACCTTCTGTGTGCCTGGAGGTGGGGAAGGATATTGGCTGCAAAGGGGCCTGACGGAAGTTTTGGGAAAGATGTAACAATATAGACTGGTGATGGTTCCAAGACTGTATGCACTTGTCAAACTCATCCAATTGTACTTTATTGTATGTAAATTATACTTCAATAAATCTGACATTTACAAAGCTTCATGTGCTGCAAAATGTCCCTCGTGGGCAGGCCTCTTACCTGGGTCAGGCCTGACGGTGAGGAGGGAAACTGAAGCACAAGAATGTGGGGCCACTCGAGAGTAGTGGTGGGGTACTGACCAGCAGAGACCGCGGCGCTCCTGCGGGGAAGGCCTACAGCCCTGGGCAGTGAATAGGAGACCCAGCAGTTAGGGTCATCCACAGCTTCACTGTCTTGGCTTCCGTCTCCCGTGGTGCCACTGAGCTCCCAACACTGCCGGAGGGATCAGGGAAAGGAAAAAGTAGCCGGTTTACCTGGAGTCTGACTGACCCAGGCGGCCGGTCACCCAAGGCACCTACACAACCCAGCGGAGGTGACTGGCAGCGACTCCCGCAACCCCACAGGGCGGGACTCCGCCAGAGCCTCCCGAGAACCCCCGACGCCGCCCGCAGGATGTTCCCACTAGCGCGGTATCAAAACGGGAAGTTGCGAACAGTGGAATGAGAGGACGTCGCTCCCGGTGACGCCACTTCCGGCGCGCCGCCGTTCGGCGTGCCACTTCCGGCGCCGAGGTAGGCGGGTAGGGCGGGGTGGCCGTTAGGTGAGGCGTGCCATGAGGCCTCAGGCGCCTCTGCTGCCAACCGTGAGCGAGCTGTCGGCGCGCGCGCTCCGGTAAGGCGTGTGTGCGGCGGGGCGGGAACAGAAGCGCCCCCCTCAGGCGCCCGGCGGGGCCGAGACTGCGCTCCCTGCCGAAATCTACTTCGCGTCCTGGGTGTAGAGCGTTCGCCAGCCCGGGCCACCGCTGGCCTCTTCCCAGAAACCGGTTTTGTTTGTTTCCGTCTAAATTCGCGTCGTTTTTTATTTGTCTTCCTGGCTAGGCTTGGAGACGGGCAGGAAGGTAGTGTGTGTGGAGGCGCATAATGCCAGGCACTGCGCTGAATGCTTTACTGATGCTTTTAGTCTTGCAACCCTCGCGTGTTTAGGGAGTTTGGGGGTTGCGGTGGAACCGGTAAAAAAAAAAAAAAAAAAAAAGCCTTTTGGGAACTTGGACTGGTACTCTGAAAACCTCGGTTTACGTTTTTCCTTCCTCTTGCAGAATTCTTACTCTTGGCCGCCAATAAGCATTCGTCTCCCCTCTCCCTCACACCCTGCGGTTTTTTGTTTTGATACGGGTGTATGAATAGGTAATGGCAGAGTATGTAAACTTTTTTTAAAAAGACGATACAAATCAGAGGCGATTAAATGCCCTCAAAACCCCCACATACCGGTAGTTTGGACTTTAAATTTTGTAGAATTAAATTTAGGTTATCATGTAATCGGGATCGCAACACTTAAAAACCTAGTATTTAATGCAGTTTGAGCTAACTTCAGAAAAGTATATAAATTAGCATTCTGGATTCAGTACTTGATTTCTGCACTGGTATATAATTGCTGCACCAGTATATAATATAAAAAGGGACATTTGCATTTAGCACCAATTCCATCATAATGCTAGTTATTTTAGGTTCACTGCGGGCCGCTTAAGAC
The DNA here is from genome assembly GCF_003265705.2 of Callorhinus ursinus. Classification (NCBI taxonomy): domain Eukaryota; kingdom Metazoa; phylum Chordata; class Mammalia; order Carnivora; family Otariidae; genus Callorhinus; species Callorhinus ursinus. The sequence continues at coordinate 2,658,931 of NW_027397091.1, read as the reverse complement.
GGCTCATTAATAATTGGGATAAAGTATATAGAAAGCACTTAGAGTAGTACCTGGTATCTAACCAACACTGGGTAATTATTAACTGATATTATTATAATGATGGTTATTTACAAAGTATCATACCAGGGGAAGGCAAAGTCGTTATGGTTTCTGTTTTTTTTTTTTTTAATGTAGTCCTTATTGCGAAATAGTTAATTTTCTCTTTTTACAGATCCACTTCACCTTTAGAATTAGCTTCACAAAATATTTACTTGTTTTATTCATATAACTTTGTGATTTTATGGTGGAAAAGTGCACAAATTACAAATATTTCCCCCATTTAAATGTCATTGTTTTTTAATCTTATCTACTGTCTCTTGAACTAGTGACAAAATAGTCATGATTTCATTACTGAAGTTGGTTTTGAATATTTTGAACAAAAACCAGATATTATTATTATTTTTTTTTTTTTAGGAAGCTATAGAAGTAATCTGGAAAATGAAATCACTACTTTCAGTGCTTGGGGTAGGGCAGAGAGGCAGGCAAATTGGCACTGGTACAGTGCTGATTACCAGTACTGATAGTGCTGATAGCCAAATTTACGGGAAGCTCTACAGATTTTTTGCATTAAAAGAATGATTCCCATTAAGGGGGATCAACAAAATGCTGATGTGACTGTATTCCATATCCTACCCATTCTCCCTCCCTGGCAAGTAAGAGAATCATTTGAGCACATGCTCTTCTTGCTTTTTCCTGAAACAGGGACAGGGGCCAGGCAGTACTATAGCAGAATGACTGAAAATGTGGACTTAGGTGTCAGACTCAGATTTAAGTCACCACTCTTCACCTGCTCTGTGTGAGGCTTTGGAAAAATTAGGAGGCCCAGGAATATTGGTGACAAGATAAACATGAGGTCTGTTTCTTGGCAAATGTCTTGACTCTCGTTCTACCAGGACAAGCCAGAGTAGATACATATGAGAATGTTTTCACTTTGTCAAAGGAATATCAGATTTTAAGTCCAATGGAGTGTAAATTGCCAGTTGCTTAGTATGACATCTCAGCCCAAAACTCCCAATATATGTAACACACTGTTGTCACTTGCATACAATGACAGTTTTCTTTGTCTTCAGACTATAGCTGTGTCAGTGTGTTATGATGCCGTCTCGTACCAACCTGGCTACTGGAATCCCCAGTAGTAAAGTGAAATACTCAAGGCTCTCCAGCACAGACGATGGCTACATTGACCTTCAGGTAAATGCGGCAGGGAGCTGATGAGACTGGCTGGCTCTGTTTCTGTTGAGTTAGCAGGAAGACCTTCCAGGTGGAGGATTTGCTAACTGTCCATGGGGATTCGAAGGAGCAGCAAGAAGGAAACTCATCTCTGAGACCCTTTCAACCATAGTTTGCAGAAGGAGGGGCCTTGGTAGAGCAGTTTCAGACAAATATAAAATATTGTTCATTTCTAAGAATTTTTAGTTGTAACGCCAGAGCCCAGTAGTTACGTATTTTATTTAGTTTTTTCTGGAAAATACTCAGATTGTGTTTTGTTAAGTAGAATTTTTTTAAGGACTGTGTCATTGGTTCGTTTACACTTTAGTCAAAGCCAGTTCATCTTTTAAGGGAGAAACTAGCTGCTAAAGCCAGCAGATTGTGGGAATCTTCCTTCTTTCCTGATGTCATGAGATCCAGTTTATTAAAGGTATTCTTTGTGGCAAACAGTAAGTAAAACAGAATATTTGTTAAGTTTGTATTCTACCCTGATTCATTATTTATAAAATACTTAATGTGTAGCATCTCCTTTTGACCACTTCCCCTTAGAATAGTTTAGGTGGAACCAGGGCTAAGGAGGAAGAGGCAGGAACCCATCCCTTTAAATATAAACAAATCAATGACTCTGCACTCTTCGGACCCATACTTGAAGGAGAGAAGTTTTTTTTTTTTTTGAAAGGACATCTGGGAAGCTTCCAGCCAGTTAGGTCAGATACAGAAATGAGGCAAACCTTAGAAAGCTTGTCTCTGAATCTTAACTTTGAATTGAGCTTATTAAGTTAGGTTACTTGATCTGTGGGGTGGGCAACTAGTGCTTTAGAAAAAGCTGTTTCTAAAATCTTTGACTGTATGCTAACTTAACTTTGAATGCCAGAAATCACTAGTTTTGTTTACTTCTCCACAACATCATACTCACTCTTGAATCCCTATAGATTAGTACAACCTTCCATGTGCCAAGCACTTAATAAATACATGTTTAATCAATGAATGACCGTTCAAGTGTCTTTTGTTTTTGTAAGAAAATATTTTCTTATGGTGAATGGTATGTGGAATGAGATTAGAAGTAGAAAGAGTAACATTCTGCTGGAACTCTTCTGAGTGATTGTTAGAGCAATAACTAGAGCTTCACTTCCTGTTTGTCCCTTGCCTTTCTCTCCCAGAGCTCTAGTGGGTAGTAGGACTTCCTTCAAGACACACAAAGCATCCACCTTGGTTCTTATTATCCTCCTTGCTTTAAAGTGTCTCAGTCCTGGTATTTTCATAATGTGCCTTTTTTGTTTTTTTCTCTTCCAGTTTAAGAAGAGCCCTCCTAAGATCCCATATAAGGCCATTGCGCTTGCTACAGTGCTGTTTTTGATTGGCGCCTTTCTCATAATCATAGGCTCCCTTCTGCTGGCTGGCTATATCAGCAAAGGGGTAAGTTGAAGGGTTTGTGGGACTCTGCCATGAAATCTTTAAAGTGTGAGTCTGGGCCCTATTGTTTTATATTCATATCTAGTACAGGATTTGCCAGCAGAAAGAAGAAAAGAGTTTTCTTTCAGATTTTGTTCTCTGATAACAAAGCATATGTTTCTTTTTTTGAGCAAGAACATGCATGTCCCACAGTTTCTGTGAGGTGTGTGGGGGCAGGTAGGCGCATTTTCCCTCTGAGATGTTGAGCAATCTTCACTGTCATAGTTTAGAACAGCAAAGCTGAGCCTTGTATTGAGGATTCCTGATTGATAACGGCTGTACCTGGAGTAGAATGTGTTGTTGCAGTTTTGCAGTGCCACAGAAAGGGTGAGGCTTCTATAGGTCTGGGGGCACTGACCAAACCAGGACTTGTGACTTATGAGTCTGATCCCTCTTACATTGGGTTTGGTTGGAGTTCTTGTTATGTTTCCGAGTGTTATCTTCAAAACCTAAAGTGTTGGGTGGTTCTTTTTCTTGGGCTATATACATACTAATAGACAGTGCCCAAGTTGATCTGAACTAATAATGATCACAAGTCATGTCTGTTCTTCAACACACACCAGGCCACGGGATGATGGTCATATTGTTCTGCAGAGGGAACACAGCCAACATCTGAAAAACTGGACACTATTGAAATTGGGAATAGTAGCACTGTTGCAATAAAATGGCTGCATATGGTTTTTAAGAAGTGAATCTGATTTGTCTTTGTTTCTTATCTATTTAAAATTATTACATGGTCACCAGGTGTTTACTTGGTGCAATCTGTGTTTGAACATCTAGCTTCAGGACCGTGCCTTCAGTTAACTTTCATTGCAGTATGCAGTATGCAGTATCAATTCCAGAGGACTCTGTTAATGATATTATGAATACTGAGAGTGGACATGACATCCACATGCAGCAAATATCATTTTACCTTGTGTGGTTTATAAAAGACTGCTTTATAAATAAAGATGTTAAGAGAATCACTGATAAGTTTTGTTTTTTCGGTTTGGAGTTTTTTCACTTTTATTACAGATATTTCAAACAAAACAGAAGTAAATGAAATAATGTGTTAAACCCCTGTGTGTCTACCACTCATCATCAACAGTTATAAACATTTTGCTTCATGTATTCCCCCACCTTTTTTTCCTGTGTATGAAACCAAATACCAGATTTACATTTTGCTGGTATTCTTTTTGTTTTTTTTTTTTTTGAGAGAGAGCGCATGAGAGTGGTGGAGGGCAGAGGGAGAGGAGAGAGAGAGAATCTTGTGGAGGGCAGAGGGAGAGGAGAGAGAGAGAATCTTAAGCAGGCTCCATACCCAGCATGGAGCCCAGTCTCACAACCCTGAGCTCATGTCCTGAGTCGAAATCAAGAGTCTGATGCTTAACTGACTGAGCCACCCAGGCACCTCTATTTTGCTGGTAAGTGCTCAATCCCAGGACCCTGAGATCATGACCTGGGCTGAAGTCAGATGCTTAACTGACTGAGCCACCCAGGCACCCCTATTTGGTCCTTTTTATAAGGGTAATGATGCTTCTGGTAAGGGGAGAATGCTCAAAATGGAACTGAAGGCCATAAAATGAGCATCTTCAGTATGCATCTGTAACAGTTTTTATATATAAGTTTACAGGTGCTATATTAATATCTTTGACCTTGACTTCATATTTTTGTTAGATTTAGAGACTTACTTAGATTCAGGTTTAGTTTTGTTTTAGAAAGAATATTTCATAGGAGGTGCTGTGTATTTGTTATGGCAGGTTGGTTTTGAAACTTCGATGTTAATCAGAATCATCTGGCAGGCTTGTTAACACAGATTCCTTGGTTCCATTCCCAGAGATTCCAGTTCTGTAGGTGGGTGGTGAGAATCTGCATTTCTGACAAGTTCCCAGGTAATGCTGGTGGTCCGTCAACCACATTTTGAGAACCATTGCTGTAACATTACATAAGCCCACATTGGGCTCCCTGCTCAGCAGGGAGCCTGCTTCTCCCTCTGCCTGCCATTCCCCCTGCTTGTGCACACATGCTCTCTCTCTCTCTCTCTGACAAATAAATAAAATCTTTGAAAAAAACGAGATTTTTAGATTGGGTTTACCTTAGATGAGGGAAAGCTTAAAATTAATGGGAAAAATCACAAAGGAAAAGGAGGATAAATTTAACCGTATAAACATTTAAAACTATACCTAAAAACAAGGCAGAGCAATTTTATGAGTGGATTCATTCATTTAATACATTTATATTTTGGGCACAGCTGGGGATCCAGGGATGAACAAAGTCCCTGCCCTCCTGGAACTCCCCAAATAGTTGAAGCCCTATTGATAAAAACACTAAACACCATTTCTTCCTCTTTGACCTGTGAATTGTACTCATGGGAATATACACTAGAATCTGAAAGGCCAAGGAAAACAATGGAGTTTATTGTATTCTGTACAGTTAGAAAAAGTGAGAGACAAAGTATCCAACAGTTGGTAGGAAACTGTGGTGCATCCCTTACAGTGGAATGATAGACACCATTAGTTGGCATATAACGTGTTAGTTTCAGGTGTACAACATGATTCAGTATGTCTATATTGCAAAATGATCACAATAAGTCTAGTTAACATCCATCACCACACAGTTAGAATTTTTTTTTCTTGTGATGAGAACTTTTAAGATCTGCTCTCAGCAACTTGCTGATACACAATACAGTATTATTAGCTAAGTCACCATGCTGTTCATTGCATCTCCAGAACTTACTTGTTTTGTAACTGAAAGTTTGTACCTTCTGACTATCTTCACCCATTTTGCCTATCTCCCACCCCCAGTGCAGAACTTTTCATAATATTTTGGCAGTTGCTTGTTAACACTAAGAGACTAAAACAAGGCAAAGGGTATGGTGTGTTCACAACTAGAAACTAGAATGGAGAAAAGAAGGAAATAAACGAAATATCTATGGATGAAGATGGACAATTTATTTACTTTATAATTTTTAGTGCTTTGCAGTTTTGCTACATTTTTTTTAAGATTTCATTTATTTATTTGAGAGAGAGATGGGAAGAACAGGAACACAAGCAGGGGGAGTGGAGAGGGAGAAGCAGGCTTCCCGCTGAGCAGAGATCCCGATGTGGGGCTCGATCCCAGGACACTGGGACCATGACCTGAGCTGAAGGCAGACACTTAACGACTGAGCCCCCCAAGCGCCCCTAGTTTTTCTACATTTTATAGTCAGGAGGAAAAGAGATGTAAACCTGTTTCGTTGGTAGCATACTATCCAAAGAAAATGCTCTGAAGAGTGTAAAATACTGATGTATGGGTTGAACCTATGGCTTTGTTTTATTTTAAAATTGGTAATTTGTATGGTACTAATGTGTTTGCCTCCTTCCGCCACCAGGGGGCAGACCGGGCTGTTCCCGTCCTGATCATTGGCATCCTGGTGTTCCTGCCAGGATTTTACCACCTTCGCATCGCCTACTATGCATCCAAAGGCTACCGGGGTTACTCCTATGATGACATTCCAGATTTTGATGACTAGCACCAACCCTTAACCCTGAGGAGAAGAGTCACAGATGGGACTGAGACCAGCTTTAAGATATTGAGCAGAAACTGGCTAAGGGCTAAGGAGTTCTGCAGTTTGCGATGTTAAACAAAAGAATGGCCATCCTCAAGATGTCAACTGAGCTTACAATTACAAATTAACTAATTAGGACATGCTCTATTTTTCATCTCCTGGCTCTGGCAAAAGCTGACAAGTTTTTCCACACGAATATGTATCTTGGAAGAGTAGCGGCGTTAATGGTGTGGGAAAGCAGGAGGTTACCCTGTAGTGGAGAGTGTTACTGCTGCCACCCTTTTTAGAGTTCAGCGTTTCTTTTAAATCGTCCTCATTGTCAGTTCTGGTAGCAAATGGAAAAATTTAATATGTCAAATTTCTTATTACTCGTAATTTATCTTGAAAACATCTAAGTATCTTACCCCTACACTCATCTCTCACTTTGTGTGCTAGTGGAAGACCTTGGCAAACCAAATGTCAGTGTGGGTGCATCTGTAATATTTTTTACTTGCTTTCTTATTAACAGCAGCCAGGACTTTTTTAAATCTCAGAGCAAGTTTCCAGAAGGTAAACACCTCTGTTCACCAATCCTTGGTCAGCTTTGATTTGGTCCACCAGTAAGTTGGCCAACATAATTTGGGTTATTCTGTTCTTCATAGATCAAGATGTTCTGTATATCGTGCCTTTAAGGACTGGACTTTGGCTGTTTCCTAAGGAAAAAATGTAGATAAGTGATTGTTATTTAGAGATTATAAACCTGTTGTTAGCACCTTGCATTATGATGTCATTCTGCTGAAGACTGCAAGACTCAACCTGGATTCCTAGATGGACTAGACTGCCTTAGTTTGATTCTGTTTCCTAGCTTGCATGAAGTGACATATTCAAAAGAAATTAAAATGCCAAAATCTAAACCTAGACTTAAAGTGAGTTAATTTCAAGTATATTTCAGAAAACATTTTAATGATTATATGAGATCGTTGATCCCAGTACCCAGGGCCATCTTCATATTTAGATAACTGGCCTTGTGGGTCAGACTGCATTTCAGTTGTCCTCTTACTATGAGCTTATGGACGTGGGCGACTAGAAGCCTGGAAGGGCCATCATCTGACATTTGGAGGGCTGTGGGTGGAACAAGTTTATTGGGGATGAATTCACTTTTGGATGTGTTAAATTGTAGATGTGTACTCTGCATCCACATGGAACTGTTGAGTAGGCAATTGGAAAGCATGGATCTGGAGTTCAGGAGAGAGTCTAGGCCAGGGCTAGAAATCAGGGAGTCATTATGGGGACCATATCTAAAAACTGAATGATACCACTCACAGAGTGAGTGCATATGAGAAAAACACCTATGACTCAGGAAATGAGGGACGGCGGGGGTGGGGGGTGACCTGGAGCAACCTCCAAAGTTAGGTGCATTTGGTAATGGGAGAGGAGGCTGGGGAGCCCAGTACTCTAATTGAAGTTCCTGGGTCTTGACACTGGAGATGTAAAGAGATCTATAAAGCTTTATCATGGGAACTGTTTGTAAAGCAAAACTCAGACCAGAAGGTTTTGGCTAAACCAAATTATTTGGTCTTTTTTTTTTTTTTTTTTTTTAGATTTTATTTATTGGAGAGAGAACGAGCAAGAAGAGAGAGAGGGGAAACAGACTCCCCACTGAGTGCAGAGCCTGAGCAGTGCTCAATCCCGGGACCCTGAGATCATGACCTGGGCTGAAGTCAGATGCTTAACTGACTGAGCCACCCAGGCACCCCTATTTGGTCCTTTTTATAAGGGTAATGATGCTTCTGGTAAGGGGAGAATGCTCAAAATGGAACTGAAGGCCATAAAATGAGAAGTAAGCATCTTGCGATAGAAGGTAAAAACGTTTGCTCCCCGACCCATTCTCTAAGGTTGTCTAGTGAAGTTTCTTATACACCCATCTAGAAGTGTTCTAAGCACATAAACATACCCTTTTTAAAACTCAGACTTCCATTGTATATTTCTATAATTTACCTTTTTTAAAATTTTTTTATTGTTATGTGAATCACCATACATTACATCATTAGTTCTTGATGCAGTGTCCCATGAGTCATTGTTTGTGCATAACACCCAGTGCCCCACGCAGAATGTGCCCTCCTTAATACCCATCACCGGGCTAACCCATCCCCCCTATAATTCCCCTTTTTTTCACTTATTCTGTTTGCTATTTCTTTCCATATCCATGGAGATCAGCCATATTCTTTTAAAAAATCTACCCTAGAATATAGTTTTACAAGCTGTGCATGTAGTCCTAGGGTCCCAAGAGCAGAGACCATGAAAGTCCTAATCCTCCCCTCTGATGTCCTCTAACAAATGGCCCTTGCTGTTCTCTGTGAACATTCAGGCTCATAATCTCATTTCAGGTGGGATTGTTTATTCAAGCCTTATTCGTTTGGGTTTTTAAAGATTTTATATATTTATTTTGAGACAGCGAGCAGGGGGAGGGGAGGAGACAGAGGGAGAGAGAATCTCAAGCAGACTCCATGCTCAGCGCAGAGCCCAACGTGGAGCTCGATCTCAACACCCTGAGATCACCACCTGAGTCAAGAGTCAGACGTTTGACTGACTAAGCCACCCAGGTGCCCCTCAAGTATTGTTTATTAAGATAAAATCAGACTCTCTGTTACTTTGCATTGACAGTAAGTGTGTGTTTTGGTTATTCATAAAAAAACATCTAAACGTTTGTAACAACAGTGAATGTTTCTTTGCCAGATGTGCCAAGATGTGCCAAGCACTTTTATTACATACTGTTTGATTTTAATCCTTGGAAAAAAACCCAAGTTGGATAATATTCTTAGGTAATAGGTCGGACATTTGGGACTCAAGGCAAAGCCTGAATTCCCCTTACCAAATATGAAAGCCCAAGTACCTTTAAGGGCCGGGCAAGTAAAGAAGGGGTGGGGGTGGGCAGAGCCATAGACAGTAGTGGGGACCTAAGTCAATTGTTAAATGTATATTTTATGTAAAAGCAGCCTCCCCCCGCCCCCACTGTTGGCTAAGCCAAGTGCTCTAGCTTTATAAGGATTTTCTTACTTGCAACAACTGTTAGACCTCTCGTTCATCATTTCCAAGACTAAAAATCCTCCGGGGTTGCATCAGCTGTTCTATGTATGATGGAGATTCAGACCGGTTGCCTCTGGATAAGCTTCCCCTGGTCAGTGCGCTCGCCGCATATTGACTGATTCCTTCTGCCAGGTTTTGTGAGGTGCTAAAGGCATAACAGGAAAAATTGGGCATGGTCAGCGAGGAGCAGAGTTTGCAAACTAGTGAACACAGATGTCGGCCTGCATTTTGTTTTTAAAAATGGAAGGGTTCACATTTTGATTTGGGGGTTTTCTTGAAAAATCACTAGATTTTTCTTCCATGCTGAGACGCTACAACCACCTGAAGCAACGTAGTAAAGCAGCTTCGTCTGAGCAGAATTCTCCAGTTCACCACAGTCCTCACCGTTGCTTGGCTACTTGTGTGCTCAACCTGCTAATTGTTTTTGTTAAGGGCAAGAGTGTGTCTTACGGTCCCACAAAGTCCAGCACAGTGTTTGGGGGCACTTCAGTTTATTAAATGAAGAACCAAAGTTCAAAGTGCATTTCCATCCCAGGATGCTATGTTATGTTCCTTGGAGGTGTGGACAGTTGGGCTGGTACTATTCGATTCAGATGGTCCTAAATGACCCTCCCGTCAGCTGCCTGGCAGGCCGGCTTCTCCTCAGACTGGTTGGTGCCACCTGGTGAGTCCAGTCTCTGCCTGGCACCCTCTGCTCAGGCCGTTGAGCCCAGTTCACAACCACCTGCACGTTCCGTCTGGCGGGGTCCTGGGGTGTCCCTGCTGGCTGACACAAAAGAGCCTTCTGTTACTGATTCAATGAGGGAAGCTGGTCGAGGGACAGTCAGTTTTGACCTTCAAAGTGTTATAAACCAAATTAATTCACCTTAGTGTCTTGTGTCATCTAAACTCCTTATCTCGAGGCTTCTCTCCTGGACATGATCCCCCAGGCTCCTGGCCTCATGAGTTCAGTTATGGTTTAGTGCCAGGCTGGGAAGGGTAGAGTCCTATTAGCTGTGAGGAGTTGGGCAAATCGAGTCTGGAGCTTCAATTTCCTTATAAGGTGGGGATGAGCCAGTTCCCACCTTCGAGGGTAAAGGTGAGGATTAAATAAAACCGTGTGGGAGGGCGCTTCACACACAGCCTGGCACCCAGTAAGTGCTCAGTTAATGGAAGCTGCTGTTTGAGGAAGTGAAGACGGTCAGTCCTTTGGCTTCAGGGAGTAGGTCCTCGGGTGAAGCTCAGGAGGGGAGTGAACCCATCTGTTATCCCTGGGGCCAACCTGAAGAATCTGCCGTCCCACGGAGTTAGGGGCCCGAGCTAGCATGGCAGTCGGGCCCAGCGGAGGCAAGGGAGGGAAGGAGAAGGTCTCCAGCCCCTGGCCCTCCCCCAGCATGCATCCGGGAGGCTGTGTGCTCCAGTCCTGTGAAACAAGAGGGGAAGGGAGAGGACCAGAGCACCCCACTGTAGCCTCATGGGGGCCACCGAGACCCCTGCCACAGAAGGCCCTGCGGGGAGGCCTCGGAGACCAGAGGTGGTGCAGCCGTAGCACTCGCAGACCGCCTCTCCTGGAGCTTGTTTTCCCTCACCTCTCCTCCTATGGGCCCTGTTTTCACCTCTTTCTCCACTTTTCCCTCCTCAGTCTTGCCCCTTGCTACTTGAAGCGTGGCCTGCGGACCAGGAGTTTGTTAGAAATGCAGAATCTTGGGCCTGCCCCAGCCCTGCTAGATCCAAACCTGCGTTTAAACGAGACCTCTAAGGGCTCCGTTGTGGGTCAGTGCCTGAAAAGCACTGGTTTGGGGCTCCCTGTGCCTCCTAATCCATTTCTTCCCTTTGGGCCTGGACCTTCTCTGGCAGCACCAATGGCTGAGGGGGGGGCACCCAGAATTTAGAGCTCCTCCTCCTTGATCTACCTGTTACTCTCCAGCCAACCCAGTAACTCCCAGTGTCTTGAGGAAGCTTCACAGAAACGGCACGGACACAGCACAGGAAGGCTTTGTGAAGATGCTTCGTGTGAGCAGTGAGAAACCAAAACAAGTCCCACAGATGGCGAAGGTCCATGGCAGGAGTGGGAGCACATTCAAGTGCTCTGAAGGCCAGGGGAAGGGAGCTGTGTAATTTAGGACCCAGTGAGAGGCAGGGTGTGTTTTCCTGCGTTTGTGGGAGGCAGGCCTTGCGGCTCAGGAGCTGCCCCCGAACACTGGAGGTGCTGACTTTCCTCCCCGGCTCTGTGGGTCTCCAATGCCTCCATTCTTTCGTTCCTTTCCCTAACTGGAGAAAGGCCAACTAGAAAATGCTCCGGTCTTGGCTCCGGTGCTAGGCCTTTGAGAGGGTTTTCTCTAGGATTAATATCCACCAAGTTTGCTCTGAGACCACCATCCTCAGGACCACAACTGAAAAGGTGGCAATAGCCGAATCACCAACACAGCTAGGAGGGTTCGTGGCCTGGCAGAGTGGAGGTGACTGGCACGAGGAGCTGGGGCTGAGTCAGATCTCTGGATATAGCTGCGGGCTCCTGTCCCTTCAGCCATGATCTGAACGTTTTAAAACTTCAGAGCATATTGACAGGGTACTTGCTAAGAGCGCCAAGTTTGCCCTTCTTGGGGATGTCAGAAAATGCCAGGTATTTTCTCCATTTAATGGGAGTGAAACCACAGTGGGACCAGAAAAGCATGGAATGAATGGGCCCAAGATTAAGGACTCCTGCTCATTCTGAACATTGACTCGAGATGGTCTTGCACTGCATTGCTCTCCCAGGGCTGTTGGCAGGGTAGAGTACATTTATTTTCCAAGGCCCGGGTCACCAAAACTTGGAACTTGAGAGTACTTTGGGGGCAAAATATCTCTTTATTAAAACAACCCAACTTAAACATTAACCAAAAATGTAGACCACGGAGCTTTGAAGGCCCCTCTATCTTGATACAGTTAGGTCCTCTAGATGCCTTAGCCATTATCAGTCACAGCTTTAATCTAACCTTAGTTTTATCTCCAGACTTTGTTTTAAATCTGTCTGTTAATTCACCTTGAATTCTACTTTTAAGTTTATTCATGAAGTGTTTTTTGGGCAACTACTATGGACGTTTGCCAAACATCAAAAAGGAATCGTTTACTTCTGCCAGAAGTTTGCAACTTACTCAGGGAGAAGAGCTCCATGTCTGAACTAGCTAAACCAATGTAAAAAGTAACATTCATCCATGAATAATTTAGAAAATTGTTGCTCTGCTAAGTGGACTGGAGAGGAAAGGAGGCTTGGCAGGCTCTGAAAGGGTCTGGTGGAGACAGGACTTGAGCTAGACCTAGGGCAGGTGGGAGGGAACTTGGGTGAACTTGGGCTGCCCCCCTCCCTGCCCCACTGGTAATGGGTGTTGTGTCCAGGCAGGGCATTGGGAGAGTTGGGGATTAAGGTTGCCTAGGTTACATGGGACTAGGTTGTGACCAGCTAAAGAATGAGAAACTATGGTAGTTTTCTTTTTAAACTTTTTATCTTTCTCAAAACGATCAGTGCACATATCATAAAAAGTTAAATAGTTAAACCAGGCTTATTATGAAAATCAGTTGTTCTTAGCAACGCCTTTTCCCCCATTCCCCAAGGGACAAACCACCCACTTTAGGTTCTTCCAGCTCAATCTCTTTGTATTGACTTTGAGCTCTCCGCATGATATATTACCACTTCACAATTTTTCAGTACTAAGCCTAATCAATTGACTTTATCTGGTAGAAAATGGAGATTTTGCTCCATCCCTCACCGTCTCCCATCCTACTCACATACTTGCAAGCCCCGTTTTCTCCATGTAATTGTGTGATTTTGAATGGATCAATATTAAACATTGTGATGTGACTAAGGATATATAAACCCTATGTGCAGCTTAGGCAGGACATATATTATGACTTACTTCTCCCTTCTGGCACAACTTTTAGTTTTCCCTGAAGTTGACAATCTTTTTTCATTTGTTTATGTGATTTTCTATGTAGCTGTCACTAAATCAGGCTCTGCCATTTCTATATGTATCCCCTGGTATTCTGTCCATGTCATCGGGAACTCTCTCTGGAGCCTGCTGCCCTTTCTCTACCTGCTTTTTGTCCCCCAGAGGTGAGGATGTGACTGCAGAGCCTTCAGCCTTCCCATATGACTTATGTGGAGATGTCTGGTACCACTCTGATTCCAGGTTCTTCGTTTTGCTACTATTTTTCTTTCTGGATGCTTGTAGGATTGCATTCAGTGTTCTGACATTTCACAGTGACATGTCTTGTTGTTGGCCTATTTTTCTCCAGCACAGGCACTCTGGAAACTCATGTCTTTTAGTGTTAGGGAATTTTCTGCAATTAATTTCTTTGATAATTTCCTTCACTCTAAGGTCTCTGTTTTCTGTTTCTGGAATTGGTTCTTTAGGTGTTGGTCCTTATCTTTTCTCTCCGATTTTTCATATTTTTGTCTTTTTCCATATTTTGTCTTTTTGATCTCTTTTATGGAAGGTTTACTTAACTCTGTCTTCCAAAACTTCTGTCATACTTTTTAGTTTTTTGCTATCATGGTTTTACTGTCCAAAGACTCTCTTTAATGTTCTGGGTGTTCTTTTTATGGCCATAAAATTTTATTTTGTGGCCATAAAAATCTTTTCTTATCTCAATATATTATCAATGTAAATATTCACTTAATCAGGGGCGCCTGGGTGGCTCAGTCGTTAAGCGTCTGCCTTTGGCTCAGGTCATGATCCCAGGGTCCTGGGATCGAGCCCCGCATCGGGCTCCCTGCTCGGCGGGGAGCCTGCTTCTCCTCCCGCTCCCCCTGCTTGTGTTCCCTCTCTTGCTGTGTCTCTCTCTGTCAAATAAATAAATAAAATCTTAAAAAAAAATATTCACTTAATCAGGGCACCTGTCTGGCTCAGTTGGTAGAGCATGTGACTCTTGACCTCGGGTTGTAAGTTCAAGCCCCACATTGGGTGTAGAGCTTATTTTTTTTAAAAAAAGAAAGAGGGTTATCTGGATGGCTCAGTTGGTTGTCTGCCTTTGGCTCAGATCTCAGGGTCCTGGGATTGAGCCCCAGGTTGGGATCCCTGCTCAGAGGAGAGTCTACTTCTCCCTCTCTCTCTGCCTCTCCCCCTGCTCATGCTTTGTCTCTGTCTCTCTCAAATAAATAAATAAAATCTTTAAAATCAATTAATCAATCAATCAATCAATCAATCATATTTTTAAAAGACGGGGCGCCTGGGTGGCTCAGTCGTTAAGCGTCTGCCTTTGGCTCAGGTCATGATCCCAAGGTCCTGGGATCAAGTCCCACATCGGGCTCCCTGCTCCGTGGGGAGGCTGCTTCTCCCTCTCCCACTCCCCCTGCTTGTGTTCCTGCTCTCACTGTCTCTCTCTCTGTCAAATAAATAAATAAAATCTTAAAAAATAAAGAAAAATAAAGAATGGTCCTTTAAAAATATATCATATCATGTCATTCCTCTCAAAACACCACAGTGGTTCTGCATCTGACTCACAGGAAAACCCCGAGTCCCTACAGTGACTGATGTGGCCCAACGTGATCTCTCCTCCTCCTGGCCTCCCTGTCGTCGGCTCTTCTACCTCCTGTTCACTCGGCTCCAGCCACACTGGCCTCCTCAGTGTTCCTTGACTTCTCCAGGCCCACTCCCACCTTAGCACCTTGGCCTTCACTGTTCCTTCTGCCCAGAACCCCTCCCTCCTTCAAGATTTGGCTCAGATCGCATCTTCTCAGTAAGACCTGCCGTGACTTCCATGAGTAATACTACAACCTGCCCACACTCCTGTCCCATCCACGCCTGGAGCACCCACACTCTTGGCCTCCTTTCTCCTGCTTGACTCTTCTTTTCCATAGCAACTGTCACTTTCTAACTAATTTTACTTACTTACTCTGCGTGTTCTTCATCATTCCATTCCACGCCCTCACCCCACCCCACTCAGAAAGGCAGACCTCTGTTTGTTCACTGATGTTCCCAGCACCTTGGAATGATGCTTGGCACATGGGGCAGGAGTAGTCTTCGCTGAGTGAAAGGATGAATGAATGGATGAATCTCTTTGAGGATTTTCGTGGTTGGTTTGGTGAACTTTAAAACTTCTCCCTGCATGCTGGGCTTTTCTCTAGGTTGCTTTTTCTATTTCTTTGCTTCAGTCTTGACCTTTCAGGTGATCCATGGCTGTCAGCTCATGCTAAAGAGTGAGGACACAAAACCCAGCACAGGTCTGTGCCTGTGGAACCGCCTTGTTGACCATGGGATGGATCCTCTGCGTGACAATCTGTCTGGGCTATTCATTGGGGAGAACTCATGGTCAGCGACTTCAGATCTTTCCCTGAGGCTGGTCTTTCCCAGATAGCAGGGCTACCCACCAGCACCTGGGAACCAAGTTGGCAACAAAGGATGGGAGTCTCGGCTTCTACTTAGTCCCCTGCTCTCAGTTGGCTCCTCACACCTCAGCTATAAATTGGTATCTCCCAGCTTCTCGGTCAAAAAGCCTGATTTCACAAACTCTCTCCAAAGATTAGACTTCCAGATTCCTGCCAGGGTACTGGGGTGATCTTTGCCCTGTGGCTTAGAGTTGGGGAGGAGAAATAGGGTTTAACTCATTTTATTTTTTACTTTTTATGCATGGATTCCCATACCTCAGGGGCTTTGCTGCTCCCATGTTTCCTTCTTTCCCCCCCAAACCCTTTAGGGCTTGAATTCTGCCTTCTTCCCACCACCCGCATTCAGATAAGCTGGTGTCATCCACAGCGTCATCCACTTGCTGCTTGGACCTCCAATCACCCTGCCCTCTCTGTGATTAGCCCCAGTTGCTCAGCCTTTGTTCCCACTTCTGCTGACCTCGCCAAATCAGGAGACCCAAGCACCGCTTCACTTACTGACTTGTTTACCAAAACCGCTCAAGAAATACATGTTCTGACACTCTCAAAACAGGAATAGCGTCCTTCCTTTTCAAATCTCTACCCTGGAAAAGACTCATTTTTCTTTTTTAAGGGAAATCGTATTAGAGCGAATTGTGTTTGAAGGGTTTTTTTGGTTTTGTTTTTTAAGACCATCCTGCTGCTCTTTGAGATCCTTAGAAAGCCCCGTAGCACCAGACCTGGCAAAGATTAGATCCTGAGGTTCAAAACGCGGTGAGTAATTGACGGTCTACAATGAGGGTAGAGGGCAGCAGGTCAAAGGCACAGTTGTCTGTGGTCCAGGAAGGAGACAGCTGCATGTTGAAATCTGTCTGGACACAGCCAAGACTGGGAGAGTGTCTCTGGTCATCTGGGGTCAACCTGGGGTTTCCCTGCTACCTGGTCATTTCCCAGGCTTCGAAAAACAATCATTTATTTAAATATGGAACTGTATTAATTAAAAAAAATTAAACACCCTCCATTACGAGTTTGCCATTGTATTCTTTCAGAAAAAAAAGTGCATCTATAAAACCATACACAGACTCTTTGTCAGCTGTCTTCATGGTGAAATATAATACATATACAGAAAAGCACACAAAACATACATGTATGGCTTAGATAATTAGAAATGGAAAACTCAGGGAAGCACCTGTCAAGTCAGGGAGCACCGCACGGGCATCCTGGGCAGATGGGGCAGCACGGGCAGTGAGGCGAGAGGCGACAAAGCAGATGTTGCCTGAGAGCTGCCTGACTTGGTTCTGGCCAGTACGTTGTGACAGGAGGAGCCTAGGAGAGGAGGCAGACAGGTGAGATCTTGGAGAGCCCTCTGTGCCAGGGGAAATAGGCCAGCCTCCTGTCCCCCACCCCAGCTGGGGGTTCGGCCCTTCTCTTCACTCTCAGCTCATCCTCTAAATCTGCTAAATAACCCGCAGAAAGTATGACTTTCCTTCTCGGAGGCTATAAGATTGGAACAGAATATCCCAGCCTTTGATCAAGCCCATAAAACTCCTGACACTGGATAAGAACAGACTCTTTTGGGGAAAGATGAAAAGAGGCACATGAAAAGATTCGGCAACACAAAAGAAAATGGAGCAGGAAAAGGAGAGGAGCGTTGCTTCCAGTAAGAGGGGAAATGTGTGCCAAGAGGAGACTCATGTTTGTGGCGAGATTGGAGAGGACATCGGAGGGGCCACCTGGAGTCCACGAACACTGCTTTCAGATGAACTCAGGACTCAGGGGTAAAAACTCAGAGAAGAGGGTGTTAGGGACGACTTTTTTTTTTTTTTTGTTAAGTTTATTTTATTTATTTATTTATTTTTAAAGATTTATTTATTTGAGAGAGCGAGAATGAGAGAGAGAGTACATGAGAGGGGAGAGGGTCAGAGGGAGAAGCAGGCTCCCCGCCGAGCAGGGAGCCCGATGCGGGACTCGATCCCGGGACTCCAGGATCATGACCTGAGCCGAAGGCAGTCGCCTAACCAACTGAGCCACCCAGGCGCCCAAGTTTATTATTTTTAAGTAATCTTTTGATTACTAAACAACTCACAACCCTGAGCTCAAGAGTCACATGCTCTACTGACTAAGTCAGCCAGGCACCCCGAGAATGTGAGGTACAACTTGCTCTGAGATTTAAACATGAAAATGAAATGTTCTTTTAGAATAAAATGTTACTAAAATTGGGGCCGCCTGGGTGGCTCAGCTGGTTAAGCGTCTGCTCAGGTCATGATCCCAGGGTCCTGGGATAGAGCACCTCATCGGGCTCCCTGCTCAGTGGGGAGTCCGATTCTCCCTCTCCCGCTGCCCCCTGCCCCTTCCCCTGCTCATGCGCACACACACACTCTCTCTCTCTATCAAATGAATAAATTAAAAAAAATATATTAAAAAACAAGTTACTAAGATCAACTCAATAAAAAATGGAGAACCTGAATAGACCCACTAACTCTAGAGGATAGGAAGAATGTCCTCAAAGGTCTTACTCAAATTTGGGACACAGATGGACAATAGTGTGGAAATTTTCTAGCTAACCTTCAAGAAAGGCTGCCCATAATTTTTACATTCTATAATCTAGAGCATGAGAAAATGTTATAAACCTAGTATAACCCCCTTATCACAGCTTGTTCAAATGAATGTTTTTAAAAAGTACACACAAAACTCACTTATAAATGTTGGTTTGAAAATTGTAAATAAATTATAAGCTCAAATTCAGCTATGAGTTAAAATAAACAGGCAAAGTCAAAGGTGAATTTTTTTTTAAGATTTTATTTATTTATTTGAGAGAGAGCGAGCGCACACACATGACTGGGGGGAGGGGCAGAGGCAGAGGGGGAAGCAGACTCCCCACTGACCAGGGAGCCCAACATGGGGCTTTATCCCAAGACCCTGAGACCATACCGACCTAACCGACCTAACCTGACCTAACCGAATGAGCCACCTAGGTGCCCCCAAAGTCAAAGGTATATTAAGAAAATCTGTTGTGTACTACATTACCTTAACAGGTTAGAAGAGAAAAATCATAGGACCCTCTTGGTAGATGCTCAAAAGGCACTAGACAAAATTCAACATCTATCTTGTTCTCAGCTGCACATTTTCCTAAGGGCTCTGTCGCTCAGCTCCTTCTGCACCCCCTTTGGGCCCACGATGACATCAGGTGGCCCTGGTGCCTACCTACTGGGAGTGTCCAAAGTTCTTCGCTGCCTGTGGGCTCCTTCTGGACACCCAGCGAATTATTCTGCTGCTCCCCGCCTCATGCTGTAACACGTGGGAACTGTGTGGGCTGCCTCCAATCCAGCCGTCCAGCTCTGCCCAGAGCCCTTTCATTTCTCAAAGAAATGACAGAATCTTGCTGCTTCCCAGGCTCTACTTAGAAAAAGGGATGGGCCCCTTCCGATTGCAGTTTCCCAGTCTGTCAAGGATAGCTGTAGTTCTCCCTTTGGCAGCTTTCCTCTGCCAGCCCCCGCCCTGCATTTATGGCCATGCTTCTGGGGGTGGGGGCCAGGATGCAGCCACACGGGGAGGGGGGACATTCCAGACCTGCATGCTTCCTTCTAACTCTCTTCTTTTCTCTCAATCCATAGCCTGCTGGTTAATCTAAAGAAGCACTCAACGAAAGCACATCAACCGAAGAAGTGAATCTAAAGATCAATCTGTGGTGAAGGACTTGGATTTCACTTCCGGTTGTCATGGAGCAGTATTTTTGGTTCACACACCGTTCAGTGAAGCCAGTCGGCTGATCATGCATTTGGATATTGTGGCGACATCAAATTGCTATAAAAGTTTCTAAATGATTCCTCTCCAAATCTGTACGTACTTCATCACGGGCCAGTGCCAAATGGCTCAAGGGCCAGCAGAGGTCAGAGGCCATGTTGAGGAACCTGGTAGAAAGGCTGTCAACTCCTCCTCTGGTCTTCTAAATCTGGTAAAGACATTCAAAAAGGAAAAATTCCAAGAATGTGGGGCGCCTGGGTGGCTCAGTCAGTTAAGTTTCAGACTCTTGAATTGGGCTCAAGTCATGATCTTAGGGTCGTGGGATGGAGTCCCGTGTCGGGCTCTGGACTCAGCGTGGGGTCTGCTTGTCCCTCTGCCTCTGCTCCTCCCCCCACTCACGTGCGCGTGCGTGCTCTCTCTCTCTCTCTCTCTCAAATAAAGTCTTTAAAAAACTCCAAGCACTTGACTTCCCTTTCCTGTGCATTCTGCTGTGTCACCCCTTCCCTAAGCCAGTGGGCACAGACCACCCTGGCTGCTGCCAGGCTGGAGAGAAGTGGTCACAAGGTCACAGAAAGTAGTGGAAATGAAAACTGCATCAGTCACACAGCAAGTTTCACTCTTTTTTTCTTTTTTAAGATTTTATTTATTTATTTGACAGAGACACAGCGAGAGAAGGGAACACAAGCAGGGGGAGAAGCGGAGGAAGAAGCAGACTCTCTGCGGAGCAGGGAGCCCGACGTGGGGCTCGATCCCAGGACCCTGGGATCACGACCTGAGCCGAAGGCAGACACTTAACGACTGAGCCACCCAGGCGCCCAGGATGGATTATTTAATAAATGGTGTTAGAACAACTGATTAACAAATCTGCCCAATTCTCCTGGTCCCCTGTTTGGATTAGATTTCCTCCTCCCTTCAGGCTGGGTGTCGTCATGTGATTGGCATTGGCCATTGAAATGTGAGTTTGAGTGATGGGGGTCACTTCTTTTGGGAGGGGCAGAGGGAGATGGAGAGAATCTTAAGCAAGCTCCAGGCCCATCGAGAGCCCAATGGGACACAGGCTTGATCTCACAAGATGGGTGTCACTTTTGAGAAGCTTTAAGAGCCATTACACAATTTCCCATGTTTTCATTTACCCTCTGCCTCAGTCTGGGAGTGAGGATGACTCACAGCAGAGCCCCCAGCTGACCAGTAAGGAACACATAGTGGGAGAGGGAAATAAACCTTTGCTGTTTTAAGCCACTGGGTCTGGGGGTTTCTGTTACACAGTTACCGTGACTGGAACAACTGTTGTTTCATACTTCACAACCGTCAGAAGAAAAACAGTTCACACCAATGTATTAGAAACGCAAATCATTCATGTTTCCTGGGAGTATCTGTGCTTTCAAAGGGAGTGTTGGAGAAAGGGCATAGCCTATCTGAAAGAATAAAGTGCTGTATGCAGGACCAGCTACTGTAATCTGTGGGCCTCAGGGCAAAATGCAAATAGAGATCCCTTGAGGGGCACCTGGCTGGCTCAGTCGGTAGAACATGTGACTCTCGATCTCAGGGTTGTGAGTTCGAGGCCCACACTGAGTGTGGAGATTACTTAAATTCTTTTTTGGGGTGCCTGGGTGGCTCAGTCGGTTAAGCGTCTGCCTTCGGCTCTGGTCATGATCCCAGGGTCCTGGGATCGAGCCCCACATCAGGCTCCCTGCTCCTTGGGAGCCTGCTTCTCCCTCTGCCTCTCTCTCTCTCTGTCTCTCATGAATAAATAAATAAAATCTTTAAAAACAAACAAACAAATAAATAAATAATTTTTTAAAAAAAGAAAGCAAATACAGGTCCCTTATTTAAAAACTATTAAAAATGGTCAAGATGGTGACAGTAGAGCATTGAAGCATGCATGGGGTCCTTCTGAGCCTGGGTCCCTGTGTGACTACACACACAGAATGCACACCCGTGAAGCTTGCACGCGCCATTTGTGACTGATGTGTCTGCAGCCTCCCTTTCCTCGCGCTGCAATTTTCTCCCTACTCTGCCTCACATTACACGTCCACCAAACACTAAGGTGGACATTTGTGGTTCATTTGTGAAGTCTTCACTCAAATGTCACCTCAATGACGCTAACCCTCAACCCCCTTGTTCCTTACCCCTTATCCTGACTGATTTTTCTCCTTAATACTTATCACCATCCATTGTGGAATACATTTGCTCCTTTATATGATTTATGGGTATCTCCTTTACTAGAATGTAACCCATGAGGGCCCAGATTGTTGTCTGTTTTGGTCACTACTGAATCCTCAACACCTAGGACAGTACGTGTCATACAGTGACTGCTCAGTAAATATTTGTTGACCGAGTAAATGAATTAAAGGGTATCAATAAGAGAATATGGAACAGGGGTGCCTGGGTGGCTCAGTCAGTTAAGCGTCTGCCTTCGGCTCAGGTCATGATCTCAGAGTCCTGGGATTGAGCCCTGCATCGGGCTCCCTGCTCAGCGGGAAGCCTGCTTCTCCCTCTCCCACTCCCCCTGCTTGTGTTCCCTCTCTCACTGTATCATTCTCTGTCAAATAAATAAATAAAATCTTTAAAAAAAGAGAGAGAATATGGAACAGGCATCCACACATTGGTGGGTACATCCATTCAACAGTATTTAATGGTTGCCCCTCAAATCACTGCATCATGTTATCTTCCGGGGGCGTGATAACAACTAAACCACAGCACTGCCTGTCCGGTGATAGAGTTGGGTGCTTGAGCCATTGCTGGAAATCCTGGTAACGATTATGAAAGGTACACTTACAGGATGTCACGAGGCTGGGCCCCTGTAGGGAAATGATTTTTTTTAAAAATCAATTTTACCATGGGGTGCGTGGGTGGCTCAGTTGGTTGGGCGACCAAGTCTTGGTTTCTGCTCAGGTCATGATCTCATGGGTGGTGGGATGGAGCCCCGTGTTGGGCTTCCTGTTCAGTGGGGAGTCAGCTTGGAGAGTCTCTCCCTCTGCCCCTCCCCCTACTTGTGCGCAAGCCCGCCTGCGCGCTCTCTCTCTCTCTCTCTCTCGATAAATAAATATTTAAAAATAATAAAGAATTAGGGTGCCTGGGTGGCTCAGTTGGTTAAGCGACTGCCTTCGGCTCAGGTCATGATCCTGGAGTCCCGGGATCGAGTCCCGCATCGGGCTCCCTGCTCAGCAGGGAGTCTGCTTCTCCCTCTGACCCTCTTCCCTCTCGTGCTCTCTATCTCTCATTCTCTCTCTCTCAAATAAATAAATAAAATCTTTAAAAAAAATAAAAATAAAAAATAAAAATAATAAAGAATTAAAAAATAAAATAAAAATCAATTTTACCAGGACATAATTTACATGCCATAAGATGCACTCATTTGAACTATACAGCTTGCAGCATTTAGATAAATATATAAGCTCATATTCTTTTTTTTTTAAGATTTTATTTATTTCTTTGACAGAGAGAGACACATCAAGAGAGGGAACACAAGCAGGGGGAGCGGGAGAGGGAGAAGCAGGCTTCCGGCAGAGCAGGGAGCCCGATGCGGGGCTTGATCCCAGGACCCTGGGATCATGACCTGAGCCGAAGGCAGACGCTTAAAGACTGAGCCAACCAAGTGCCCCAGAAGCTCATATTCTGCGTGATATTTTTATTGTAGTAAAAAAATTACATAACATTAAATTTACCATCTTAATTATTTTTAAGTGTCCCATTTGGTAGTGTTAAATATATTTACATTTTGCAACCCATCACTAGGATCTTTTCATCTTGCAAAACTGAAACTCTAGACCCATTAAACACCAATTCCCCCAGGAGAAAAGTTTCCTTTTACTTCACCCTTATAAATGGAGCATTCAGAATGTATAAAGAAGTTCTTAAAATGATCTCAAAATAGGGCCACTACCAGAAAAAGCCAATGTATCATTAAGGTGCAAATAAGGACTCTTAAGGATACAAATAAAAGAAAAACAATCTGACTCAAATTGGCTAAATAATAAAAGGGAATTTGGAGACTCCTGTAACAGAACATTCTTCTATCCAGGACTCAAATGGTGTGACCTGCCCTAGCTTCTCTTTCGTCGCCTCTCAGCTCTGTCCCTGGGGGTTGTGTCCCTTCCCAGACACAGGGGAGAGCACCACCAGCCCACCCTCTCTTTCTGGGCCTTCTGAGAAGGAGCCTCTTCCTTCCTGGCAACGCAAGCAGATGCCTCCTCAGGTCCGCACTGGATCAGCTAGGGTTGCTTGCCCACAACGGAACTAATCTCTATAACCAGAGGAATGGAGTCTGTTGATTGTCTTAAATCAATCGGGGTCCATGTGGGAGCTCAGGTAGGGGTTGATCCCCCAAAGCTGCATGCCTGAGAATGGGAGAGTGACAATTTAACCAAAGAAAATTGGGTGCAGGTGATAAAGGGGGAATGGATGCAGGGGCAACATTGTGATGTCATCACTGATATGTGTTTTATATAACTAGATCAATCAGTCAGTACTCAGTGAGTCCCAGTAACAAAATGAGCATCGTGATGAGCCTTTGGGGTGTGGATCAGATTGTCCCCGAATCAAGGATTCAGGTGCTAGTGATTCATGAAGAAAGTGCTCCCAGGAGAAACCTGTAAGGGAATGTGGAAGGGGGAGCAAGACAGGGAAGGGGAGGAGGGCCCAGCAAGGATGCCATTGGGGTGAGGTTTCAGCGCCAGCTTGATCCCTCCAGGCTGAGAATAAAATTACACCCCAGGGACACCTGGGTGGCTCAGTCGGTTAAGCGTCTGCCTTGGGCTCAGGTCATGATCCCGGGGTCCTGGGATCGAGCCCCACATCGGGCTCCCTGCTCAGCGGGAAGCTTCCTTCTCCCTCTCCCTCTGCTGCTCCCCCTGCTTGTGTTCCCTCTCCCGCTGTCTCTATCAAATAAATAAAATCTTTTAAAAAAATAAAAATAAGGGCGCCTGGGTGGCTCAGTCGTTAAGCGTCTGCCTTCGGCTCGGGTCGTGATCCCGGGGTCCTGGGATCGAGCCCCGCATCGGGCTCCCTGCTCTGTGGGAGGCCTGCTTCTCCCTCTCCCACTCCCCCTGCTTGTGTTCCTGCTCTCGCTGTCTCTCTCTCTCTGTCAAATAAATAAATAAAATCTTAAAAAAAAAAAAGAAATTCATCTGCTGAACTAACAGCAAATACATTACTTAAAAGTATAATTAATATTTAAATGATATATAATGTTTATAATTTATATTAATATTTAAATTATAACATATTACTTTAAATTTCAATATTATTTAACATTATTTTAATAATTTCTCAGTGTGCTGAAAATAACATTTCAAGTTATGTTTTCAAGTGGGGCCTTTGGTCCATCTTGAACTGCCTATTTTATGCCTACGGTAGGCGGAATTCTAAAGATGGGATTCTTTTTTTTTTTTAAAGATTTTATTTATTTATTTGAGACAGAGAGAATGAGAGAGAGAGAGCACATGAGAGGGGGGAGGGTCAGAGGGAGAAGCAGACTCCCCGCTGAGCGGGGAGCCCGATGCGGGACTTGATCCAGGGACTCCAGGATCATGACCTGAGCCGAAGGCAGTCGCTTAACCAACTGAGCCACCCAGGCGCCCTAAAGATGAGATTCTCTCCATACCATATTCTCATCCCCTAGTTAGTCAAACACTAACCTAGGTACTGCTAGGTGCTGCTGTCAAGGGATTTTGCAATTTTTTTTAAGACTTCATTTATTTGACACACACTCACACACACAGAGTGAGCACAACAAGCAAGGGGAGCAGCAGAGGGAGAGGGAGAAGGAGGCTCCTTACGGGGCTCGATTCCAGGACTCCGGGATCCTGCCCTGAGCGGAAGGCAGCCACTTAACCGACTGAGCCCCCCAGGCGCACCAAGGCATTTTGCAATTGTAATGAAAGTTCCCAGTCCGTAGATGTTAACACACGGGAGGTTCTCTGATCTAATCACGAGCCTTTTACAAAGCAGCAGCAGAAGGCAGAAGAAAGAGGCACCTGGGTGGCTCAGCCTTCGGTGTCTGCCTTCGACTTGGGTCATGATCCTGCAGTCCTGGGATCGAGCTCCACACTGGGCTCCCTGCTCAGCTCCAGTACCCACCTCTCTGCCTTCTGACTCTGTTCATTTGGCTGCTCCCAGTACCTCAGATTAGAAGAATCAGACAAGGGGCGCCTGGGTGGCTCAGTTGGTTAAGCGACTGCATTCAGCTTAGGTCATGATCCTGGAGTCCCAGGATCAAGTCCCACATGGGGCTCCCTGCTCAGTGGGGAGTCTGCTTCTGCCTCTGACCCTCTCTCCTCTTGTGTTCTCTCTCTCATTCTCTCTCTCTCAGATAAATAAATAAAATCTTAAAAAAAAAAGAATCAGACAAGATTGGTCTTTGGTGGCTGGCTTATTTCACTTAGCATAATGTCCTCAAGGTTTATCCTATTGTAGCAGGTGTCAGAACTTCTGCTTCTCCCTCTTCCCCTCTCCCTCTGCCCTCCACTCATGCTTGCTCTCTCTCCAGTGCTCTCAACCTCTCTCAAATAAATAAATAGATAAAATCTTCATTAAAAAAGAGGCAGAAGAAAGAGATTCATAGCATGAGAATGACTTGATGTGCCATTCTTGGCTTGAAGATTTTGAGGACCACATGAGAAGGGATGTGGGCAGCATTAAGGAACTAAGAGAGAGGCCCCCAGTCAATGGCCAGTAAGGAACAGGACCCTCGGTCCTTCAACAGGAAGGAATTGAATTTTGCGAACACCGACAAGAGTTTGACGGTGGCTTCTGCCCCAGTAGAGCTTCCAGAGAGGAACGTATCCCCATACTCTGATGTCAAAATTGTGAGACCCTGAGTAGAAGACCCAGCCAAGCCTCCCTAGATGCCTGATCTACAGAAGTGTGAGATAATAGGGGCCCCCCGGGTGGCTTAGTCGGTTGGGTGTCTGCCTTCGGCTCGGGTTGTGATCCTGGGGTCCTGGGATCTACCAGGATTGAGTCCCGCATTGAGCTCCCTGTTCTTAAGGGGCCTGCTCTCCCTCTGCCTCTGCCCCCTCTCTCTCTGTCTCTCATGAATGAATAAATAAAATTAAAAAAAAAAAGAATTGTGAGGTAATAAATAGGTGTATTTTTTTTAAGATTTTATTTATTTATTTGAGAGAGAGAGAGCAGGAGAGGGGGGAAGGTCAGAGGGAGAAGCAGACTCCCCGCCGAGCAGGGAGCCCGATGCGGGACTCGATCCTGGGACTCCAGGATCATGACCTGAGCCGAAGGCAGTTGCTCAACCAACTGAGCCACCCAGGTGCCCAGTTTTCTTTTTTTTTTTTTTAAGTAAACGTTACCCCCAACGTGAGGCTCGAACTCACCACTCCGAGATCAAGATTTGCACGCTCTACTGACTGAGCCAGCCGGATGCCCCTAAACAGGTGTAGGTGTTAGCTGCTAAGTTTAGGATAATTTTAACACAGCACTGAACAAAGAATACCATGCCTCTTCTAAACCATCTTAGTCCCCACATATGGCTGGCGGTAACATTTGATGCTTCATCTTTCAAATCCTCCCTCAAGGGATGAAAAGTTGTTTACAGTAAAATGGGTCCATGTAATTACGGACCTAATGGTGTGATTTATTTAAAGGATGTGCCACAGGCTCTGGAAGCAATGGCATGTGAAGAGCCGTTGGGATCAGGAATACCACAGAGAATCCTGAAACAGCTGGGTTGCAAACTGGATAGTCATCAAAGGCTGCTGCTTGGAAAGAAAGAAACAGAGCGAGGAACGTTATTGCTGTTTGGACCACAGACATAGCTTTAATTTTTTTCCAGGGTAACCAGTTCCCCTCCTCCCTCATGCTAGAAGCCCCCTGTTGCCTCAACACTAACTAGATGGGAGATAAGTGAAGGTGTCCGCCAGTCTGAAGCCTTCCTACAAGCTGTTGTATACTTTTTCTGTATCTCCAGTCTTTAAAACAAAAAACAAAACAAAACAACACTTCTTTTTGGACAAATGATGCAAGTTCCTTTTGGAAAAGCAGAATATATTAGATAATATATTATATTATATCTAATAGATTAGATAAGCAGGAAGGGAAAACATCCATGAACAATCTCACCACACACAGGTAATAAACATATATATATATAAAACACCTCTTTTTATTTTTCTGGGTATCTCCATCTCTAAATGCACATATTGGTGTCTAGATTCATCTTATTATATATATCAATGTAATTAAAAATCTATATATCTTTATATGTCTATTTATGTCCCCATCTTTCTCCAGCTCCCATATCCCCATACCCACACCTGTTTTGGTCAGTGTGTTTGTGTACTCTTTTTTTTTTTTTTTTTTTAAGAGAGAGAGTGTGGTGGGGAGGGGCAGAGGGAGAGGGAGAGAGAGAGAGAATCTTAAGCAGACTTCATGCCCAGCATGAAGCCCTATGTGGGACTCGATTTCACGACCCTGAGATCATGCCCTGAGCCGAAATCAAGAGTCTGATGCTTATCCGACTGCGCCCCCCCAGGCGCCCTCATTTGTATATTCTTTTTTTTTTTTTTTAAGATTTTATTTATTATTTGACAGAGAGAGACATAGTGAGAGCAGGAAAACAAGCAGGGGGAGTGGGAGAGGGAGAAGCAGGCTTCCCGCAGAGCAGGGAGCCCGATGTGGGACTCGATCCCAGGATCCCGGGATCATGACCTGAGCCGAAGGCAGACGCTTAACGACTGTGCCACCCAGGCGCCCGCGTTTGTGTATTCTTGACTAGCCGCAGCCCTGCCTTAAGCCACATGGAGCCCAGGGATGCGTATTTCCGGAGCCAAGACATTCACTAACGACTGGAGCCAAACACATTCCCACTTCCTGTCATTTCTGGGGCATCTACGGATCTGATCGTCTGACTTTTTTTTTAATAATTTTTATGTGTGTTATTTTTTTAAAGATTTTATTTATTTATTTGAGAGAGAGAGAGAAAATGAGAGATAGAAAGCACGAGAGGGAAGAAGGAAGAGGGTCAGAGGGAGAGGCAGACTCCCTGCTGAGCAGGGAGCCTGATGCGGGACTCGATACCAAGACTCTGGGATCATGACCTAAGCCGAAGGCAGTCGCCTAACCAACTGAGCCACCCAGGCGCCCCCGATCGTCTTGACTTTTAAGTACCTCCTGACAACCACCTTGTTGCCATTCACCTGCCAACGGGGCCAATGCCGGCTTCTAGCAAATAAGGAAAAACAAACACACAAACAAAAAAAAAATCCCCAGCATCTTCTGAGAAGCCTATTTGTTTTCCTCTGCCACACTTGCTCCAGAGCAGCCGCCACGGCCAATCACAGCAAACTGACGAAACCCGCCAGGTGATTTGCCCGCGGTGGACAAAAATGCTTTCATGCAAATCTTTGTTGACTCTTCTCCCACTCGGTAATTAATTTCCGCTTTCCGCTTACACCTGGATGAGCGGAACCGCTGTGGTGGAAGCGCGCCACCTGCCATGGCCCTTGGCTCGCCTGTAACAAGAGGACCGCCCAGCGGGGGGCGTCTGTTCCTCCGCATCAGTGAGAGCTCTGGGTGTCAAGACCACTTCTTCGAGCTTCTCTTCCTTGGAATTCCTTCCTTCCCTGGGTCGCTTCGCCGCTGCTTCCTGGAATCACTTCCAAACTTCTTATACCCAGAATCTACTTCTGTTGGAACTCAAACTAAGGCTAGCTGAAATATTAGCTTCATCTGTGGTCACCAGGGACACCTAGCAGCTGTAAATGGGGCCTCAGATCCGTATGGGTTGGCAGCTGGGGACCCTGGTCACGGGGTCGGAGATTGGAAACAAAGAAGTCAGTGGGGAGATGAGCAAACTCGTGTCTGCGAGCTTACCCAGGTCGGTGACTTTCTGTCGCATCCCAGAAACGTTCTAGGCGTCAACTCCGTGAATCACAGGTGCGTCAACTCTGTGAATCACAGGTGTGAGTAACACCGGAAGAAGGTTCTTTGGGCACGTTTGGGGTTTTGACATTTTTGTTTGTTTGTTTTTAAACAAATGTTCTTGTCTCTACTGCCCAGGCTTGTACCCCGCTGGGGATGGCCTTCAGAACTCTAGGAGGACAGAGAAACAAATTTCACATCCTCCATCAGGGAAGGCAGTGTCCTTCAGGGAAGAATGACTCTACCTTGACAGGCTGGCGAAACGGCCGAAGGCCAGTCCCCGGGACTTGGCTGGCCAGTCCCAGCCCAGTCCAGGAGGCCTGCCAGTGTAGCAGTGATGCGTCACCGACTGGGTGTGCTGGCCATGATTGGCTTGACCATGACTGGGCAAGGCTGTGAGGTTTCCCAGTCTGGGTCAGTGTGGGTGTATGGGCAGAACAGGGCTAGGGGTGAGGGCAGAGGCCAAAGCCAGGAAACTTTGTAGGCTCCTTCCATGGCACGGCGGTCCCTCTCCCCCTTGCTCAGATCAGTTCCCGCTTCTCTGGTCCTCATAGGGATGGGGGTTTCCAACGCAGCCCACCCCTCATGCTGGTTCTGCCCATCTCCAGTGCAACTCCAATCTGCCCTACAGTTGTGGTATCCAGCCTATCAGGGCGTGACCTGCATCCCACACAACCAGTGAGTCACAACCTTTGTGGTCTGGTCTGTGGGCTGGACACTTCCTGCCCTTTACGCCAGAGCCCTGCTCCAAGCCCAGTCATTACACAGGCCCTGACTTTAACCCAATTATTCCAGAAGCATCCCCACATGGGAACCTGGGAAGCTGGTGGTAGTAAGGGGCCTCTGCCCTGGCCTCCTGGCTATACCCACTGCCTCTCAGGGGCCTACCAGTCTCTAAGAGATTGTCAGAGCAACTTTGCTGCCCATAACAAGGGCCACTGGAAAAAAAGAACAATAAACAGCTATGGGAGGTGGATCATGGAAATCAAAGAAAGAAAATTCTCTGTTCCAGTCTCTCTTAACAGCACCACCTTCATCACTCCTGACAACTGGTCAACCTGCCACTAAGCCTATGATACTCCTTTCCTGGAAACCTAGGTCATGACGTTCATGGACCATTCCAATTCGTTAGAAAATTATTGCATATGAAGAAACCAAACCTGCTTTCCTATGATATTTTCCATCTTTTCATATGTTTATTGAATATTTGTATTTCATTCACAAAACTCATAACTTTTGTCTAAATTTTCCAAAGTTATTGCTGTAAAGTTATACCTGATATTGTTTATCTGTTGAAATATCTATGCTTTGTTGTTCTTATTACAAATATTAATTTTTATTGTCTTTTTTTTCTTTGATAGCATTTTTCAGAAATGTCTATTTTATTGTGATTCAGTGAATTAGCATTGCGTCCACTTGATCAAATTTATTATTGTGTTTCATTTGCTTTTCTTTTTTTTATTTCTGCTTTTATCTTGAATAATTTCTGCTTATACTTTCTTTGGATTTATTTTGCTGTTCACCTGCCAGCTTCTTAGATTGAAAACTCAATTCACCTAATATCAGTCTTTCTGGTTTTGTTATCAAGGCACCTGTGGGTATGCATCATCCCCGAGTCCTGCTTTGAGCACATCTCCCAGATGTTGACATGTAGCTCTGTAATTATCATTTATTTCTGAATACTTTATAATTTTTTAAAAATTTCCTTTTGAAACCAAGAATTGCTGAGTAAGCTTTCATAAGATTTTCCAAGTTAACAAATTTTTGGTTAAATTTTTCTTATTATTTTGTAATTCTATTGCCTAGTGGTCAGAGGATACAACTTGTATGACTTTTCACTTTTCTGTAGTGATCATGGTCTGTTCTCTGGTCCCTCTCAAAGACATTTTAATTCCTCTTTCAAGGGATGCTCCAGTAAAAACTTGATAGCAGTTACTTAGCAATCCCTGGGGAGGGAGGGGATTTCCCCCAAAGCATTGTCCATCTTCTAGGGGCTTCTAAAGCTGTTCAGATGTCCTGCCTTCTGTGCCTCACCTCATCACTGTCATCACATGTTGAGACAGGAAGGGAAAATCTGCTCTGAGTTACACATTCACAGTAGGACTGTTGTAGCATGCCCATTCTGTCCTGGGGCTCATCTCTGGAGATGTTTGAACCTTTCAGTGTCCCTCTTTAGCAAACCTCTGAAGTCAACATGGTGCTTATCAGACTGTAGGGAGCTGTGCACCCCCTCTATCCCTGAAAATGTACTTCCCTTTATGTGTTTCCAAGCTTGCTTTGTCTTTTTCATAGACTGTAAACTAAGCCCCAAACTGGAGTTTCCCACACTGGGTTCCATGGAACACCAATTCTGTAGGCATTAATAGGTGATACACAGAAAAGGTTCTTTTGGGGACTGTTGAATTAAACAAAGAGAACTGACTACTATGGTATCTCAGAGCCTCTGTATCTGCTAGTGTGTTAACTGACTTTATAAGAGGAGGGAAAAGCACAGTTGTGTTCCCCAAACTAATCTGGAATCGAACCCTTCTGTGGGACTCCGGATTAATGCTCCAGAACAGATAGCATATGCCATGCTGCCCTATTCTCAAATATACTCCTATGAAGTCTTTTGTCTTGGTCAAATTTTATTTTATTTATTCTAATGGTTAGAGTCAGTCCTTCATTTTGACTTCTCAGTGTGTTTGTCTCTTATTCTGCAATCCAGTGTTTCTTACTCTCAGTAGATCAGAGCAGCCTGCCCCTGTGTGCTCATGCCATGCACGGATAAGTGCTTGGAAAGGACCAAGGACAGAGCCTTGAAGTGTGCCTCTGGACTAGAGAGGACATTCATATTCATCCAATGACTTAGATTGGCAGAGGCTGCCTACCCCAGCAC
This sequence comes from Callorhinus ursinus, assembly GCF_003265705.2. NCBI lineage: Eukaryota > Metazoa > Chordata > Mammalia > Carnivora > Otariidae > Callorhinus > Callorhinus ursinus. Next base: position 2,626,822 of record NW_027397091.1, on the reverse strand, counting down.
ATCTTAGACTTCCCGGTGCAGGCGAACCACCTGGAAATATTGCTAAAATGCAGAATCTGATTCAATGAATTTAAAGTGGGGTCTGAGATCCTGCATTTCCAACAAAACTCCCAAGTGAAGCTGATACTGCCAGACCTGGAACTACATTTTGAATAGGAAGGTATTAGAGTACTATGACGAGAAAGAATCTGAGGCTACATTTGTGCTCAGTGGGAAAGAGTGCCATGATCAACTGGTAATGTCTGCCATGGGCAGAGGGGTAGGCCGTGAATACAGGCCATCTTCGCCCTCTAAGTCTCTATGTAGAAAATGATGTATTATTCAAGACTAGAGGGAAAAAAAGTCATCCATACCATAGAGTGTTATGTAAGCATGAAAATGGATGTCTATGTCTTCTGGATGGCGTAAATTCCAAGACATATTGTTATATTTTTTAAAAAGGCAAGGTTGGAGAATAAATTATGCGCTACTCTCCCATTTGTGTAAAATAATCAGTAATCATATGCTCTGACGATACCAAGACTTGATAAAGCCATAGAAAACAGGAACGTCATTACACCGCTGGTGGGAGTGTAAACAGGTATAACCACTTTGGAAGACGGTGTGGCACTCCTTTTGGAATTGAAGACATTCATCCTCCACCCTTGTGTCCTTCTTCTGGGTGCACATCTGAGAGGAACTAAACTCATGCACTTGTGCACCAAGACCCACGGACAGAAATGTTCACAGCAGCATTTTATGCTCGCTCCAAACTGAAAACAACTCAAACATCTCTGAAGAGGGAAATGGATCAATTGTGGTAAATTCCTAATGAAATACTACATGATAATAAAAATGACAAAACTATAGGTGTGTGCAGATAAATCACAAACAAAATGCTGACTGACAAGCAAGACAAAGAGAATACATGTATCCTTCTACTCCATAAGTTTCAAAAACAGGAAACACTAAGTTATATCACTTAGGGATATATAGGTAGGTGCTAAAGCTTTTTTTTTTTTTAAGTCTCTATGTACACCTTATTTTTTTCTTTTCCAAATTTCGATGACTTTAAAATTTTTTTAATTTAATTTTTAGTATTTTAAATTCCAGTATAACTGGGGCGCCTGGGTGGTTCAGTTGGTTAAGCATCTGCCTTTGGCTCAGGGCATGATCTCAGGGTCCTGGGATCGAGCCCCGCATCGGGCTCCCTGCTCGGCGGGGAGCCTGCTTCTCCCTCTGCCTCTGCCTGCCACTCCCCCTGCTTGTGCTCTCTCTCTATTGAGATAATAAATAAATAAATAAAATAAAATCTTCACAAATTGTTATAAATAAATAAATAAATAAATAAAATATATATTTTATATATATTTTATATAATAAATAAATAAATAAATAAAATCTTCACAAATTTTTTCAGTATAATTAACATTCAGTATTATATTAGTGTCAGGTGTACAATATAGTGATTCAACAATCTCTGCGGTCTTCGGTAGTTATCATGATAAGTGTACTCCTGCTAAGATGCGGAATCTGATTCAATGAATTTAAAGTGGGGTCTGAGGTCCCCATCACCTGTCTCACTTGTCCCCGCTACAACCTCCCCTCTCGTAACCACCAGCGCTCTGTATTTAAGAGGCTGTTTTTTGGCTTATCTCTTTTTATCTTTCTCTATTTTGTTTCTTAAATTCCACATATAAGTGAAACCATATGGTATTTGTCTTTCTCTGACTCATTTATTTCACTTAGCATTATAGCCTTTAGATCCATCCATGTTGTTGCAAATGACAAGATTTCATTCTTTTTTTATGGCTGAGTAACATTCCACTGTATACGTATATATCATGTCTTCTTTAGCCATTCATCTGTGGATGGACACCTCGGTTGCTTTCATATCTTGGCTATTGTAAACAATGCTGCAATAAACATAAGGGTGCATATATCTTTTTGAATTAGTGTTTTTATTTTCTTTAGGGAAATGCCCACTAGTGGAGTTACTGGATCATATGGTATTTCTATTTTTAATTTTTTTTTAAAGATTTTATTTATTTGAGCGAGAGAGAATGAGAGATAGAGAGCACGAGAGGGAAGAGGGTCAGAGGGAGAAGCAGACTCCCCGCCGTGCAGGGAGCCAGATGTGGGACTCGATCCCGGGACTCCGGGATCATGACCTGAGCCGAAGGCAGTCGCTTAGCCAACTGAGCCACCCAGGCGCCCTATTTTTAATTTTTTGAGAACCCTCCGTACTGTCATCCACAGGGGCTGAATCAGTTTGCATTCCTATCAGCAGTGTCCGAGGGCTCCTCTTTCTCCACATCCTTGCCAACACTTGTTATTTCTTGTGTTTTGATTTTAGCCATTCTGACCAGTGTGAGGTGATATCTAATCAGGTTCCTTCTGCCACTAAGACACGTTCGGCTCAATTCATCCGAAGTTTAGTGAGTACCTGCTATGTGTCAGGCCCTGTGATAGGTTCTGAGAGTTCAAGGACAAAATATGCGGCTTCTCCTCCTCCGAGAGCCCACATTTTAGCAGGAGAGGCCCCACATACAACGAATAACAGAGCAGTGAGGCAGAGGTTGCTGGTATGCTGTGAGAGTGGGAGGAGAGGGTGCAGACAAGGATGGGGGCCTAGAGAGGTGGTGGGTCCTTGGGAACAAAGCAAAATTTTTCCCAGTGAAGATGCAAGGGTAGGAAAAAAGCATTCATTCTAGGTAGAGAGGGCAGGTGACATGAACACCCCATCTGCTGAATCTGGGGACTGGAAGGGTGAGTAGGGGCCAGCTGGGAAGGGCCTTGAAGGCCATGCTAAGGAATATGGACTGTCTCCTGCAGGTAAAGAAGGGTAAGTGATGGAGGGTGGTATTAGGAGAAAGCTGGGTAGGTATGAAAAGGTTTTAAGCCAGACCAAAGTTAACCCTAATAGTTTTACAAGAAGACACTGTGAAGAAAATGTGGAGAAACAGAGGCAGGGAGCCTTGTTGTGAGCTCTTGTCTAGGCAAGAGGTGATGATGCCCTGATTTAGGTTTGTGGTTGTAGGAATGAAGAGGAGGGGCCAGATTCGGGGGGCTGTTTCAAAGATGAAGGAGACAAAATATAATGGCAGTGACTTCCATTTTCCATTCTTAGATTCTAGGGTCAAATTGGAATAATCTTAAAGAAGATCTAAGATAACACTGTCTTACATCAGGTCCCCTAGAAAGCAGAGCCTGAGGCAGGGATTCGGGTGTACATGACTAACTGGAGGAGTGCTCCCAGAAGAAGGGGAGTGAGGGAAGCAGAATGGTGCAGAGGAAGAAGCTGAGAAAAATGTGGTTTCAGGTGGAATCTAGCCTTAGCGTGACCCCAAAGACAGCTCTGTAGCAAGGCTTAGCACCACTGTGTTGGTCTCACCTTAAGCCAAGAGGGCCAGCCTTTTATACAACCCGGTAAGAGTAACCGCTCAGGCAAGGGGACCCTGATTGGCCAAGTACAATTCTCTGGAGAAGGGGACCGTTGGAAGTCATTAGCAACAGACACTCAGAGCGACTGGGAATGGGATGCACCAGGCAGGTGTTATGAGCTGAATTGTATCCCACTCCCAAATATATATGCTCAAGCACTAACCTCCAGGACTTCAGAATGTGACTGTATTTGGAGATAGGGCCTCGAAAGAGGTGATTATATTAAAATGAGGCCATTAGTGTGGACCCTAGTCCAATCGGACTGGCGCCTTTATAAGAAAAGGAGATTAGGACCCTCAGAGAGACACCGGTGATGTGCACACGCACATAGAGGAAGCCATTGTGAGAGCACTGTGGGAAGGCAGCCATCAGCAAACCAAGGAGACAAGGCCTCAGAAGAAACCAATCCTACTGACACCTTGATGTCAGACTCCCCAGCCTCCAGAGCTGTGAGAAGACACATTTCTACCACGGAATCCCCCCAGTCTGTGTGTTCTGTTATGGCTGCTCCAGCGAACTAAGAATGTCAGCAGGATCTGGATGGCACCAGCAACATTTCATTTATGCTCTTCACTCACACCGTTTCTCCTTTCCTTCCCCACCCCCCCTCCCCAAAACAGTTCACTTAAATCTGTCTTCCCTCTCATCATTAAGAACAACGGCCGCCATTGCAAGAACCAGCTGATTTCCTGGATGGGATACCGGCCACCTGCTCTCCTGGCCTCCCTGAAGCAGTTGTGACATCTCGGGTGGAAACAGCGCAACCAGGCTAGAGATTTATGGTCCTTCAGTTAAAATAAGCAATCACAAGTGTTGCTGTATTTCAGCCCTTAATCCGCCATCAATAGCCAGGTCTGATGACTAAGGGCGACGTGCGTGGTCCTGGCTGGTCTACAAAAAGCTGAAGAATTGTTCCCAAGATCTGCAATGAAGGCGGAGGAGGCAGAGTTGGCTAAGTTTTCTGTGATGAGCCTTTAATTGATGTGACCATCATTAAGGTTAATATTTATTGGTGACTAATTTTCCCTCCAATGCTGGATTTTTCCTGTGGCAACAGTAACCGCGTTGACCTCATTTCCATGTAACAATGGCAATTCCTCGGCCTGCCAGCTTGCTGAAACAACAGGTTCCCAAGCAGCGGGCACCTAGTCTGGTAAACTTTTTCTTGAGGTGAGATCAGGAGCCATTCTCCAATGGTACGTTAGCTTGCTACAGTTACCACAACAAAATACCATAGACAGGGGACCTGAAGCAACAAAAATGGATTTCCTCATAATTCTGGAGGCTGGAAGTCTGAGATCGAGGTGTGGGCAGATCAGTATCTCCTGAGGCCTCTCTCCTTGGCTTGCAGACGGCTGTCTTCTCCCTCTGACTTCACATGGTCCTCCCTCTGTGTGTGTCTTTGTTCAAATGTCCTCTTTCCACCCTAACGGCCACATTTTAACTTAATCACCTCTTTAATAGTCACATTCTGATGCACTGGGAGTTAAGGTTTCAACATAGGAACTTTGAGGGGACACAAGTCAGTCCCTAACAGAGGATTTTGAGCAGGAGAGAGATGGTATCTGATTTTTTAAGGACCCATTTGGCTGTGGTATGGAGCACAGACCGTAGGAAAGCAGGAGTGGGGAGGCGCTCCTGTCTGGAGGCTCCGGCAATAATCCAGAAGACAGAAGAGGGTGTCTCGGGTAGGGGGGTAGCAGTGGATTTGATGAGGAAGGATCAGACCCTGAATATGTTTTTAAGATAAAGCTGAGAGGATATGCTGATGCCCTAGAGGGTGACACAAAGAGAAATCCTTGAGAGTCCATCCGAAGGCTGGTGGAGCACTAAAGACCTTCCACCTCGGTCTTTTTTAAATGTATCAGATGTCAGAACTACCCAGATGATTATCAAAATACAGATTCCTGGGGGGCGCCTGGGTGGCTCAGTCGGTTAAGCATCTGCCTTCAGCTCAGGTCATTGTCCTAGGGTCCTGGGATCGTGTCCCTCATCAGGCTCCTTGCTCAGCGGGGAGCCTGCTTCTCCCTCTGCCAGCAGCTTCCCCTGTTTGTGCTCACTCTCTCTCTAAAATAAATAAAATCTTTAAAAATAAATAAATAAATAAAACTTGTAAAAAGACTATTATGCTAATATTAAATGCAACCACATAAAACAAATTAAGACAAGGAATACATTTTTAAAATAATTTATTTGTGGATGAAAATGACATTTTGTCTGGCATTTGCTTTCCAATAATCCAGTGGGGAAAGAGTCCGTATGAAGCAAAATGGACCAGGAGTTAGTAATTGTTGACGGTGGATGATGCGCACACTGGGCGGTGGGGATATGCTCATTAAACTAGTCTTTCACTTAACAAAAACCTCACCTTGTTATCTTTCCACATGAATCCGACAGCTCCCTTCTAAAGGAAAGACTCGAATTTTGACAATGTAATTTGTATGCAATTTTGGCTAAAATCAAGTGTAACACCTTATAATCGTCACTAAACATAACTGCAAAAATACGTAAAAAACAAACCAGAAAACTCGACCTCATTCTACACTGCCCTTCCATTCACCTCTGTACTTCAGTTGAAATCAAGAAAAATTCATGACCAGAAAGATTTACTTAAATGTTGCATTAAAAAAAAAAATCCATAAATCAATATCAAGCAAACACACAAGCAGGAAGCACGGTGTTATGGGCAAGCACTACCCATGTCGCAGAGCCCTTTGGGTCAAACACATTTACGGATGTTTATACCCCAGGTTGCTCCCACTGTAATTCCAACTATTAATTGATATAAATATTTTATCCTCAAAAAATCCTCAACATATAATTCAGCGCGCTAACAGCAAGACTTGATCTTTTTTTTTTTTTTTAAGATTTTATTTATTTGACAGAGAGAGACACAGCGAGAGAGGGAACACAGGCAGGGGGAGTGGGAGAGGGAGAGGCAGGCTTCCCGCTGATCAGGGAGCCCAATGCGGGGCTCGATCCCAGGACCCTGGGATCATGACCTGAGCCGAAGGCACACGCTTAACGGCTGAGCCACCCAGACGCCCCAGCAGGACTTCATCTTAAATTGGTTTGGATTTAGCAAGTTGTTCTTTTTTTTTTTTTTTTAAGATTTTATTTATGTTTCAACAGAGACAGAGACAGCGAGAGAGGGAACACAAGCAAGGGGAGTGGGAGAGGGAGAAGCAGGCTTCCTGCGGAGCAGGGAGCCCGACGCGGGGCTCGATCCCGGGACCCCGCGATCATGACCTGAGCCGAAGGCAGACGCTTAACGACGGAGCCACCCAGGCGCCCTAGCAAGTTGTTCTTAATAAAGTATAAAAAAAACACAAGAAAAGAGAATTTAGGACAAGGATATGGAGTACAGCTTTACGATAGAGAAATGCAGGAGTGCCCTGGGCTGCAGAAGTCACTGGAACCAAGCAGTGGGACAAGTCAGGAATGTGGGCCATGATCCCCTCCCAGCGACGCTCTTCTTGGCCTTTCTTGGTATTCTTGCTTTGTTCTCATTCTCCTTCTCTTCCTCTTCCTTCTCTTTTCCCTCTTCCTCCCACCCCTCCCTCTCTCCCTCTGGTTCTGCAGACTGGCTTTCTCTGCTTCCCGGGCCTATGGCGGAGGATGGCTGCAAGGTTGTGGGAGCTGGTCCTTACAGACTCTCGAAAGCCGATTGTTACTTGCAGGAATTTTGTAGGCCAGCGGTTAAGCATGCCCATCATTAAAAATAAAACTAGATAAACTCAAGCTAAATAAATTATATTAAAAACAAAGGGTAATAGGGCGCCTGGGTGGCTCAGTTGGTTAAGCGACTGCCTTCGGCTCAGGTCATGATCCTGGAGTCCTGGGATCGAGTCCCACATCGGGCTCCCTGCTCAGCAGGGGGTCTGCTTCTCCCTCTGACCCTCTTCCCTCTCATGCTCTCTGTCTCTCATTCTCTCTCTCACAAATAAATAAATAAAATCTTTAAAAAAAAAACAAAGGGTAATAAATACTCAAAAGTCATCAATTCTTAATTATGGATTTTACTACATTTTCTACTATCCGGAGGCTGTGTATGGCTATTGCGTCTATATGTTGGATATACCATATCACGGCATATACCACTGGGCATCTCTTTCCAACTCCGCATTTGGTTACCTCATGTTCGGAGTTTGAACTCAGCCATGGTGGGAATATTTACACCACAGAAATTGGCAGACATTATAAATTGAGCCTTGATTTATTATTTTGTTGACTGTCCAAAACTTAAAAAGTAATGGTGAGGGGCACCTGGGTGGCTCAGTCATTAAGCGTCTGCCTTCGGCTCAGGTCATGATCCCAGGGTCCTGGGATCGAGCCCCGCATCAGGCTCCCTGCTTAGGGGGAGGCCTGCTTCTCCCTCTCCCCCTCCCCTTGCTTGTGTTCCCTCTCTCGCTGTCTCTCTCTCTCTGTCAAATATATAAATAAACTCTAAAAAAAATAATAAAATAAAATAAACACACCCTAGCCTTTGCTTTAGGAGTAGCACAAAAATTTCAGGGAATAGTCATTCAGTGTTCAAAAACAATTACCCTTTTCAGCAAAGAAGTCCTCATATCACCGACTAACAAGAAAAGTTTTGATATATGTCTTTGTTGTTTTACTTTTGTCTTCCTAAGATAACATAACATAAATGAGAATTTATGTTCATAACAGTCATGTTGAAACTATCTTAAATTCCTCATTCATGACTAGAGTTTTGCTACAAATACAAGAATTCAGGAAAAATCATGAAAGTTTTCTGTTAGAATCAATTGGCTACATGAGACTTGCAATAGAGTATTATATATTTTATTATATGTAAATTTTATGCTACACATCATTAAGATTTGTTATATATATCTACCCATTTATTTTCATGAGGAGTTGGGTGTTAAACATCTACCAGCATCCCATTGGATGGCTGCCTCACACTCTTAAAATAACATCTCTTATTTCCACCCAGATTAAAACACTGTTTTAAATTCCAATTCCATATTCCCAGGGGAAATCATCTAATCTGTAGTGTGCGTCAATTGGCTGCCCTTGGTCCACTCAGTGAAAGTCAAGGATGCAGGATGACATAGTATTAAAATCGTCCTCCAAGGCCAGGAGCCTATTCTTAGAGAAGAGGGCAGGCTGATGGGCTGAGCAGGCATCCCACAGAAGTGTCCACCATACAGCAGACACAGAGAAACTCTGGCTCCTTTGAAAAGCAAGCAAAAAGTCACACAGAGAGAAAGGACTGAGATGAAAAGCGTAGGATAAGTTAGAAGGGAAAAGATAATGAGATCAGAGATTAGGACCAAAAAATGAAAATGCAAGAATAGAATTAAAATCTATTTTGGAGGATGCCCTTTAAAAGTTCACCTAGAATGTAGGGATGGAGACCCAAGAAGATGACGGCTACAAAGGATTAGAGGCGGGAGAACACAAGGCTGGGTGAGACACAGCAGAAATATCCATGCTCTCTTTTACCATACTGACATGGTCCTAGTTTTGTTGGAAGCAGCATTAAAAACAACATTCACCATCTCTCTTGCACACAAAGGTGGACTTGTGACATAGTTCTGCCCAGTAGATATTAAGCTGAACTCTGCTGAGGATTGCTGGGACAGTTTTGCTTTCCTGATACAGGAAATCCTATCCTCCCTCTGGCTTCTTTCATCTTTCTTCTTGCTGGATCATGGATGTGATGGCTGGTGCTGGAGCAGCCATATTTTGGCCATGAGGGGAAAGGCCAAGGGAATCAGGGCTTCAGATTCTGACATCCTTAAAACACCGAACCAAGACTAGCAACTGCCTACCCTTGGATGTTTCATTATGTGAACGAAATAAACCTCTCTTTTAAGCCATTGATAATCTGGGTTTTCTGAAATATGAGCCCTAAACCCCTAGCATGATGGGCTATCATGGATATGATTAGTGTTTCTCAGGAGGAGAGAACAACAAGTGAATTAGACCTAATAATTGAAGTTATATGAGAATAAAATTATGCTGAGATGAAAAATATGCAGATTAAAGACCTTACTGTTTTCTGAATAGAATCAGCAAAAAGATCTAAAGACATCCCATTAAAGGACCTAAACTGTGAGGAAAAAGATAGGATCCAGGTAGAAAAGGTGGGGATACTGGGCACCTGGGTGGCTCAGATGGTTAAGCATCTGCCTTCAGCTCAGGTCATGATCCCGGGGTCCTGGGATTGAGCCGCGCATCGGGCTCCCTGCTCAGTGGGGAGCTTGCTTCTCCCTCTGCCTCTGCCTCTCTCTCTGTCTCTCATGAATAAATAAATAAAATCTTTAAAAAAAAAAGATGGGGACACTAACAAAAAATAAGTATCAACCTGGTCTTAATAGCAGCATCTGTAGAATTTTATGAAGGAATACATTATGACTCAAGGATTTCACCTGTGTGAGAGGAAAAGAAGAACATTCTCGGGGCGCCTGGGTGTCTCAGTCAGTTAAGCATCTGCCTTCGGCTCAGGTCATGATCCCAGGGTCCTGGGATAGGGTCCTGAGTTGGGCTCCCTGCTCTGCGGGGAGTCTGCTTCTCCCTCTGCCCCTCCTCCCACTCGTTCTCTCAATCTCTCTCTCTCTCAAATAAATAAATAAAATCTTTAAAGAAATACAGCAGCTGGGTGAAAGAGGAAGCAAATTAAAGTCTCAGAAATGGAGAAGTCATGGTATAGAGCGGATTTGCACAAGGACTCCAAATCAAATATCCTCATAATTATTATACAGCTGATTTCAATATTAAATGCCAAAAGCAAAAAAAAATTGAAAGAATATATACAATATGAAATATACTAATTTAGTAATAATAAGTAATATTTTAAGACAACAAAGAAGGAAAAATCACAACTTTTGAGAAAATAAAAATGACAAAATTATTCATCGAAATTTATGCAATAGGGCCAAAACCGTAGTTAGAGGAAAATTCATACCTTAGCAAGTTTTCAACATTAACAAGACATAATGAAAACAAATTAATTAATATAATTCAAGAAGTTGAGAAAACTGCAATGAGATAAAACTAGGGAACACAAATAAAGGAAATCGATCAGTTAAAAGCATCACCTAATAAAATAGTAGGATACAAAATAAACTCATTTCTGTTGAATCAATTTTTAAATTAATTTTAAAATTTTGGATCAAACTTTGCCACTGTTAAATAATATTTATTATGATGGTCTTTTTCAGGGGCTATGTCAGGACGGTACAGCACGAGCTCACCTAGATTATCTCATTATCACTTACCTCACACTGGTCTGAAATAAGGATGGAGGCTTGGTTGAAGCTACAGAACCTTCTTATTTAAAAAAATATTTTAAAAAATGAAGCTTGTTAAACAGACCTTTAAAAAATGGATTATTGAGGGGCGCCTGGCTGGCTCAATGAGAATAACATGAGACTCTTGATCTCAGGATCAAGAGCTCAAGCTCCACGTTGGGTGTAGAGATTACTAAAAAAATAAATAAACTTAAAGAAATGAATTATTTGTGACGATTAATAGAACAAACAAATCTCTGGCAAGTGTATCATTAAGGAATGATCACATAAATATCCAAGACTTCAAAGATTAAAGATCTAAAAGACCAGGGAATTATAAAAGAATCCACAGATTCAAAGAAGAATTTTTTTTGAAGATTTGTTTTAAAGATTTTATTTATTTATTTTATCTGACAGAGAGAGAGAGAGAGCACAAGCAGGGGGAGTGGCAGGCAGAGGGAGAAGCAGGCTCCCCGCTGAGCAGAGAGCCCGACGTGGGACTCCATCCCAGCATCCTGGGATCATGACCTGAGCTGAGACACTTAATCCACTGAACCCCCCAGGCAACCCAAAGAAGAATTTTTAAAATTTATTTAATTTATTTTTTTTAAAGATTTTATTTATTTGTTTGGGAGAGAGAGAGAATGAGAGAGAGAAAGCACGAGAGGGAAGAGGGTCAGAGGGAGAAGCAGACTCCCCGCTGAGCAGGGAGTCCGATGCGGGACTCGATCCTGGGACTCCAGGATCATGACCTGAGCCGAAGGCAGTCGCTTTACCAACTGAGCCACCCAGGCGCCCAAGAATTTTTTTTTTTAAATTACGGAAATAACACAAAGAACAGGGAAGGATTTTTCCAATAAATCATATTAGGATAACTGATTAGTAATGGGGGGATATATTTAATTTTTCCTTTCACATAATTCACCAAAAATCAATTTACAGTACCTTATATGTTCTCTCTAGGGTTGATTAAGTTTAAAAAAATTTTTTTAAGATTTTATTTATTTATTTGAGAGAGATTTTATTTTATTATTTGAGAGAGCACAAGCTGGGTGAAGAGGCAGAGGGAAAGTGAGAAGCAGACTCCCCACTGAGCAGGGAGCCTGACCTGGGGCTTGATCTCACCACCCGGAGATCATGACCTGAGCCGAAATCAAGAGTTGGGAGCTTAACTGATTGAGCCACACAGGTGCCCCCTTAGCTCTTATATTTGGGTCTCAGATCCATTTTGAACTAATTTTTGTATATGGTGTTGTTAGGTAAGGGACTACTTCATTTTCTGGCATGTGGATATCCAGTTGTCCCAGCACCATATTTTGAAAAGACTGCCCTTTCCCCCATTGAATGATCCTGGCACCCTTGTCAAAGTCATTTGCCTATACATGTGAGGGTTTCTTTTCAGGCTCTCTCTTCACAATGGAATCACCTGGGGAGCTTTAAAAAACACTGAAGCCTGGGCCCCACCCCCCAGGGGTTCTGATGCAAGTGCAGCCTGAGCATGGAGGGTTTTTACCCATCCACAGGTGCTCCTAAGGTGCATCCAAGGTTGAGTAAGGAAGAACTAACATTGACTGAGCCCTCACGCTGAGCCAAGCCCCATTCTATACGTTTGACATCCTTGAAATCTCACATGATAACCTGATGTAATTGATCTATTGTTTTCCCATGTATAGTGTGGTCACTGAGTCACAAAGAGATTAAGCACTTGCCAAGGACACACAGGTCGCCAAGCGGCAGGGTCTCCACTTGAACTCCAGAGCCCGTGCCCCTTATTCAATGCTGTGCTGCCAAGGGTCACTTGCCCGTCTCAGCCATTAATCCTGCCTCAAGATTCCCCTGGGTGGAAGGATGGCCCATAATCTAAAAGGCAGGGATATGTCCACTCCTGCTAGACTGGTCTGGCTGCCAAGGTTACAAAAGAGAACCAAGAGTCTGTTTGAAGCTCCTGAGACCAACTCCTGCATGGACCCTCCCAGGATGTGACCCCAGACCCCCGGGCTGCCTCCCAGAGACATCTGAGCTGTGACCCCAGGCCACCTGCCTCCTCCCTGGCCCCTCTGGACTCTTACTTTGGGCATCCCCGATCCAAGTTCATGGATTTCTTGGTGTGTAGTTCTTCACATGATGCTCGTGGGCTCGAAGCCCCCACCACTGTCCTAGCAAAACAAATGTGCATGTTGGGGTCTGTGGTCCAATGGAGAATTGAAGTGGTCATTTTCCCCAGTCTTCTGAGAGACCTGGAGAGTCTTTCAGGGCTGTCCTCACCCCAGCTGAGGAGTTGCAGGGAGCCAGAGGGAAGCTGGGAATGAAAAAGTCTCTGTCCCCCATTCCCTTCCAGTCATTGTGAAAGTAAGTCCTGAAAAGAAAAGGGGGGTCAAATCACGATGAAAGTTGAGAAATTAAAAAAAACAAGGCCTAGGGTGCCTGGGTGGCTCAGATGGTTAAGCGTCTGCCTTCGGCTCAGGTCATGATCCCAGGGTCCTGGGATCGAGTCCCGCGTCGGGCTCCCTGCTCCTTGGGAGCCTGCTTCTCCCTCTGCCTCTCTCTCTCTCTCCCTCTGTCTCTCATGAATAAATAAATAAAATCTTTAAAAAAAAAAAAAAAGGGCGCCTGGGTGGCTCAGTTGGTTGAGCGACTGCCTTCGGCTCAGGTCATGATCCTGGAGTCCCGGGATCGAGTCCCACATCGGGCTCCCTGCTCAGCAGGGAGTCTGCTTCTCCCTCTGACCCTCTTCCCTCTCGTGCTCTCTATCTCTCCTTCTCTCTCTCTCTCAAATAAATAAATAAAATCTTTAAAAAAAAAAAACCAAGGCCTAAATAAGTAAAATGTGAGCTCAGAAAAGAATCTTTATTTAAAAATTGAGTCCAATGAGAAATTTTAAAAGCTACATGTACGGGTTATCTGTTAATACATAATAAATTACTTCAAAATTTAGCAGCTTAACACGACTATAAACATTCATTATCTCACATAGTTTCTGTGCGTGGGTCAGGAATTTGGGGAGCCGCTTAGCTGGGCATTTCTGCCTCAGTCTCTCAGGGGTCTGTGGCCCTCTGAAGTCTTCAGGGAGCAGGAAGATCCACTTTTTCATGGTTCCCATGGCGACTGGCACAAGGCTTCAGTCCCCCAGGACATGGCAGCTGGCTTCCTCCAGTGGGAGTGAAACGAGATGTCCAAGATGATCTAAGCCAGCCGCCACCGTTCCTAAAACGTTCTATTCGTTACCCAGGTCACCACGCACCCCATTCCATAGGAAGGGGAGCGCACAGGGGCTGGAATACCAGGAGGGAAGGATCACTGGGGACTCTCTTGGAGCCTGAATGCCATACTACATAAATACAAAGAGCACGTAATGTGTCTGTAGTGCTTATTCAGAGCGAGGCACTGTCCTAATATAGTAACACCTTTAGTCCTCCCTATAACCCTATAAGGCAAATGTGTTCCTATTCTCGCTTTACACACAAGGAAGCAGGCCCAGAGAAGTTCAGCTACTGGCCCAACGCTTCACAGCCAGTGGGGATGGAGGCAGAAATTACTCAGGTAACCTGGTGCTGTCTGTCTGTCACCCAGTGAACCCCACTGCCTCAATGGGGCGCCAGGGGTGGGCATGAAAAAAGTGAGGATTAAATCAGAAGAGCTAGAGAGAAAAGGGAACCTAAAGAAATAGAGCAGGGAAAAGAAAGCGGGGAGTGAGGGAGAGAAAGGAGTGAAAATAGAGGGGTAGAGTAGATCAATAGGACAGAGATGGTTCCAAACGGAAGCTGAAGAAGGCCAGGGAAGAAGACAAAGCAGGGTAAGACTATCGTTTAAAATCCTGCAAAGAAAGATTAGGAGTTTTAAAAAAGAACAATCAAGGGAGAAACACAAAGCACAATGAAAGGAGGGTGGTTTACAAAGATATAAAAGAAGCCGAAGCCAAGCCCATGCACTAAAAAATAATCCGTGAGCAGGTTAAAAAGGAGAGAGGGTGGGAAAGTCTCTGGAGGCAGCTGAGCAGAGGCTGAAAGAGGGTTTCTAGGGCATGTCAAGCTTCTAGCTTGTCCTAAAATAGGCAGGAAAGCCTCAGGCATCCTCTGCCTCTGCAGCCTCCGATCTCCGGGCTGGGCCCCTAGCTTCCACTTAAGGAGACCTGGGGCAGAATTTTCTAGAACACGGCTTCTCAGATTGGGGCCCTTGACCAGTGGCACCCCATCACCGGAGCTTGTCAGGAATGCAGAGCCCCAAGCCTCAGCCCAGGCCTCCTGATTCAGCATCTGCATTTTAACACAGGAAAGAGGGAGCCCTACTGCTTTGTAAGAAATGTCACGTTTCTTCCCTCAATTTTTAGTTTACGAAGTACTTTAAATTTCTGAAGAAATATAAAAATAATGCAGCACTTAGGAACATACAACTCAGATATAACAAATGTTAGCATTTTGACAAATTTGCTTCACAACTATTTTTTTTTCCCTTAAAACAGGAAAGGTATGGTTTCTTCCTCCCACGCTACCCCCCCGCCCCAACCTTGGTTCTCTTTCCTTTCCTGGAGGAGACAGCAGCTGCTATGGAGTTGGTGTTTCCTCCCCTGTATTTTATGTACACCTTTATTACAGATACAGGAATGCAGAAACATACAATCATTTTGTGTGCATTTAATTTTACATGAGTGGTATCATACCCTATGTACCTTTCCGCAACTTGCCTCTATAATTCAGCATTGGGTCTTTTTTTTTTTTAAGATTTATTTATTTATTTGAGGCGGGGGGAACAGGGGAATGGGGAGGGGAAGGGGCAGAGGGAGAAGGAGAGAGAATCTTGAGCAGACTCCCCGCTGGGCCTGGACCCCAATGCAGGGCTTGATCTCACCACCCTGAGATCATGACCTGAGATGAAATCAAGAGTCCAACGACCATCTGAGCCACCCAGGTGCCCCTAGAACTCGGCACTGAGTCTTAAAGGTTGATCTCTGCTGATAGACCGCAGCTGAGTTCACTCATTTTAATAGCTGTGTAGTATTCCTTTAATGGCATATTGTGAAATGTATTTCTTAGCTTTCCAACTGCATGACTTTTAGGCTGTTTCCAATTTTTTGCTGTGAGCCAAAGAAAAGCCGAAATGAACATTTGCAGGTCTTTGCACACATGTGTGAGTGTTTCACAAGGGCAAACACCGAGGAGAGGGTTTTCCGAGCCAATCTGTTCTTGTGCCAACAGTGTGCAAGTGTTCTGTACCCAAGTCCTTGCCACCTTTGATTGCATTGCTGTTTTAGACACTGTGGGCTGGCTAACTGAGTCGTGTTCTAGCCCTTTCTGCCTGTTTTCTCTCTATTGCAGAGATGGGACAAGCAAATACCCACCTTCTCATCACCCTTTCATCTCTGGTAGCCATAGAACATAACTCTGGATCCTGTACCTCCCATGCTTTATTCAAGAAAAAGAAGCAGAAGCAAAATTGGCAAAATGGCACCATGAAGAATTGATTTCAGGTGCAAAAGTGTCGTTATATCATTCTCTTCTTTTGTGGATGTTTGAGATCCTTCATATGGCAAAAGTCTGCTGGACAGATGTTAACGTGTTTGCTTCTCAAAGAGGATCAGTGCATTATCTTTGTTCTTTCCTCTTTGATTCTGGGTTTAAAACGGGGTGAGATGCCAGGAGGCACACCAGCTACCTTACAATCATGTGGCTGAGCTGTTGAACTGGTACCCACGGG
This sequence comes from Callorhinus ursinus, assembly GCF_003265705.2. Classification (NCBI taxonomy): domain Eukaryota; kingdom Metazoa; phylum Chordata; class Mammalia; order Carnivora; family Otariidae; genus Callorhinus; species Callorhinus ursinus. The sequence continues at coordinate 2,610,446 of NW_027397091.1, read as the reverse complement.
TGGTTACCTCCAGATTTCTCCAGACTTCTTGTTATGTGAGAAAAAGAATCTCGTAATCGTCTGAGTTCCTGTTAGTTAGATCTTCTGTTACTTGTAGCCTAACGCATTCCTGATTAATACAGTCAGGCTTGCTAGTTTTTGCCAGTCTGAAGATGTAAATGGTATCTCACCATGTTTTTGTTTTTTGTTTTTTTTTTAAGATTTTATTTATTTATTTGAAAGAGAGCACAAGTGCAGGGTGGGGCAGAGGGAGAGAGAGAGAAGCAGACTCCCCGCTGAGTAGGAGCTTGATGCGGGGCTCGATCCCAGGACCCCAGGATCATGACCCAACCTGAAGGCAGACGCTTAACGACTGAGCCACCCAGGCGCCCCTTAATAATGCATTATTAATAGCAACAATAACAATAACAGTACTATATTGTTAATACAATACTGTCGTCCTGGAAGGATAGACGTTAGTAGAGCAGAACAGGAGGGATAGAAACAGAACCAAGAAGAAATTAATATTTAGTGTATGACGGCAGTCATATTGGCAATCAGTGGGGAATAGAAGAATTATGCGAGAAAAATTAGATAATTATTTGGAAAAAAATTTAGATTCCTGGCTTATATCAAATTACATTTCAGTTGAGTTAAAGACTTAAGTATAGAGAGTAAAACAGTGAATTGTGCCAGAAGAAAATGTACATAAATATTTGATCATGGGACAGGGAAGTTTTTTTTTAAGATTATTTATTTTTGCAAGAGAGAGAGCGGAGGGAGAAGCAGACTCCCCGCTGAGCAGGGAACCTGATGCGGGACTCCATCCCAGGACCCTGGGATCATGACCTGAGCCGAAGGCAGATGCTTAACCAACTGAGCCACCCAGGCGCCCCAAACAAAAATATTGCTAGAGGCTACCCTTGTCCTTGTTTCTGTCTTTAAAAGGAATTCTTTTAACATTTCACACCAAGAGTGTTATATTTGTTGTTTGGTAGATTTCTTAACAACAAAGAACAGGTTAAAGTAATTCTCTTTTTTTTTTAAGATTTTATTTTGGGGCGCCTGGGTGGCTTAGTCAGTTAAGCGTCTGCCTTTAGCTTAGGTCGTGATCCCAGGGTCCTGGGATCGAGCCCCACGTCGGGCTCCCTGCTCAGCGAGGAGTCTGCTTCTCCCTCTCCTTCTGCCTGCTACTCCCCCTGCTTGTGCTCTCTCTCTCTCTTTCTGTCAAATAAATAAATAAAATCTTAAAAAAAATTTTATTTATTTTTTTATTTTAGAGAGCATGGGGGGAGGGGCAGGGAGAGGGACAAGCAGACTCTGCTGAGCACAGAGCCCAATGCGGGGCTCGATCCCATGACCCTGATATCATGACCTGAGCAGAAATCAAGGTTTGGCAGCTTGACCAAGTGAGCCACCCAGGCGCCCCAAAATAATTGTCTTCTATTTCTAGTGTTCTGAGTGTGCCCCACCCACATCTTAGAACTTTTAGGATGCCTGGGCCCACATTCAAATGCCAGAGTCAGCCTCTCTGAGCGGGAGGCCTCCTCTGATCCTCCCCAAACTTAGGAAGGCCGCTTTGCCCCAGTAAAGGGAAGGCTGGACACCCTGGGGAATGGACAGCTCCGGGGTCAGTTCTCAGCAATGACTTTCTCTTGGGAACTGGAGTATAAATCCCCCAGCTCACTCACCCCTCTGCCCTCTGGGGGGATAATTGAGAGGGTCTGTTTCGGGGGGAACACAAAGGAAGACCATGCTTTCATAAAATGGTTGTGGGATTTATCACTTGTTCTTTTTCTGAATCTATTGAGATGACCATATGGTTTTTGCTTTTTTATTCTATAGCTATGTAAATTATATTGCTATTATTCAATGGTCAAATGACATCCGTTCTTCCTGGGATGAACACTACTTGGTAATGTTTATTCCCACATTGCTGCATTTGATTAGCGAATGGATTTTTCATAATTGTTGCATCTATATACATGTAATTAGACAATCAATTTCCTATGTCCCCTGTCCTTGCTGGCTTGGTGTCACGGTTACACTAACGGTGGCCAGTGACTTGCTTTGCACAAATTGATGAAGCTTGTTTCTGAGCTTGAGTAAGACAGAGGTTTTCTGTTCCTTGAGGGTAAAGTGCCTGTGAGGACATGCGGGCTTGGTGCAGTGTTTTGTAGAATTTTTTATTTGGATTCAATCTTTAATGTAGAAGTGTATTTGGGTTTTCTGTTTCTTGAACAATGTTGGTAATTGATATTTTTCCAGGTAATTGTCCACTTTATCTCATTTTTCAGAGGTATAGTTTTAACATGCAGAGTTCTGAGTTTTAGAACAATTGCTTGTCTCCCTCCCCACCCCTACTCCCCACCCTCCCCTACCCTTTCTAAATTGGGCAGACACCGAAAGGCGCAAGGAAAAAAGATGCTTTCATTAGCCTCTGATGACCCACAAGCTTAAAAGAAATGGGGGAGGGGCGCCTGGGTGGCTCAGTCGTTAAGCATCTGCCTGCGGCTCAGGTCATGATCCCAGGGTCCTGGGATCGAGCCCTGCATCGGGCTCCCTGTTCGGCGGGAAGCCTGCTTCTCCCTCTCCCACTCCCCCTGCTGTATTCCCTCTCTTGCTGTCTCTCTCTTTGTCAAAGAAATAAATAAAATCTTAAAAAAAAAAAAGAAATGGGGGAGGAGCCGATATTTTCTCTAAAGACTTTTCACTGTAATTTTTTACAAGCTCCTTAAGTAACACAGATGTTCTCCGTGGGTAGCCTTGTTCACAAGGGCCCACAGGCTAGGCAAGAGCCCCAAGGGTGATTTCAGGTGAAGGTGAGAACCAACTGGGGCAGCGAGATAAGGCAAGAGGTTTATCTGGCACAAGGCTGTGGCCACATGATGGAGACTTGGAGGCTAAGTCAAGGAGGTAGAACTTTTTACCCCATAGTTACCTGGTCTCCTGTCTTCCGTCAAATGCACCATTTTGGGGAGAATTGCAGGCTGGGGGTGGGAGACACAGACCTTTTCTTACTATTTTTAAGCCTTATTTTAAAAGACAGCTCGGGGGTGCTTGGGTGGCTCAGTCATTAAGCGTCTGCCTTTGGCGCAGGAAGCCTGCTTCTCCGTCTCCCACTCCCCCTGCTGTATTCCCTCTCTCGGGGTCTCTCTCTCTCAAATAAATAAATAAAATCTTAAAAAAAAAAGAGGGGTGCCTGGGTGGCTCAGTCGTTACAGGTCTGCCTTCGGCTCAGGTCATGATCCCAGGGTCCTGGGATCGAGCCCCACATCGGGCTCCCTGCTCCGCGGGGAGTCTGCTTCTCCCTCTCCCACTCCCCCTGCTTGTGTTCCCTCTCTCGCTGTTTCTCTCTCTGTCAAATAAATAAAAATCTTTAAAAAAAAAAAAAAAGAAAGAAATAGGGGAGGAGCCGATAATTTCTCTAAAGACTTTTCTTTGTAGTTTTTTTTAAAGATTTTATTGATTGATTGATTTGACAGAGAGAGACACAGCCAGAAAGGGAATACAGCACAGGGAGTGGGAGAGGGAGAAGCAGGCTTCCCGCCGAGCAGGGAGCCTGATGCGGGACTCGATCCCAGGACCCTGGGATCATGACCTGAGCCGAAGGCAGATGCTTAACAACTGAGCCACCCAGGCGCCCCTCACTGTAGTTTTTTACAAGCTCCTTAAGTAACACAGATGTTCTCCGTGGGTAGCCTTGTTCACAAGGGCCCACAGGCTAGGCAAGAGCCCCAAGGGTGATTTCAGGTGAAGGTGAGAACCAACTGGAGCAGCAAGATAAGGCAAGAGGTTTATCTGGCACAAGGCTGTGGCCACATGATGGAGACTTGGAAGCTAAGTCAAGGAGGTAGAACTTTTTACCCCATAGTTACCTGGTCTCCTGTCTTCCGTCAAATGCACCATTTTGGGGAGAATTGCAGGGTGGGGGTGGGAGACACAGACCTTTTCTTACTACTTTTAAGCCCTATTTTAAAAGACAGCTTGGGGGTGCCTGGGTGGCTCAGTTGTTAAGCGTCTGCCTTTGGCTCAGGTCATGATCCCAGGGTCCTGGGATCGAGTCCCGCATCGGGCTCCCTGCTCAGTGGGAAGTCTGCTTCTCCCTCTCCCACTCCCCCTGCTTGTGTTCCCTCTCTCGCTGTGTCTCTCTGTCAAATAAATAAATAGAATCTTTAAAAAAATAAAAAAATAGGGCGCCTGGGTGGCTCAGATGGTTAAGCATCTGCCTTCGGCTCAGGTCATGATCCCAGAGTCCTGGGATCGAGTCCCGCATCGGGCTCCCTGCTCCTTGGGAGCCTGTTTCTCCCTCTGCTTCTCTCTCTCTCTCTCCCTCTGTCTCTCATGAATAAATAAATAAATAAAATCTTTAAAAAAAATAAAATAAAAAAATAAAGGAGAGCTCGGGAGTGTAGGAGAGATAAAGTTGGGGAGAGGCTGGAGCACAGGGGCTATGTCTAACCGCCCCCCCCCCCCCCCCCCCCGCCCCCCCCCCCCCCCCCCCCCGCGCCGCGGGCCCGGCGGGAGCAGGGCAGGAAAAGCCTGCAATCAGGGGGGATGATTTTGCCTGGGTGTTGGGAGGAAAGGGTGTGAAAGTGGCCTTGGGACAAGAATGCACAGAGGCTTGGGAAAATCCACGCTTCGCAGCTGTGTGACCTCGGGCAAGTTACTTAACTCTAAAGCCTTGGAATACGAGAATAAGGTCTCTGATTTGCAACTGAGTTTCCTGCAATTTTAAATTTCTTTGGCTTGGCCACAAGGATCTGGGGATCCATGGGGTCGGGAGGAAACTTCAGGGTCCTCTTTCCCTGAGGCCTCTTCTCCAACCTCAGTAGCACCCCTATTCGATCTCACTGGTCTACTGTACACTGGGGATTGAGCAAGAGCTTTGTGCTGAGGAAGCCAAAAGATTCTGTGGTTTAAAAAATTGAATAGTAGGGGTGCCCGGGTGGCTCAGTCAGTTAAGCGTTTGACTCTTGATCTCAGCTCAGGTCTCAATCTCCAGGTTGTGGGTTCAAACCCCATGTTGGGCTCCACGCTGGGTCTGGAGGCCACTTAAAAAAAAAAAAAGTTAAATAGTAAAAAGGAACTGCCATGGATATTCAACAACCACTGGGATTTTAAAATTGTTTTGATTTTAAAATTGTTTAAAAATTTTTTAAAGATTTTGTTTATTTGTCAGAGAGAGAGAGCACAAGCAGGGGAAGTGGGAGGTAGAGGAAGAGGTAGGCTCCCCGCTGAGCAGGAAGCCTGATGGACCCTGGGATCATGACCTGAGCAGAGCCAAAGGCAGATGCTTAACTGACTGAGCCACCCAGGCATCCCCCACTGGGATTTTTTTTTAAACAGTGAAACATAACATTCAAAGAAATGCACAATGATGTGCAAAATAGACTGGGAGGGGAGAAACTAGAACCTGGGTCCTCAAAGAATGGTCTGGAGACCAGGAAACATCAGCATCCCCTGGAAGCTTATAAGAAAGGCAGAATCTCAAGCCCCAACTCAGACCTACTGAAGCAGAATTTGCATTTTTTTTAAAGATTTTATTTATTTATTTGACACAGAGAAAGAGTGAATGAGAGAGAGAGCAGCAGACAGAGGAGAAGCAGACTCCTTGCCGAGCAGGGAGCCGGACCCGGGATTCGATCCCAGAACCCTGGAATCATGACCTGAGCCGAAGGCAGACGCTTAGCCAACTGAGCCACCCAGGTGCCCCCGAATTTGCATTCTAACTTTAGGTGATTTAGAAATACTTCAAGCCTGCATCAGTGAGGGCCCAAACCAGGGGTTTCAAACCCAGTTACCCGGTAGGACCAGAGAGGTCCCAAAAATGAATGAGGAGCCCACTGAGGCCACATGATGATGCGAAGAGCACCTGGCACCCGGTAAGATACATGTACGCATGTTCACTTGAACTTCAGTTTCACAATTTTGCCTTGGGCCAGTACACACATGAGAGAAAGGAGTCGGTATCCAGAATATCCAGAATCTATGAAGAATTCTTTTTCTCTCACCGTGATGAAATGCTCTTTATTATCATTGAAAACCACTTACTACTTGTCTATAGCCACATAGCACACATTTCCATACCTAAAGTTTACCCGTTGGGTATATTACACGAAAAAAAGAGCTTTCTTGATGGCGCACGCAGGTGGCTCAAGTCAGCTGAGCATCTGAGTCTTGATCTGAGCTCAGGTCTTGATCTCAATGCCGTTGAGTTCAAGCCCCACACTGAGCTCCATGCTGGGTGCGGAGCCTACTTTAAAAAAAAAATTAAAAAATAGCGTTATTGAGATAATTCATCTACCATACAATTCACTCTTTTAAAGTATACAATGTAATGGGTTTTAGTATTCCACAGAGTTGTGCAATCAGCCCCGCCACCATTGTTTGCTGTCTTTCATCACTCCTGTTAGCAGCCGCTGTCCATTTCCCTCCAACTCCGCCAGGTGTTGGCCATCATTAATGTCATTCAACATCGGGAGGAAAGTACTAGCTGTGGGACCTCAGGCAAGTTACTTAATGTCTCTGAGCTTCCTGTCTTCATCTGTCACGTGGGAACAATATTTGTGCCTCCCTTCTAGGGTTGTGATGAGGGTTAACTAGAGTAACACTTGTAACCTCTTTGGAACAAGCAGTAGCTTGATCAGAGTGAAGTGCTCAATAAATGCTACTACCCCTACTCTTATTTTTTTTACTATTATTATAGTGGACCAGGAGAGGTTAAGCAACTCTTCCAAGCTCACAGAGCTGGGTTTTTTCCAGCTTGGCTCTCTGTGTGTGTCCCCACTGCCATGGCACTCATTACTTTTTATCCAGACTTTTTATCACCTTCTAAGTAGTCTGCTTTCCATCCATCTCTTTGCCCACTGCTCCATCCTCCACACTTAGTGACAGTGAGCTTCTTAACAAACATCTTAAATGCCCACGTGGGGTGTTAGTAGATGCTCTCAGTGCTCCACCCAGGGGCCCAAGGGGCCTGTTGACCGTTTCTGTGTGTCACTCACCAGGCTTCTCTGTGCTTCCAGTGGCCTATACTGTACAATGGACTTAGAAGTCACACATAGTCATTTCTGCAACGTTCTTTGATTACACAGGTCAGCCCTATTCATTATGGGAGAGAACTACCCTGTAAACCATTGGCCTCCCTGGAAACCATTCCCAAGGGTATGAAAAACAGGAAGCAAGATCACTGGGGGCTAAAGGGGAGCCTGGCTTATCACAATCCCCTTCCATTCTTCTCTCTCATCTACTATTTCTCTCTTTTATTGAAAATACTGTCTTTTGTAGGAAATGATACTGGTTGCTAACCCAACTGCCATTCCCTCTTTCTTGTTAACAGAGCACCAATTCATTCAAGTTTTGTTATTCAGGATTCTTAGCGGCAGACAACATAATCTACCCTAGCAGAAGGTGATGCGTGTTGCTCACAAAATCATTGGCAGGGCTGAAGAAACATGATCTATGCTCTAGACTTGCTGCTAATTTTTATAAAGTTTTATTGGAACACAGTCACACTCACTTGTTTACATATCATCTATGGCTGCTTTTGCATGACAATGCAGAGTTGAGTAGTTATGACAGAGACCATATATCCTACAGAGCTTAGAATATTTACTACCTGGTCCTTTAAGAAAAAGTCAGAATGGGGGCACCTGGGTGGCTCAGGTGGTTAAGCGTCTGCCTTCAGCTCGGGTTGTGATCCCGGGGTCCTGGGATCGAGCGCCATATAGGCTCCTGGCTCAGCGGGGAGCCTGTTTCTCCCTCTCCCTCTACCTCTCCCCCCCTGCTCATGCTCTCTCTCTGTATCTCTGTGTCTCAAGTGAATGAATAAAATCTTAAAAAAAGAAAAAAAGAAAAAGTCAGAATGGCGCAGCCATTATAGGAAAAGTATGGAGGCTCCTCAAAAACTTAAAAATAGAATGACCATATGATCCAGCAATCCCACTTCTGGGTATATAGTCAAAAGAATTCAAAGTAGGATCTCGAAGAGATATTTACACACCCATGACTGCAACATTATCACAATAGTCAAGATATGGAAACAACTTAAATGTCCACCCACAGATAAGTAGATGAAGAAAACGTGGTATATACACACAATGGAATATTAGGCGGCCTTAAAAAAGGAGATCCTGTTACCTGCTACAGCATTGATGAATCTTGAGGCTATTATGCTGAGTAAAATAAGCCAGCCAGAAAAGGACAAAGACTATATGATTCCACTGATATGAAACCTCTAAAGCAGTCAAAATCATAGAAACATAAGGTAGAGAGTTGGTTGCCAAGCCCTGGGGGAAGAAATTAGTGTTTAATGGGTAGAGTTTCAGTTTTGCAAGATGAAAAAGTCCGAGATATCTGTTGTACAACAATGTGAATGTATGTAACACTGCTGACGTGTGCACTGAAAAATGGTTAAGATGGGGGGCGCTTGGGTGGCTCAGTCAGTTGAGCGTCTGACTCTTGGTTTCGGCTCAGGATATGATCTCACGGTCCTGAGATCGAGCCCCACGTTGGACTCTGTGCTCAGTGGGGAGTCTGCTTGAGATTCTTTCCCTCTGCCCCTCTCCCCTCCCCCACTCAGGCTCGCTCTCTTTCTCTCTCTCTAAAATAATAAATAAATACAATCTTTAAGAAAATGGTTAAGATGGTAAGTTGAATATTATGTGGGGTTTTTTTACCACAATAAAAAAGAATTCACAGAATGACCCCCGAAACCGCACAGAACTAGGACGCCAAGGGTCCTGTTGTCTCTGCCACAGTCAGGATGTTGCAAATGAAGAAGCTGCTGCCACATCGGCCACCTCCAGTACCCTGACCCCTGTGCCGAGTTCACACTAGCAAGTCACTATTCTCCGAGTCTGCCCTCTCCTCCACGTGACTCAGCTTTCATGCAGGAGCTCACGTGAGCATTTTGACAGGTGGGCATGTCATTTTAGCTTCCAGACTTTTCAGTCCGGGAAGATGCCCTAGAAAATGAATCCCAGCAATCAAGCAGCAAAAGCCATCTTTTCGGGTATTGCCAATGCAAGAGCAAATTCTGAATAGTCCAAGTCCATCAAACATTATAATCACCTGGAGGGTTTGTTAAAACACAGATTCCTGGGTCCCACCCCCAGAGTTTCAGAGTTAGAAAACCCGAGGTGGGGCCCAAGGATTTGTCTTTTAAAATAATTCCCAGGTGATGCTGCTGGTTTAAAGGATTACCCTTTGAGAACCACTGGTCTAAGCACTTTTTCCAAACCCTTTCCACACCCTGCCCCATCCAGCTACATGGATGCTGCTGTCTGAGGGCTTCTGGGACCAACAGCTTGACCTACCTGTAGACCACTCGAAGCCCAAGCACACCTTCCCAGTGATTGGTTCAGCGGGGGGCACATGGATGCCTTTTTAATCAGCTGAGCTGAGACATGAGGTTCTTTTTCTTTTCTTTTTTTTTTTTTTAGATTTTGTTTCTTAAGTAATCTCTATCCCCAGTGTGGGGCTCCAACTCACAACCTCGAGATCAAGAGTTGCACACTCCACCAACTGAGCCAGCCAGGCGCCCCTAGATGTGAGGTTCTGGTGATAGCCATTGGAAGAGTTCCTTGTTCTGAAAAAGATGCATAGGAAAAAAATAGTTCCATGTTACACCTGCAGCCAGGGAGTCATCCTGCAACCCCGAGGGGAGGTAGGCTGCTTTGTTGATGAGATGGGCTGGACAGATGAAAAGAACCTGGGTCTTTGAAGATGTCATCAAGCCATTAATCAGCACAAACCCATCCTTACCTCTGGGCTTCTCGCTATCAGAGAGAATACGTTTTCCTTACTTCCTTAGGTTCATTATCTCTCACACAGAAGTAGGACTCAGCATTCTGTGTGATTTTCAGCCAAGGGCAATCTAGTCTATATACATTTTAATCTGCTTTTCGCTTACATTCTGAGAACACTCTTTCCTGTCATTTGCTATTTCTCTACATTATCAAATAGAATGGTTGTATAACACTTGTGCTGCGATGTATTTAACAGTTCCCTCTTATTAGACATTCAGGAGACTTCCAGTTTTTTATTACCACAAATCATGCTACGATAGACACCCATGGCCATACATCTTTGCACACCACCATAATGATTTCCTTAGGATCAACTTCAATGAGTAGGCTTGTAAGATTAAAAGGTAGGCACATTTTAAAAGTTTTACAATGTGTCTAACTAAGGTTTCCCGAAAGGTTGATATAACCCTACCGCCGGGAATGTGGGAGAGAGTTTTCATCTCCTCCCATTGTCACCAACCCAAGGTATTACGCTTTGACATTTTGCCGCTTTGAGAGGCAAAATAAACTAACTTGTTTTGATTTACGTTTTCTATAACCAGTATTTGTCATCCTATAAATTAAAGATAAAAAAGTTGTATCTTAATTATCTATGTCCCTTAAAGTCCGTATTTTAAAAATCGAATTGTGGACTCTATTTTTATGCTCTGAATAAGCTGATAAGCTATTTCTGCATATAATTTCCATTTAAAGAAATCAGGTAGGGAAGACATAATGGAGAGCAAACAGCAGGCAGCAGCTTGGGGTCACTATTTTGAAGTATGGTGACAGAGGGTTGCTCCAGCAGAGGCTGTCCTAAGAGGCTGTCCACTCGTCCAAAAAGTGTCTGCAGAACAGTGGTGAGGCAGCCCCAGAAAGCGTGCACCTAGGGCACCTGGGTAGCTCAGTTGGTTAAGCGACTGCCTTCGGCTCAGGTCATGATCCTGGAGTCCCGGGGATCGAGTCCTGCATCGGGCTCCCTGCTCAGCGGGGAGTCTGTTTCTCCCTCTGACCCGCCCCCCTCTCATGTGCGCTTTCTCTCTCTCTCATTCTCTTTCTCAAGTAGATAAATAAAATCTTAAAAAAAAAAAAAAAAGAAAGGGTGCCTGGGTGGCTCAGATGGTTGGGCGTCTGCCTTGGGCTCGGGTCGTGATCCCGGAGTCCTGGGGTCGAGTCCCGCATCGGGCTCCCTGCTCTGCGAGGAGCCTGCTTCTCTCTCTCTCTCTCTCTCTCTCTTTCTCTCTGACTCTCATGAATAAATAAATAAAACATTTTAAAAAATTAAAAAAAAAGAAAGCATGCACCTATAAACACTGGAAGAAGAGACAATCCATTTCAAAATTAGATTTTTAGGCAGCCATCAGCATTTTCCGACATGGAACTCCACACCTCTATATGTTGGATCTAGATTCTAGAATAAACTTGTTATTTTTTTTAAGATTTTATTTATTTATTTGAGAGAGAGAGAGACAGAGACAGAGCATGGGGGAGGGGGTCAGAGGGAGGAGAAGCAGACTCCCCGCTGAGCAGGGAGCCCGACGTGGGGCTCGATCCCGGGACCCTGGGATCATGACCTGAGCTGAAGGCAGACACTTAACGGCTGAGCCACCCAGGCGCCCCTAGAATAAACTTACTATTAAAAGAAAATCAGAACAAACAAATAAATATAGATCCCACCTCTCCAGAGGGTGACCAACACTCTGCTAGATGCCTCAGAAGGCGGGTTTGTTGTTTTTTTTTTTTTTATTGAAGTAGAGTTGACACACACGTTTACTTGAGTTTCAGGTGCACAACATAGTGATCTGACAAGTCTGTGTTATACTGTGCTCACCAAGAGTGTAACTCCCATCTGTCACCATACAACGCTACTCCAATACCATTGGCTACATTTCCTACGCTGTACCTTTCATCCCCATGACTTATTCATTCAGTAACTGGAAGCCTGTACCTCCCACTGCCTTTCACCCATTTTGCCCATCCCCCCACAGCCCTTCCCTCTGGCAACCACCAGTTTTTCTCTGAATTTATGAGTCTGTCTGCTTTGCTTGTTTTTTTTTTATACTTTAGATTCCACATATAAGTGAAATTATACAGTACTTATCTTTCTCTGACATATTTCACTTAGCATAATACCGTTGGTCCATCCACGTTGTCATAAACAGGCAGATCTCGTTCTTTTTATGGCTGAGTAATATTCCATGGCATGTATATATCACATCTTCTTCATCCATTCATCTATTGAGGATACTGAGGTTGCTTCCATACTGTGGCTATTGTAAATAACGCTGCAATAAACATAGGAGTGCATACAATTTGTGTGTGTGTGTGTGTGTGTGTGTTTTGTGTCCTTTTTTTAAAAGTTTTATTTATTTAGGTAATCTCTACGCCAACTTGGGGCTTGAACTCATGACCCCAACATCAAGAGTCACATGCTCTTCTGATTTGAGCCAGCCAGGTACCCCTTTTTGAATTAGTGTTTTTGTTTTCTTTGGGTAAAAATATCCAGGAGGCTTTTTTTTCCAGGGGAGATCCAGGTAGCAAGAATTGTTGGAGGAGAGACACATCCAGGTGCATTCATAGCTCATTAAAAATATTTTATTAAAAACCTAACATATTCATGGGGCGCCTGGGTGGCTCAGTCGTTAGGCGTCTGCCTTCAGCTCAGGTCATGGTCCCAGGGTCCTGGGATTGAGCCCCGCATCGGGCTCCCTGCTCAGTGGGGAGCCTGCTTCTCCCTCTCGCACTCCCCCTGCTTGTGTTCCCTCTCTCGCTGTGTCTCTCTCTGTCAAAAAATAAATAAAAAATGTTAAAAAAAAGAAACCAAACCAAACATATACAAAAAATGAGGCCAGGTCTGATAGGATTACCAAACTTAGCAAATAAATATACAGGGTCCCAGTTAAATGTGAACTTCAGATATATAATGAATATTTTCTTTTAGTACACGATGTTCCAAACATATATGGCAACTCTAGCTGGGAGGATTCCTACTGGCATCTCCCTTCTATCTCCCTGAATTTTAACGAAACTCTTTTGGTATTTATCTGAGGCTGTTCTTAGAACCACATGAAAACTTAAATGCAAACCTTTCACAAAAGACTTGTATAAAAATATTCATAGCATATAATATTCCCAAATGGGAACAATCCCAATGTCCATCCATGACAGGATGAGTCAATAAATGGTGGTCTTCATGCAATGGACGTTTATGCAGCAGGGAAAGAGAACGAATTCCTGTCACTTGTAACAACCTGAATGAATGTCAGACGTTATGTTGAGTAAAAGCTGCCGGACACAAAAGAGCACATGCTGCACGATTCTGTTTATACAAAGTTCAAAAATGGGCAAAACCAACTGATGGTGATACAATAGTGGTTTCATGGAAGAGGTGGGTAATGACCAGAAGAAGGTATAAAGGAACTTTCTAGGAGTCTGGAAATAGCCTATACATTTCCCACCTCTGCCTTGTGGATGACCTTGGGGAAACCATCTCCCAATATGCAAAGTCAAGATAATTCTGTCTGCCCCATCTGCCCCCTAGGTTGGTGTAAGCATTAAATGGTATAATTACTGCAAACATGTTTTCTGCAAACGTTTTCTATAGCCTCTACAAATATAAAGTATTAGTATAAGAGGTCTCATCTAGTCTATATATTTATAGATAGCCTATATATTTCCAGACTCCTAGAAACTGTGTGTGTGTGTCTGTGTGTGTGTGTGTACATATATATGTATATTTTAGCTTACACTTACACAGGTGCATACATAGGTAGAAATTCATCAATCGGCACATTAAGTTGTGCGCCTTTTTGTAGGTATATTATGCCTTAGTTTTTTATAAAAGGGTCTAACCCCCCTCAGACCAGGATCTTTGGTTTTCTCCAGGTCAGTTCCATGCATGAACCTATTTTTGCACCATAATTTTCTTCTCTATTCCCTCCAACTGGGCTGAATACGAATTTTTAAGGGATGTGTTATTGCTGGAGGGTCCCCATCAACTACAAGATGATGTTCTTCTGTGTCCTCTTTTTTTTTTTTTTTTAAAGATTTTATTTATTTGACAGAGAGAGAGACACAGAGAGGGAACACAAGCAGGGGGAGTGGGAGGGGGAGAAGCAGGCTCCCCGCTGAGCAGGGAGCCTGACGCGGGGCTCGATCCCAGGACCCTGGGATCATGACCTGAGCCGAAGGCAGACGCTCAACGACGGAGCCACCCAGGCGCCCCCTTCTGTGTCCTCTTCACCCACTGCCCCTCCTGCTTGGCTGCAGTCTCCTGTGCTGGAGGAGCCCTCGGGTCCCATTACTGGGCCTTGGTTCCTTTCCCTCTTATGTTCGTTCCCTCCATGATCCTACTGAATCTGTTAGCTTTGAATATCGCATAGCACCCTTGGCTCTGACGTGCACACCTCCAGCCCTGTCCTCCTCCCTGAGGCCAGTAAGGGGATCTGGATGCAGCTATGCAGCTGTTTCTTCTGGGGATGTCACAGGTCGCGGTCTCCCCGCCCCAACTCCTCCTCCATGCAGAACCCGTCGACAGAGTGGCCCCTCGCCTACTGGCCGCCTAAGCTCCAAACCCAGGGGTCCCCTGATTCCTCTCTCCTTTGTGCTCCACGTGCAGCCCATTAGCAAGCCCTGTCTCTTTTCTCTCTAAAGTATTTTGAATCTGCTCCTTATCTCCATCTCTCCTGCTCTCACCCCAGGCCACCATCTTCCACCTCACCGGCTCTAACTCCTCCGTGTTCGATTTGCTCTACATTTGCCACTCCCATCCATTCTCCACGGGGCAGTGGAGTGACCTGAAAACAAGAAATGAGGTCATGTCCCTCCCTTGCTGGAACCCTCTGAAGACTTCCCGTCAGACTTAGAAGTCATGACCAGCTCTTCAGTCTCATTCATTTCATTTGTCCTCCTACCGTCCCCAGCCCAACCATACCAACCGTTTCTCAGTTTTTCAAATGTGACAGGTTCTTTCCTGCCCCAGGACCTTTGTACTCACTGTCCCCTCTTTCTGGAATGTTCTTCCTCCAGCTCTTTGCATAATTGGCTTCTTCAAGGTTCAGCAATAATGTCCCCTCTTTGGTGCTTCTTCATTACCTTACCTATGATGCCCCCCCTCAACCTGGATCATAGTCAGCCTTTTTGATGACTCCTTTTTAGCACTTATCACAAACATAATAATTTTTTTATTTGCTTATTTGCTGGTTGCCATCTCATGTCTTAGAAAAAGTCCACTGAGCCCTAGGAGCCCAGACAAACACTGGCTAGACAACGTTTTGTCCTCTAGCCTCCATACTTACCGCTATCCAGGCTCACTTGGGGCAGGGCAAATTTCCTATCTATCATTTTGTCAATGGTGTCTAGCTCCATGCCTGCCAGGTAGCATGTGATCATCAGCATGTGATCAAGAGTGGCTGTCCGAACTTGTATCAGATGAGTGAGTGGGGCAGCCAACAGTCTGGGCACAAAGGATCTGAATTCCAAGTGAGGTTACATAACTGGAGACCTTATCAAAAACAAAGAGAATGAAATTTCATATAAATGAAGTGTAAACACAGTCTAGGGAAAGATTAAGTGTGTGATTATCGCTCAAAACCAATTATGGACTCAGTCCTGCGACTAAATGAGACCTCTTATACTAATACTTTATATTTGTAGAGGCTATAGAAAATATTTGCAGAAAACATGTTTGCAGTAATTATATCATTTAATGCTTACACCAACCTAGGGGGTAGATGGGGCAGACAGAATTATCTTGACTTTGCATATTGGGAGATGATTTCCCCAAGGTCATCCGCAAGGCAGAGATGGGGCAGGGACCCTGTGCCTTTTCCCCAAGGCTCAGTGAGTTGTTTGACTCATTTGTTCTAAGACCAAAGGAATATTCTAAATTAAACCTTCACAACCTGTGGTATATATGCCTTTGTTTCCTAAGGTGCACATTTCTGAAGATAATAGCTTAGACCAATTCATGTCCTGGGGCTTGACTTTCTGCCCCAGGGCCCAATCTAGGTAGGGACTTCATCTCCACTTTCTTCTGGAGATGGACCATGTTATTCACAACGGAACCGCCAATTTACTGAATATCAATTTTTTTCTAAGTCTAGTTGTTGCATTTACTTAATAAAAATGCTTTGTAATATACATACAGAAAAATGCACATACCACAAGTGTGCAGCCTAATGAAACCTCACTAACTGAACATGCCTGCCTGCCTAGCACCCAGATCAAGGCATAGAACATGACCAGCTCTTCAGAAGACACTGTGGGTCTCTCCTTAGTCACTATCCCCCCACAAGGTGACAGCGTCCTGAATTCCAACAGCTTGGGTTAATTTTCTCTCTATTCTACTTTATATAATTGCTGATGGATTTTTTTTTAAAGATTTTATTTATTTATTTGACAGAGAGAGAGGGAACACAAGCAGGGGAGTGCCAGAGGGAGAAGCAGGCTTCCCGCCTAGCGGGGAGCCCGACGTGGGGCTCGATCCCAGGACCCCGGGATCACGACCCGAACCAAAAGCAGACACTCAACGACTGAGCCACCCAGGTGCCCCTTGCTGATGGATTTTTGTCCTTTTCTCATTCCCTCCCCTCCAGAGACTAAGACTGTGAGGTTCTAGGCTCAAATGACTCCTTTACTGAATAAAAGCATTTACCCAGGCATTTGAGGCCTTTTGTGTTTTGCCTCTAACTTTCGTTTCCCTCTTGGTTTCCAATTCTCCAGGAACCTGGAGTTAATCCTGAGTCTTCCCTTCCCTTCATACTGCAACTCCCGTCAGTGCTCAGGCCTCGGTGGTTCAGTCCGAGAGCCAACATCCTTGCCTACTTACTGAGCATCTACTGTGTGGCCGGCATGCTGTGATGAGACAGCATGCAGAGGTACATAAATCGAGGTCTCTACCCTGGAGGACCTGACAATTACTGAGGCAGGGGAACAAGACACAAAAACAAAGTGTTTCGATATAATTTCATTCTAAATCCTGGGTAGTATGCAGGGGTACACTTATACCAGCCTAGGGGTTCAGGGGAGATTTCCAGGAGAGCCCAAGGGCAGGGGTGAGGTGCGGGGGGACCTTAAACAATGAGTAAGAATGATCCAGAGGAAAGGTTAAGATAACCCAGGCAGAAGGAACAGTGAAGCCCTTGAAGGGTTTTTGAGGAGGATGGACGGAATGGAAATGGACACACTCCCCCACTCCCAACACCAGTGTTTGAAGGAACGGGAGAATAGGAGTGTGAGAAAGAGGAGGGAAAAATATAGCCAGGGACATAGAAGAACCAGTAGGAAATGCAGCCACAAAGCCAAAGGCGGAGAGATTTTCGTGAGAGAACACTGCGCGGGCTCTGCCAAATGCCTCCAGAAAGTTCCAGTAAGGTACACACAGAAAAGATCCCCTAGATTGTGCAATTTGAAGGAAATGGGTGGTTTACCTGGGTAGGTTCAGAGGAAAACAGGGGCAGAAGCCAGATTGTCGGGGGGGGGGGGGGAGAAGAGAGGATGATCTCAGGATGGAAACAGGGACAGAGGTGGCTCTTTACAGAAGCTGAGTTGAGAAGGGGAGAGAGGTGCAAGAGCCGGGGGGATGTGGGCTGTAGAAGGGGGTGGTGAGTGCTGAGATGCACAGAAGGAGGCTACCTGAGGGAGGGGGCTCTCCAGAGAGGCTGGGAGGACGGGGTGGTCCCTCATAGGCAAGTGGGGCTGTGGGAAGCCCCTCCCAGGAATGGTCTCCCAGGAGGGAAGCAGGAAGCTGGGAGTAGGGGCAAATGGTTAGATAGGGAATTTGAGGTTATTTGCGGGGGGGGGGGGGGGGGTGGAGATGGGGGAGTGCAGGTAGGAGAGGTTACTTGTGAAGGAAAAATACAGGGCAGAGGGCTGTTCGGATGGGAATGTCATGGTGCAGGCCTTCATGGCTGCCCCGGGCTGGGCTTCCATTGGATCAGGTGGGCCTGGGATTCAGAGACAGCGTAGTGAGAGCGCTAGGGAGGCCAGGAGGGGCTGCTGAGTGAGGGGAGGGGGCGTGGAGGAGGCCCAAGGGACAGGGAAGGTTGCTTCCTTGAGCACCCTGTGGCCTCCAGTATGGGCTTGTGTCCGATAGATTCCCAGAACTGGTGTTCTGAGTTTAAAGGTGGGTACATTTAAATAGATACTTTAACAGATACAGGGCGTGCATTGAAACAGATAGATAATGCCAAATTACATTCCCCAAAGGCAGACCAACTTGGACTCCTTCCCACAGATTTTGGGAAAGCCTATTTCCCTGCGGCTTTTACCAGCCTTGGATGTTATTAATATTTTTCCAGCCTTGGATGTTATTAATCTTTGCCAGTCTGATAGGGGGGAAAGGATATCTTGATGACCACGTTTCTGCCCCTTGCTGGAGAATAGAGGCCCCCAGCCCTCAGAGAAGGGCTGGGTGGGGGTCTCTAGTCGGCAACCACTGAGCACAAATCCCTCCCAGGCCTCAGGCCCCCTCCACCTTGCCTGCTCTCAGCCTGAGCCCCTGTGCTGTCACAACCCCTCCTGCGGCGCCCTTAGCCTCTCATCCTGCCTTCCTCCTTGCAGATTGTTTTTGCTGCACTCCTAGCCACTCCTGGGACCCTGAGGACACTGTGTCCGCGATGATGGCTGTACTCATAGCTGGGTCTCTCCTGGTGGCCAGCCTGGTGGTCAAGGTGGCATTTTATAGTATAACCGGACAACGGAGTATTTTAGGAGGGGAATTCTGATACAAGCTACTGCGGGGACAACCCTTGAAAACAAAAGACATCGTTATGATTCCACTTACGTGAGGCACCTAGAATAGGCAAATTTACAGAGACAGAAGTAGACTAGTCCTTACCAAGGGGCCACGGGGAGTTAGTGTTTCATGGCGACACAGTTTCAGTTTGGGGTCATGAAAACTTTCTGGAGGTGGATAGTGACGATGGTTACAAAACTGTGCGAATACACTTAATGCCCCTGAATCGTACGCTTCAAGAGTTAAAATGGTAAATTTTATGTTATAGAGCTATTTCACTGCAATTTAAAAAAGAAACAAGGGGCGCTTGGGTGGTGCAGTCCGTTGAGCGTCGGGACTCTTGGTTTCGGCTCAGGAAGTGAGCTCAGGTCTTGAGATTGATCCCTGGCCTTGGCCTCCACACTCAGTGCAGAGTCCGCTTGAGATTCTCTCTCCCTCTGCCCCTCCCCCCCAAGCTCGTGGGCACGTGCGCTCTTTCTCTCTCTCTCACTCTCTCTAAGATGAATAAATAAATCTTAAAAAGAAAAAGAAACGAAGTGCTGACACATGCTACAACATGGATGAACCTTGAAAACATTGTGCTAGGTGAAAACAGCTGATTGCAGAGGACCACATATTAATGTGATTTCATTTATATTCAATGTCCAGAATAGGCAAATCCATAGAAATAGAGTGCAGATTAGTGGTTGCCAGGGGCTGGAGGGAGGGGGGAACGGGGGAACTGCTGATAATAGGTATAGGGTTTCTCTTTGGGGTGATGAAAAGTTCTGAAGTTATATAATGGTAATGGCCATACAGCTTTGCCAATATACTAAAACCCACTGAACTGTACACTTTAAACGGTGAATACTGTGGTATGAGAATTATATCACAATTTTAAAAAGAGCATGGGGCTGGGGGCCGTGTGAGGGCTACGTGGTATTTCATACAGTAAAATATACTCCAGTTTATTCAGCCATTCCCCAGTTGATGCACATTTGGGTTGAGTTTCAGTTGTTTTTTTTCCTATTTGAAACAGTGCTGCAATGAACATCCTTGAGCATGTAAAAAAAAAGAGAGAGAGGTTATTCAGGCAGATCTTGGGCTCTCCCAGGCTGCTTCATACCCGGGCATATCCCAATGTGAGTCTGACTTAGAAAGTGTCACTTCGTCTGACACCAAGACAGGGTGTATGGATGACACTTTCACCCTCTGCTCCAAGCACTTTCTCAGAATTAGAAGAAAAGACTTTGAAATGACTGTCATTTTGCTTTCTTCTATCACTGAAGATCTATTATAAATTATATTGGCCCCATATTACCCTGAGGAGACAACCCAAAGTGAGGGGAGTTATGGTTTAGATCAGGGATTGGCAGGGGCGCCTGGGTGGCTCAGTTGGTTAAGCAACTGCCTTCGGCTCAGGTCGTGATCCTGGAGTCCCGCGATCGAGTCCCACATCAGGCTCCCTGCCCAGCGGGGAGTCTGCTTCTCCCTGACCCTCCCCCCTCTCATGCTCTCTCTCTCATTCTCTCTTTCTCAAATAAATAAATAAAATCTGTTTAAAAAAAAAAAAGATCAGGGATTGGCAGACTACACCCCACGGCCTGTTTTTGTACCATCTAAGAATGGTTTTTACAGATGCGCATTTGTGACCGATTTGATGATAGGAGACACTACCTTTGAGTCAAATTAAGCAAATCTTATTCCCTATTGCCCCCCAATTCTGTTCTTCTCATTAACAGACTTGTACTACAAAAAGCTTATACTCATGGGGCGCCTGAGTGGCTCAGACTTTAAGTGTCTGCCTTCGGCTCAGGTCATGATCCCGGGGTCCTGGGATCGAGCCCCGCATCTGGCTCCCTGCTCCGCGGGAAGCCTGCTTCTCCCTCTCCCACTCCCTCTGCTTGTGTTCCCTCTCTCGCTGTGTCTCTCTCTCTGTCAAATAAATAAATAATAATAAACAAAAAAGCTTATACCCAATTGCTATTGTTGTATTTTGAATTTCATCAATAAAAAATTTGTGGAAATTCACTTTCTCTCATTTTATAACCACCCATATAATATCCTTGATTTTGCCTCTTGGCCCACAAAGCCTAAGACATTCACTATCAGGCCCTTTGTGGAAAGTTTGCCAATCTCAGTTCTATACTCCAGAGAGATATCGGAAATAAATAGTGTAAAGAAAAGCACTGTATAAAGATGGAATAGCCCCCAAGCTACAATTACCTCTCAAAAATAACACAGCCTGGAAATGACAGAAATTTCAATCAAATTATCCAGGTCACAAAACGTTCTGCTGATTTAGTTTAGAGAAGTTAAGTGGAAAGAAAAAAACCCTGTTTGTATCTTCTATACTAGGAAAGGAAAATGAATAGGAAATAGGAAAATGAAACGACTAGGAAATTATTCATGTATTTTTTGAATTGATGATAAAAATAATTATATAAAAATAAGGACATGGATACATATTGACTATGTGAAATATACTTATGTATTCCAGCCCTGAATAAGCACTTTATTTAAAAGATCTCATTTAATCCTCACAAGAACCCTGCAAGGTTGAAGTCAAGGTCATCCCCTGATACCAACTCCCATCTGCTAGCTGCAAAAAGTGGTACTTTGTCCAGAAAAAAAGAAGCAGCTGGAGACTAGCTGGCAAAGGGCCCTGAATGCTGTGCTGGGAAATAGCCTATATTCTTTTTTTTTTTTTTTTTTTAACCGGACCCGGAGGCCCCCAAGAATTCCCAGAAGCAGGGGAAGTGGTCAATTCTGTGTTTTGGGATGATAACAAGGATGGCTTTGGGAGATAACTCTTGAGGCCAAGAGGCCAGAGAGAAACTTTTTCAATAGTCCAAGGAGGAGCCAGTGAGGGTCTGGGATGGTACATGCAGAGAAGAGAGTTCCAGATACACTTCCTTGTTCCAACTGGCCATACATAGGTTGACAGAACGGACATGAGGGCTGAGAACAGGCAGTCAAAGTCAACTTCAAAGTTTCTGGTGGCAAAATGGGAGGACCCAGATAAGAAACAAGTTTGTAGTAGGAGAAGAAGGAGTAGGGAGATGCCATATTTAAAATTCCTGGGTAGTATCTAGGGAGGTTATCTAGGGCAATTGGAAATGTGTGTCCAGAAGTTCAGAAAGACATCTGGTTGAGAGAGAGAGAGAGAGAGAGAGAGAGAGAGAGAGGCTGGGAACCATGAGGAAATGGTTGCCTTTCAGAGGGGATTCGAGAAGAAAAGAGCAAAGGAAAAGATGGGAGAGAAAGGAAATGTTAGTAAAAACTAATCTTTTTAGGGGTGAGCATGGGGCAACTCTTACATCACTGAGAAGGAAGTGGGGGGTGTAGGACATGTAAGACCCAGTGGTATTATCTCAAAAAAAGAGTTTCAAGAAGGAGGGAGAAGTGAATGGAAGGTTACAGAGCTGTCTCCATAGAAAATAAGGGTTCCAAACAGGCAATTCGATTTGGCTATTAGAAGGTCACTGGTGACGTCTGAGAAAGCAGGGAGTGACAGCATCAGCCTGAGGAGTGATGGGAAGGAGGGGGAAGGAAGAGAGGCTGGGATAGTGGGAGCTTTTTTAGGATAGAGAAAATCTGTGAGGGAGAAAGAGACCCTGAAGATGCATTGAAGACTCCCTCCTTTTTCTATCCCAGATCTCGCATCCCTGGCTGAGCAGGACCCATAGTACTCCCCACCCCCCAAAATAAAGGTTGGCTAGAAAACAGTCTCACTGCTGAGGATGTTACATGGAGAGGGGACGGGCATTTTTCTCTAGGTGTTGGTCACAGGCTTTTCATCTCTTACTTCCTCCCTCTTCAGTGAGGATCAGAACACCTGACCTTCCAATGTAGAAAAAATGTTTTTTAAATTCAAGTATAGTTGACATACAATAAAATGTGTACTGAATTTTACAAGCCAACTCTTGTATTTTAAACATACAAGTTATTAGGTAAACATGATGACATTACTCTTACAGACTACACTTTGATTTTGATGAAATTCCCAGTTGCTAGTCATACTCCCCCCCCACTGATACCTATAACATGGGGTTCCCCAAATTGTGTAAAACAGGCAGAAAAGTCCGATGATGAAATCTGCTCCTCCCCATGTCAGGTCAAACACAGTCCACAATTTTTCAGCTCTCTCGAGAGTTGCTTGGGGGAACTAGTCAGTTATTATTCCATGGAAACAGCAACCACCACAGTGGTTTCAAGATGGAAGGTGCTAAGAAAGTGCTTATTATTAGTGTTTTTTCGTTTCTGGCCGTGTATTCAGATAGTCTTCAGCAGTGGCTCGCGAAGTGTGAACATGAGACGGCAGCTGCAGCATCACCTGGGAAGCTGTCAGAAATGCAAGTTCCTCTCAGTCCAGACCTCCGGCCTCAGCAGCCCGGGCGGGGGGGTGGGGGGTGGGGTGGGGCCCAACCACGTGCGTCTCACCCAAGCGCTCAAGGAGGGGCTTGCGATGCGCTAAATTTTACCTGCAGCCCCTTCCCCTCAGCGGCATCACCCCGGGGGCTTTTTAGAAATGCAGTATCTCGGGCTGCACCCCAGACCCGCTGAATCACAACCCGCAGTTAAACACGATCCCCAGGGCAGTGGAGTCTGAGAAACCTCCGGCTGTATTACCATGTCTACATGATGTAATGAGGACCTCTCCTCCAGTAAGTTAAAAAACCTGTCGGCCTAACCCGAGAAACGGCGAAATTGCCTTAAAACCTCCAGCCCCCTGAGCCCAATGCATCGCGCCAACTGCACGATTATCTTCCCGCAGCGATGACAGGGCTCAGTGTCAGGCAGGGTAAAGGGGGGAGCCAGGAGGGGGAGACTCCGGGCGGGCGCTCTGCATTCCAGGTGGGCCCCAGGAGCAGGTGTGGCGGGAAGGCGCGAGGAGGGGGGCGATTTCCACGCAGGGGAGGGAGCTCAAAGGGACTTGGGGTCGGGGTGCGCGCGGGGAACGCCGCGGGGAGCGGCTGCGGTGGGGGCCGGCTGCCCAGCCCGGGACCCCGCGTAAGGGGGGGGGGGGAGCCCCCCCCCCGGGGGGGGGGCGGGGGGGGGGGGGGGGGGGGGCGGAGAGGGAGGTGGGTCCCGGGCCGGCGCGGGGGCGGGCGGCTCCGCGGCTCCCCGCCCCCGGCCCGCCCCTCCGCGGCGCCATTTTGCAGGCGGCTGTCGCGGGGACCGGAGGCGGAGGCGGCGGCGGCGGCGGCGGCGGCGGCGGCGGCGGCGGCTGGCACTGCGGCGCCGAGGCGCGGCGGCAGGACGGGAGCCCAGTGAGCTGCAGCCAGGTGAGAGCCGGGCCGCCGCGTCCCCCGCGCGGCCCGCGAGCCGCACCTGCCGGGCCGGGCCGCGAGGTGCCCGCCGCGCCCACGAGGCCGGCCTGGCACGGCACCCGCGCGCTGTCACCGGCCCCGCGGCGCGGCCTGCGCCCCCCCAGCCCCGGCCGGTCCCCCGGGTCCCCGCACCCGCGGGCCTGAGTGGCCGCGGGGCCCGTGGATGCCCGGCGAACCCCCAGCCTCCGCCGCCCCGCCGGGCCCGGGTCGGGCCCCTGGGCGCTCACCCTGCCCGCCCCGGGAGCCGCAGCGCGCTCGGGCCCTCAGGCCGCGCCGCGGGGAGGCAAGTGGGTCCCCCGGGAACCGGCTGGCCGCGGCCGCCGCCTCCTCCCGGGCTCTCGGCCCGCGCGTCCTGGGGTCGCTCTCCCCTCGTCCCTCCGCGGGAGGTGCGCGCGGACATCCCGGCGCCCCAGGAATTCAAGGCCATCAAGAGGGCGGCGGGGGGGGTGCCTTGTACATTTTTTGCTTTCTTCTCTCCTACAAAGGCTGCGCCAAGTAATTTTAGAAGCCGCTGCTCGGACCCCAGGGCCTTTCTCTTCGGCCTGTTCCCCCGGGGGTCGCGAATTCCCCTTCTTGCTACCTTGCTGGAAGGAGAAATTGACATTTTCGAGTGTGACTACTTTAAGGGCTCAGAATTTTCTCCGTCCTTTGACTCTCGATATACCCTTGAGTGGGTAGCTGACAGGAACTCGGCCTACAGGCTGGGGGTTTTAAGCATGACTGATGAGAAATTCTTGATTGTCAGAGCAAAGGGTAAACGAGGGCAACTGCAGGTGGAAGAAAGTCACCCATAATTGATTTCTGGGTCTGCGGCGTCAGCGGGGGCTGTTACTTTTATTCTTGCAATGCTGGAAGATGGGAGGGGGGCGATGCTGCCCCTGCTGACGTTTGGGTGTGCTGAGAAGGCCGGTGATGTGCGAGGACATGGGACCGGGAGTCCCGAGGCAGTCTGGTTTGAGCTGTCATTAATTAGCCATGTGACTTCTCGCGGCCAGTTTCTTCCTCTCTAAAGCCAGAGACAAGAATCAGGGATAGCTGAAGGTTTTTTATTTTTATGTTTTTGCATTTGAATGCTGTTGGGCTGGGGCCTCACCGTTTCCAGTTGTCTACACCTGCCTTTTTACCCTCGCACATGACTTTCCCTGGATAGCCCCGAAGGTGCTGGAATCTGGTGAGATTTATAAAGGGCCTTTCAGCTCAGAGATTCGGAATTCTGTCCTGGGTTATGGTGGACTCTAGCAGGATCACTTGTGAACCTGTCACTAGTGGTCTCTTTTATGCAGAATTTAATAGCGTTTGGGCACCAGCCTTTTAAATGGCCAGCGGTGGGTGTGCAGTGTAAACCCTTATGGCACACCTGTTAGTTGAAAGAGGTGAGCAGGTGTGTCCGGCCAAGCTACCTGTTTCACCTGACAGCCTGAGCGGGAGCTGCTTTCTAGACCATTTCCTTTGTCAAAATGGCGACCGATTCTTTCTTTGAATTCCAGGGCATTTCTCTTGGTTTTTTTTTGCTCTGAGTGGGGAGTGATTCTTTTTTTTTTTTAAAGGAAAGAGGTATTTCAGGAACTTTACATGTTGACTTTTTTTCTTTTTTCAAATGGTTGCATGGCAGTTGTATTTTCTGACTGTGGCAACGTTAATGAAGCTGAGTTTTAATGTCTGTTAGGATGTTTCAAAAATGCTTATGAAAGTACTTGGCTAGAATATTGTAGAGGGTTTTGCTAGGTTTCATGCCAGCTACATTGTCTCGTTTGTGTAGCAAAGGCTAGAGGTCTTAGTAGTGCAGGAGTTAGGTGTCACAGGAACGAGCTCACATAGCCTTCCGGTAGTCCATCTGCTAATCTGGTGCCAGGTGCTGTTGAACAAATCATTGTTGAGTAACATTCAGTCTTTTGCCCTCAAGGAGCCCAAGGTCTGGGATTATTAGAAGTCTTGAATTGGCTATTGCCATCCTGTTCAGTGTCTCTAAAGACAAAGCTGGGATCCTTTTGGGGACTCCTTTCTGGCATCACTGGTATCTTGAGGAATTTTCCCATTTTGCTTAAGGGAATTAAAAGTCAGCAGTCATAATTTGCAATTACATAGTGCTTTGTACTTGTAAATGAAAGCTTTTTAAAAAACTTATTTTTACTTAATCTTCTTAGGCTTCTTTTTTAATTTAAACATTTTACAGTCCTTCCCTGACCTGTTTCCAGGCCTTGCCTATAAAACTCCCAACACACTGGTTAGTTCCCAATGCCAGCTAACCTCATTAATTCATCTTTACTCCCAGCTGTTCTTCCAGTTACTCTCTTCTCAGAGGGCCGCCTGTCTGGGCTTTTATTCTTTTGCTAGGGAACATTCCTGCTCCAGGTTAAGCTGTGCGTTACTGAGCTGTGTATTACTGATACCATAAGGCATACTGTGTGTGCCTTATGGCACTGTCTTCCTTTTCTCCCCAGCTTTGCTATTTCTAGCCTGTTATTTTGTCGTAGGTTCTAGATCGTTGACACTTGAATAATTGAGGTTTGCTTGCAGCTTATACTTTTCTTAGGATACTCACATATTTAGTACATTTATTGAGAACCTGCTGTGTGCCAGGCAGTGTTTTTGGTGCTCTGGTTGCTGCATGGAGATTCTCTGCCCACATGGAGCTCACACTCGGATGAGGAGGCAAAGAGATTTCATGCCCTGAAGAATCTGGCAGGATTGAAGGTATTAAGTGTTGGCGTGGGAGCTGAAATTTTAGGAAGGATAGACAGGGAAGGCCTGAGTCACCTTTGAGTGAAGATGTGAAGGAAGTGAGTCATGGGGATA
Source organism: Callorhinus ursinus (assembly GCF_003265705.2). Classification (NCBI taxonomy): domain Eukaryota; kingdom Metazoa; phylum Chordata; class Mammalia; order Carnivora; family Otariidae; genus Callorhinus; species Callorhinus ursinus. The sequence goes on along the minus strand of NW_027397091.1, from coordinate 2,583,831 downwards.
TCTGAGGACAGAATGTTCCCAGTGGAGGCAGCAGCAGATGCAAAGGCCCTGAGGCAGGAGGAGAGCATTTGGTTTTGGGGTCAGAGAGACAGTGGGAGTTGAATCATGTAAGACCATGTGACAGTAAGGTCTGTGGATTTTACTTTGAGGAGAATGGGAGCTGATGGAGGGTTTTGAGTAGAGGGGACAGGGACTGACCTAGCTTTTAACAGGGACATGCTGGTTATTGCTGTTTGAGAATCAACTAGAAGCAGGGAGGGCAGGGCAGCAGGGTGACCTCTGGGTGAGGGCTGAGGGTGGTGGTCAGACCAGGGTGATGGAGGGTAGTCGTGGAGGTGGTGAGAAGTGATGGGATTCTGAGGTGGGGCTGAGGAGATCACTGATAGACCAGATATTCGAGGTGGGGGTGGTATGTACAAAAGAGAGTTGAGGGCAATGTCCAAGTTTTTGGCCTGAGCACTTAGAATGTAAGGAACCCAAGATATCTGAGATGGCTGAGGAGCAGGTTTAGGGCATGTTGTCATGCCAACCTGACAAACCCAAATGTAGTCATAAAGGGAGGGAGTGGGTGTTTGGGGGAGCTCCTCCTCCACGGAAATGTAAATCTTTTTGAGAACTTCTCGTTGTCCGTAGTCTTCATTCTCTCCTCTGACCTCAGCAAGTCCCTTACCTCAGATGTAGGTGGCTTCTAGGGCCCCCTGAAAATGTACTCCACGAAGGAGAGTTCCATCTTACTCATTTATTCAAAAGCCATTTCTTGCTCTACTTCAGTGGGGTTGCATGTTATGCAGGCCTAGAATCTAAAGATAGCACAAAAAGCAAAGAGCTGGATTCATCAAAAATGACCTTTGAAAATTCCTATATCCCAGGAAGTGTGGTAGGCATGATCTGCATATATGCTGTATACAGAAATATCTAAGTATTCAAGTGTAATGAACACAGTAGTGAACAATGGATAATTTCACAGAAGGTCATACTCTGGACTTAAGTCAAGTACCCTCACTGCCGTGCCCTGCTCAGTAGCTTTAGATTGCGGCTCCCAGCCTTTCTGTTGGCCATCGTTTTGACTCCAGTTCTTCCTTATTCACTGTTTCTCTGCAGCCTCAGTGAGTCCTTCCGTGAGGGGGTCAGAGTTGCCTTGGGCCATTGCTTGCCTGGCCGCCCCAAACCATGGCTTTCTCTGGTCGGTGGTCAGGAAAGCCTTCTTCATTCGCAGTAATAAAATGCACTTCTCCTCTAGGAGCCTCTCCAGGCAGTAGAGGGGACCCAAGAAAGACTGGACAGTGGGCCCCAGGAGTTAGGGGGCCCACTAACACTGCACGTCAGCTCTGTGTTGAACACTTGCGGTCCATATTGTTAGTCCCAGCAACTGGCAGGCAGAGGCGTTCTGGGCTGCATTTTATCGATGAAGAAATTGGAGTTTGGTTAACTTACCTGAGTTCACTCTTGGGTCTTGATTTCTACTCTTAAGTTCCTGTAATCTGGGGCCCTCAGTGATAGACTGCCCTTCCCAAGTCTTGTCTGAAGCTCTGGGTTTGTACGTTCCTGTTGGCATAGAAGAGGGTAGAGAAGCTAGTGTTGGGTGCCAGGTGCTCTGCCTAGCACCTCCTGTGTTCACTAATGTCCTTTGATTACGGCAGCCCTGGGAAATGGGTATTACTCTGGTTCCCACTTTACATCTGAGGGGGCTGAGGTCTGGATCCTTCTTGCTTCTCCCCTTCTCTTATCTGGCCTGTTTTTCATTCCTGGCTATGGTGTTTCTTCTGTGTACCCCAGCTTGGTCCTTTGCTCCTCCCCCCCCCTTTTTTTTAAGATTTTAAGTAACCTCTACATCCAACGCCCAACATAGGGCTCGAACCCACAACCCTGACCGAGATCAAGAGTGGCACGCTCCACCGACTGAGCCAGCCAGGAGCTGTGGGTTCTTTGTTCCTTCTGTTAGTTCCCCCTGGCATTTCCTGTAGGAATCATCCACAAAGACACCACCCCCAACACATAGACCTTTCTTTTGCATGGTCTCCCTTTGAGGTGATATTCCTTTGCCACCAGCTTCATTAAATTAAACTTGAATTAGTGTTTTCATTCTGGACCATCCCTTCATCAAGGAGGCCGTGGCGTTAGGACCCTGTGGATGGTCTTCTCCACCCCTCTTCTGGTGGAAAGCACTGCTGGAACTGCTGTTCCTCATATAGTCAAATTGGTTTGGCTCTCTCGTCCCCTCTGCAGTGCTGGCTGAAATCCTTTGCTGTCTCCAAAGGCAAATTCCCTACTTGGGGGTACAATCTCTTACTTGTTTGACGTGGTAGAACTCAAACTGGAGAGTTTCTCATTCAGAGGGTCTGGGTGGGACCCGATAATTTGCATTTCGGATGCTGCCCCCCACCTGTTCTGGTAAATCAGGTTTTACTGAAGCACAGCCTGTGCATTCGAAACACCATATGACCTGCAGGCCTGAGGTATTTGCTTTCTGGCCCTTTTTAGTAAGAGTTTGATTACCTCTGCTTCTCAGTGGTATGGATGACATCAGTGCCGAACACTTTCTATTGAATTCATATTTTATCATCGAGAACTCTTAATATATAAAGACACTGATTCACAAATTGTTCCACAGAAGTACGGTATGGGGAATATATGCGTATTTTGAAATGTTAGGGAATATAACAAGCATGGCACTTCTTTTAAGTCTTCTGTTTTATCTAAAAATAATGTGAATTTTTTATTCTATTCCAGAAACATCAGTGCTTGGTTTAATATGAAACATTTTTCCTCCTTAATCTTTGAGTAAAGTTGATGCTACTGGATGTGTTATTTTAATCCTACTTTCACTCTGTTTGAGAAATAAGCCATTAAGATTTGCATTTTTTTTGTCATAAGTTGCAAATATTTGTCTATGCTTTGAATTCAGATCTGTCAATCTTTTTCTTTCTCGTGCCTTCTCTACCCCAAGATTTTATTAATATTCCTTTATATGTTTGTTTTTTTTTTAAGATTTTATTTATTTGATAGAGACACAGCAAGAGAGGGAACACAAGCAGGGGGAGTGGGAGAGGGAGAAGCAGGCCTCCCGCGGAGCAGGGAGCCCGATGCGGGGCTTGATCCCAGGACCCTGGGATCGTGACCTGAGCCGAAGGCAGACGCTTAATGACTGAGCCACCCAGGCGACCCTGTTTCTTCGTTCTTTTTAAAAATATTTGGCTGTTATCTAATACTTGGAGTGTGGCATGGAGTAAGGATGATTTTTTTCCTCTACATTTTTTCTAGCACCATTTATTCGTTTTCATCCTTGTCTTATTAAAATAAAATGACACCTTAATCATATGCTGAATCCTTAGATCCGTTGTGGGACTTGCTGTTTCATTCCATTTATCTGTCTATTCCTTTGCCATCACCTTGGTATTTTCATCATTATAATCACTCTGTAGTAGGCTTTATTGTCTGGTAGTGCCTAGGCTCTGTTCTTTTTTTTTTATCCTGTATTTTTCATTTTAGGGTTTCAAAATAATGGGAAATTTTATTAAATGTATATAAATTTGGGAAGACTCATCATCTTTCTAGTGAATTATTCTGTTTGTGAACATAAATCTTTGGGTTTATGCAGATCTTTTATAGCTTTCTTTTTTCTAGATTTTTTCCTTAATAAATGCAGATTACTTGTTTATTGCTCTTTATTTAAAAATATTTATTTAGAATGAGGTGATTTCCCCTTGCCCCTCCCTTCCTCCCACTGGTAAAGAGCAAGAATAGAGAAAGTACCTGATTGCAGTCTATATATCTTAGAACCAACCACCTGTATTACTCAGGGTAGTTATGTTAGCCAAAATCCGTGTCCTAACAAAATAAAAAGTTATTTTTTTTAAAGATTTATTTATTTTAGAGAACGTACAAGGTAGAGGGAGAGAGGGAATCTCAAGCAGATTCCCCGCTGAGCAGGGAGCCCTGCATGGGATTCGATCCCAGGACCCCAAGATTATGACCTGAGCAGAAGTCAGATGCTTAACCGAGCCATCCAGGAGCCCCCATTTGGGGTTTTTTTCTTATACATTTCTTTTTTCCTTTTTCTTTTCTCTTTTTTTTTTAAATTAGGCTCTGTGCCCAGTGAGGGGCTTGAACTCACTACCCCGAGATCAAGAGTTGCATGCTGTCCTGACTGAGCCAGTCAGGTGCCCCATACGTTTCTTTTTCTTAATAAATTAGTATTTATAGAACAGGTTTTAATGTGACAGTCCTTTTAGTCAGTTTTTACTGGAATGCATTATTGTATATAATCTTTAATGATATTGAAGACGTGTCCTCTTTTCAAGGTCTTTTTCACTAAATTGCAGTATTATATATACATAATGTTTTTGAATGAACAAAGTTTGTGACCTTGACATTGACCCTGGAATTTTGTGTGCCACAAAAATCCTTGGTAGAATCTGTCCCTGTTATTGTGGTAATTCTCCACAAAGAAGTTCAGTTTCCCTGCTGATTTGAGGATGACCTCAAATTTCTTGCCAGGGGGAATTATAGGAGTTCTGTCTTATCTTCAGGTTCATCCCCAGGGCCTCTTTTCTAACCATGCTATCGTATTGTGCAGCTCCTGGCATCTTTTGTGTTGGGGATTCTGACCCGCAGTCTTTGAAAATGTGCTCTCCCTCAGAGAAGTTTTTGTGGCTTCTTGTTTCCCTTCCTTTCTCTTTCATCCCTGTGAAGATAAACTGAATACTCTAGCAATCTCGATTTGCCTCTTCTGTTGAAGTTCTGCTTTTTGCACCTGCTTCCTGACACCCGGTGTGAGTTCAGGCCCTGCACGTCCAGGCTGCCCATCCTGCAGCCTGCGTCCCCACCCCTCCCCCCAGCTTCAAATGATGGGTTGGCACCCTCACCTCTCGAACTCCCTGTGGGATCAGCTGTGGGCTCATTGACCAGGGGCCCCAGATGCTGCTCTGCACCCCCTTGGAAGCCCTGGCGGGAGTGGATGGGCTAGGGAATCATATTATTACTTGGGCGGTAAAAGCAGACGGGGTCCAGCTCACTTTTCCTAGCATTTAGTTCAGTGCTTAGGGCAGTGCTCCAGACTGGCTTCAACTTTTTTTTTCTCTCCAATTTCTGTTTCAACTCTTAAACTCTCACCCTTATTTTTTTGTTTTGTTTTGAATAGGTGTCAGGTGTCAGTCAACTCCTGAAATGCATTTTCCAGTCTTTGTTTTGACTGACTCACTTTCATTGATAAGTATATATGCATCGTGTTTGTGTGCATCTCAAACAAGTTTCACAAAAACCGTACATAACTTTGTATGCTGTGTATTCTGAAATCTTACACTCCTATTTCATGAAAAAATTAGTTGTGATGCCCCGAATTGAGTTTGTGATCTGGTCATGAAATCCATACACGACTCCGCCTGTGAGTTGGAAAGGTTATTTATCCATACTATCCTATGGTAAAGGAACTGCATGAGGTTCTGAGGGAATGGTGGGGAAGGAACTCTTGACACAGAATAACCTGCAAACAACAACAACAACAAACTTTACTGAGTTGTTATTCCATAAAACTCACCTTTTTTAAAGGGTATGCTTCAGTTTTAGTATGTACACTGAGTTGTAGCCACTGCCACTTTTCATTTCCAAACCATTTTTTTTTTTTAAAGATTTTTTTAAATTTATTTGAGAGAGAATGAGAGAGAGAGAGCACACGGGAGGGGGGAAGGTCAGAGGGAGAAGCAGACTCCCCGCCGAGCAGGGACCCCGAGGCGGGACTCCAGGATCATGACCTGAGCCGAAGGCAGTCGCCCAACGAACTGAGCCACCCAGGCGCCCCCAAACCATTTTTATCAGCCCAAAAAGAAAACCCCGTACCTATTAGTGGTCAGTCCCCATTCTTCCCTCCCCTCCGCTTCTGGCAACCACGACCCTACACTGTTTCTGTGGATTTGCTTTATCCTTATCCATTTCATATAAATGGAATCATACCATATGTGTTCTTTTGTGATGGGCTTTTAGCATGTTTTTATGATTTATCCATGTTGTGGCATGTGTCAGTGCTGTATTAGTCCGTTGGACATTTGGGGTGTTTCTACGTTGTAGCTGCTATGAATAATGCTTCTGTGCGTGTTCCTGTACACGTGTTTGTGTGATCATGTTTCTGTTCTTTTGGATAAATATCAAAGTGTGGGATTACTGGGTTATATGATAATTCTATGTTTAACATTTTCAGGAACTGCCAAACTTTTTCAAAGTAGGTGGGTCGGCAATTTGACAGTAGCAATTTCTCCACATCCTCACCAGCACTTGTTATTGCCTATTTGGTGATAGCCGTTCTAGTGGGTATGAAGTGTTATCTCCTTGCGGATTTCATTTGCATTTCCCTAATGACTAAGGGGGGGGGTCTTTTTTCATGTGCTTATTGGCCATTTATATAATGTCTTTGGGGAAATGTCTATTCAAATCCTTTGCCCATTTTTAAATTGGGTCGTTGTCTTTTTATTGTTAATGTTTTATGTACCAGTCTCTTACCTGATAAAAAGTTTATAAATTTTCCCCATTTTATAGGTTACCTTTTACTTTCTGATGTCCTTTTGAAACAAAAGTTTTTGGTTTTTTTTAAAGATTTAATTTATTTTAGAGAGAAAATGCAAGCCGGGTGAGGGGCAGAGGGAGAGGGTAAGAATCTCAAGTGACTCCCTGCTGAGCATGGAGCCTGACATGGGATTCAGATCTCACAACCCTGAGATCATGACCTGAGCCAAAATCAAGAGTCGGGTGCTTAACTGACCGAGCCCACCCAGGCACCCAAAACACAAGTTTTTAATTCTGGTCAAGTCTCATTTACTTATTTTGTTGTTGTTGCTTGTGGTTTTGATGTTATATCTAAGAAACCGTTGCCTAACCCAAAGTCGCGAAGATTTACCTTTTCCTATATGTTGCCCCTATGTTTTCTAAGAGTTTTATAGTATTTTTTATTTTTTTAAGTAGTCTATACCTGACGTGGGGCTCGAACTCATGAATCCGAGATCAAGAGTTACATGCCCATCCAGCTGAGCCAGCCAGGCACTCCTAAGAGTTTTGTAGTTTTGGGTCTTTGATTTTTTTTTTTTTTTTAAATTTTTTTTTTTTTTTGTGAGAGAGAGAGGGGGGGAGCCAGAGAGCAAGCACAGGCGGGGGGGGGGGCGGGGGGAGACGGTGGCAGGCAGAGGGAGAAGCAGGCTTCCCGCTGAGCAGGGAGCCCAATGTGGGACTCGATCCCAGGACCCTGGGATCATGACCTGAGCTGAAGGCAGACGCTTAACCGACTGAGCCACCCAGGTATTCTTTGATTGGTTTTGAGTTAATTTTTGTATATGGTGTGAGGTAGGTGTCCAACTTCATTCCTTAATGTGTGATTTCCAGTTCTCTCAGCACCATTTGTTGAAGACTATTCTTTCCTCATTGAATTGTCCTGGCACCCTTGTTGAAAATCACCTGACCATAAATGTTACGGTTTATTTCTGGATTCTCTGTTCTGTCCCATAGATCTAGTTGTCCATCCTTATGCCCGGATATCTTAACTACTATAGCGTTGTATTAAGTTTTGAAATTGGAAAGCACGAGTCCTCCAGTTTTGTTCTTTTCCAAGATTGTTTTGGCTATTCTGGTCCTTTGCATTTTTATTTGAATTTTAGGATCATTTTGTCAACTTTTGCCAGAAAGGCAGATGGGATTTTGATAGTGATTGCATTGAATCTGTAGATCAGTCTCGATAGTATTGCCAAGAACTACATATTTTTAACGGAAAAATTTCATGAGATAATATCTATTTGCACTAGGAGCAATGCATTTTATATTCTAGCTTATTCTAGTCCGTTGCATTCTTTTATTTTTTAGTTAAAATAATTGCTGGCCCCAGCTCCGTGAATTGATTTCTCTATTCATGTTCATGGGGTGTTAATTTATTGTTTGAAAAACATGCTTCTGGTCAGTGGTCCTCAACCTTGACAGCAAATTGGAATCATCTGGAGAACTTTAAAAAACTACAGCTGCCTGGTGTCATCCCAGAGACTAAGGTGCACTTGATCATGAGTACAGCCTAACTGTTGGGATTAAGAAAGAAAAAAAAAATCTCCCAGGTGATTCCATTGTGCAGTCAGGGTTGAGAACCATTGCTCTAAGTGAGGTCAAGTGCAGATATTTACCCCTTTTAGAGCCTGTGCATAGTTGACTGAACGTACAATGGGATGAAGTGTGCATACTGCTAGCTGTGGAGCTGCCTGTGTGAAGCATTTGGTCACTTCGGTGACAAATGTGCTAGAGAGGTCTGTGTACTTCATTTTTTTTTAAAGATTTTGTCAGAGAGCGAGAGAGTGCACAGGCAGGGGGAGAAGCGGCAGGCAGGCAGGGGGAGAAGCGGGCTCCCTGCTGAGCAAGGAGCCAGATGCAGGGCTCGATCCCAGGACCCTGGGATCATGACCTGAGCTGAAGGCAGACGCTTAACCGACTGAGCCACCCAGGTGTCCCCCTTTTTCTTCATTTGATCTGACCACTGACGTTGTTTTCCTGAGAAATAAAAGGATTTTGCTTTCTACTTTCTCCTGAGTGTGTGTAGTTGTCTGTGGTCTGTATAGGAAGCAAGGATAGAGCACCCCCTGGGCAGTGTCATTTCTCTTTTGCTTTTCTGCGATAGGAAATGGGCTGATTTGAGAAGAATATGCAGGAAATGCCCAGCTATTTTAGGGATTGTTGTATAAAGAACACTGAAATTATTGGTTAGAATTATTATAGAAGTATATGAAGCTGTTGGTCAGGATTGATCAGAATTAAGGTCAGAATTACTGGAAAAATGCCTGAAAGTGAGACTGGTGTCCTGTCTTAGAATATTAAAGAATATTAAGACTGGTGGAAACACATAAAATAGCTTATTTTACTCATTGAGTATTTTTTCTTCGTTTGAAAGTAAAATTTTTTGTTTGTGTACGTGTGCATATGAACACGTGTATATTTGTATTTTGAAATAGAGATACAGGGGCTATTTAAACCAGTTTTCTTTCTTTCTTTTTTAATTTAGCAGTGTACCTTAGGCAAATGACTAAATCATTAAATAGCCCTTTAAAACATGGCTTTTAACAGCTCATTTGTGCTGAATGCATCATGTTTTATTTGACAAATCCTTCCATTGTTGGGCATTTAGCTTATGAGCCATTTTTTGCTGTGGTGAACATAATACAATAGTGAACAGCCTTGTATGGAAATCTGTGTGCATTTTTCAGATTATTTCTTTAGACTACTTTTTTGCAAGGGACATCGTTTACATTTTTAAGGCTTTGTTACATAATGTATATGCAGGATACTTACTGCATCCAGGTTAATGTACTGGGAATTACTGCTATGTTAAACTTTCCTGAATCCCCCCGCTTTTTTTTTAACCAATTTGGGCAAAGAAGAGAATCTTTATGTTTGTTCTGCTTTTCTTTGGTAACTAGTGAGTTTGAACACTTCTGAGTTTTTTTGGGCCATTTATATTTTGTTTGGCTTATTTATTTCCTTTACCAATTTTTCTAGTTTTCTCTTCCATCTTTCTCCTGGTGATTTATAGCAGTTCTTTTTATAGCAAGGGTATTAGCACTTTAGTAAATGTTACAAATATGTTTCCTAATTTGTCTTGTAAATTTATGATGTATCCAGGAAGTTTTATTTGTAGATCATTTTTAGTGCTTTAGTTTTCAAGAAAAAAAACCACCTCATTTTTCAGACTCTAAAGTTTCAAACAAAACTTTTTTCTTAAAGATGAATAAAAATCTGTCAATGTGATTTTGCTTAAAAGGTTTTTTAGATTTCAGATCTGCTTGTCTTTTAAAGTATGATGGGAATAATCAGCTGAATTTTAAAAAGTTAAATATGAACTTGAAGATTTTTCATCATCCTGGTCCCAAAGAATGGGAACTTTAAGTGGGATCACCCGGAAGTTGGGTGCTGTTACTCTAAAGAGCCAGAAAGTGGGGCTCGATTGTCAGTGACAAGCCTTCCACTCCAGTTTTAAATTTCGACACTTTTGGTGTTCAGTACTTTCCCCTTTGGGCATGTATGATGTCTGTTTTGGGTCGATGGAGTTCTTGTGCTTTCATTCCTTACTTTTGCGCCGGTACTATTAAAAAACTGAGACTTTTGCATCATGCTTCGATAATAGCCTCAAGTAACTCTTTCTAATTATATCCTTTAGGCATTTTCCAAAATATGGACTTCATCTGTATTCCAGGTCTCTGGAAACGCTTGTCCTAACTAGTTTTCAGTCCTTGTGAGTCTTATTAACTCCTGAGGTCGTGGGCGGGATGTTAATGCCTGTAGCATAGGACTTGCAGTAGGCACTAGGTACTCTCTGTGCCTATCCAGGCATTATTATTTTCCTCTCCACAGTTTCTAGTAGGAATCTGTTCTCTTGCTGCTTCTAACTGGGTGCGAGTCTCTGCTTCCCCTCTGTGCCCTTCACTGTCCTTAGCGGGTGGGTCTGTGGGATTTCTAATTTACCCTTTGTGTTCATTCTCCCACCCAACCATTATGGAGCACCTTCTTGGGCAGGATACTGAGGTACATCTGGGGAGAAGTAGCCTGTCTGAGACCTTGGCATGACCATCTCCAGGTCTTCCTTGGTTCTGAGTTCAAAATTCTGACCCTGAGTTACTTTAATCTGATTATAGGTATTATCTAATTGTGATCATTCTCTGACACTTTGGAAAAGTTTTAGGGAGTTCTGGGGTTAGCAGGCCCCAGGGGGGAGCTTGTCCTCCCTCTTCACACACACCCCTGGTTCTACTCCAAAATTACTCCTGTCTTCCACAGTAATGAGGCCCCGGAAATAGGTACAGGAAGGGGGCGTACGATAGCAGGGGGGCACCCTTGAGCTGTCAAGTCTGGGTGGGTCAAGGAGCGCCCCGCACCAATAGGCAGAGAATGGGGCTGTTCAGAGAGAGATTGGGGCATTAGAGGATAAAGGCACATCCGTCTAGTCTGACAGGGAAGCTTTTGGGGTTAGCTTTTCAGCTTAGTTGAACTCAGCTGTACTTGTTCACGTGCTAAGGCACAGTTTATTAAGGAAAAATGGAACCGTTTGTGTTAGCTGAGCTTGACTTATTACCACTGATAATTGTCATTGAGCTGTGTTTTTAATTTGGTCATTTTGCCAGGAATATAAATCAGACATTACTCCTTAGATCTTTTGGGTAATTAGGAAGATTGGCAAGCCTCCATTTTTCTTGAATTAAGTCATTATCCTATTTGTAATATGGGATTAAATGTGTTAAGTGAAGGAAAGGCATTTTTAATTTTTTTGAAAGATAGTTGCAACTTAAGCATGTGGGCAAAATTAGTTTTAGTGGCTTGTTTTGCATATATATTTATGAATTTTAAGCTTTTTTTTTTCCTAATCACAAATACAATAAATGTTCATTAGTAATGTAAAAGAGAAAAGCATAAAGAAATAGGACCCCACATGCAATCTGACACCCAGGGAGGATCGCTGTTAATATTTAGGTAAAGTATCTAGACTGCCTGGTTTACCAAACAAATGTAGTTTTTATATAAAAATGGGGGGTGTTCTGCCTCATCCTTCCCTCCTGCCACTTAGTAACAGAGCATGACTGTTTTCCTGAATGGCTTTGCAGTTTATCATAAAGCATTTTACTGTCATAATTTAGTTAGCCAGCCCTTAAATATTGGACATTGACTTGTTCTACAACTAAAGTGAATATAATTATACTCATCTAGTTATTTTCCTAGAGCAATGATTTTATTGGATATGCATTTTTATTTTTTTAAAAGATTATTTGAGGGGGGGAGAGGGGACAGTTGGGCTGGCACACAAGCAGGGGGAGGGGCAGAGGGAAAGGGAGAGAATCTCAAGCAGACTCCCTGCTGAGCGGGGAGCCTGATACAAGGCTCAATCCCCAGGACCCTGAGATCATGACCTGAGCCGAAACCAAGACTAAGCCACCCAGGTGCCCCTGGATATGCATTTTTTTTTTTAAAGATTTTATTTATTTATTTGAGAGAGAATGAGAGACAGCACGAGGGAGAAGCAGACTCCCTGCTGAGCAGGGAGCCCGATGTGGGACTCGATCCTGGGACTCCGGAATCATGACCTGAGCCGAAGGCAGTCGCTTAACCAACTGAGCCACCCAGGCGCCCCCGGATATGCATTTTTAAAGGGATGGATGTTAAACATTTAAAAATTACTTTGACCGAAAATATCTAGCTGAAAATGAAGGTGAATATTTCTCTAATCTTGGAATGAGGAGGGGCTTCCTAAGCACAAAAGTATTAGAAGCAATTGCAAAAAGATACTAGATTTGACTTCAGAGAGATGAAAAAGCTATCCTTTATTTCAAGTGATATAAACAGAGAGGAAAAAGCAGTCATTTACTTTTTCTGGGGAAAATATCTGCAACATGACAAAGGGTTAATGTCCTTAATCTGTAAGGAGCTCTTACAAGTGAATAAGAAAAATCAAACCTACTGAAAAAAATGGACAAAAGGCACTTTAACAGTTCATAAGAGAACTATAGACACATGGATCAAAGAAATCAAGATTGAAACCAGATGTCATTCTTTGCATGTCAAATTTGCAAAAGTTAAAAAAAAAAATCTGGGACTGGCAAGTGAAGTTAACATACAGTTTTCTTCTCTTGTGCTTTCTTTGTTAGTTTGTCAGTTTTCCCAGAAGGAATTGGGAAGGTTTCCCATTTCCTATTTCGTTATCAGGAAGGTTAGGATGTAACTATAAATTTGTCTTAAGCCTGGCATCTTTTTTTGAGCACAGTTCTTTGCTTTTGTGATTTTCTCTTATTTGTGTACTGTTATTCAGGGTTTTAAAAAATTGTTTTAAGGAAATTGCCCATTTCGCCTAGATTTTTGGGTTACATATATGTGCTGCTTTTAAGTCAGTTAAAAAATACAAACTCAGTGTAAAAGCGTGAAGAGTACATAGTATCTTGTGTTTGCCCTTGTTTTCAGAAGATATCCTTTGTCCTGTTCAGCAAGTATTTTGTTTCATGAAAGAGGTTTTGTATTTGTTTTTTTGAATTAGGAGTAGGTATTTTGTCAGCCTTTTTTGGCATCTACTGAATTGACAAAATGATTTGGTTGCTCAGTTTCTGGCCGGTGAATGGTACTGGCCCCGGGGCTATATCCTCCCTGCTTCTGAAGTATTAACATCCTTTTTTAAGGAAATGGTAAAATACAAAGGTAACAGTTCTGTATGTGTCTGTTACCCCCCCCCCCCGCCAGTTTTTTGGTATGTTTTTTCCTCTGTGAAATCAAAACCTGGAAACCATAGCACTTAGGACCTTTGCATACCCCAGTTAAGAAACTAGAGAAGAGCTGTGAATATTTTCTTGTGTGTTCAGAGTGTTCTTTCCGGGGGAAAGTCAGGTGGGGCGTCATTGAGCTCCAAGCAGTGTTTCCTCTGAACTGCTCACAGGGGCCTGGGCTTTGATCTCAGCCTTGTAACCTTGTGTGCAAAGGGCAGGTCTGCACATTTCCAGAGTGTGGTGCCATACAAAGGGGAGGGGTGCAGGCTGACGGTGGGACAGAAGTTCAAGGATGCGCACTGATAACTCAGGCTTGCTTTTGTTGACTGGCTCCTCCTGTTAATTTCTCTCTCAAAAATACATTTGTATTTTTCCAGTATTAGAACTTCTGACCCGATTCTGTATTTTGGTCTCTTGATAGTCTAGTGGAGTAGACAGCCAGTCCTTCCAAACACTGGTTTTACTAATCAGCTTAAAAAATACTTTCCAAAAACAAATCTTCATGGGGTCATAGTACTTCCATTTGCCCCTTTACAGTTTTTCTCTGATTAGTAGCTAAAGTGACATTTTGTTAATTTGCAGTTTTGCCCTTCATGGAAGTTTTTTGCTTAATTAATATTTTTTAGCCTTTTAAAGGATTTACGAAAGAAGCATACACATGCTGGAAAATAATTCTAACTTGTCAGAATTGGATAAAGCAAATTTTGAAAGTCACATGAGCCTCTTTTACCCCCTACACTTAAAGGCGGTTTGATCTTTATCCTTTCCGGCCCTTTCTTCTGTCTACGAATCTGTTCTATATAATTACACTTTTAATAAAAATGGGATTATACTACACATATTGTGTAACTTGAATTTCTCAAAGGACATCATATATAATTTCAGTTTAACTGAAAATAAGCAGTTCTAGAGCATTTCTTTGGTTACTTTTTTCCCTGGTATTTTCATTATTCCTCTTCTTGACTAATCTTCGTTGATGGATGTTGCCTTGGTGCTTTTCTTCTGACTCTGTACATTTTTAATAAACATAGCTTAGAATAGATTTATGGTTATGAAGATTTTGTTTTTGGAAATAAATTACCTTTTTATTCCTCCTTGAATGCAGAATGTTTTAGCAAGAGAAAAACAGTTTCTCCATGCATATGCTCATCAGTTAAAACGAGTAAAAATTTTTTTGTCTCAAACAGCAAAAGACCAATGTTTAGTTTCCGAAATTAAAAAAGTAGGATCACTGGAGACTTTTTCAAGGCTGGACTGGTACAATTCCGATGGCATTTGTGTGCTTTTTTACCTCAAAGCCATCAGTGATTGTGAGGCTACTCACAACAAACAGTAGAAAGAGTTGCAGCGTTTAAGAAAAAAAAGGGGTTTGCAGCATAACCGTTTTCTAACAAGAAACTTCTTGGTATCTGGCTAAACTCATCACCTGTGTTTTTCTTTACAATGGTGGGCCAGGCTCCTGACTGGTGCGTGGTGTTGCAGAGACAGCCACCCAGGTCAGGCTCTGGGTTCTTTTTTATTGTGAAACATATGCACAGGTATAAGAGTATATAAAACAATAAAATGAACATCTGTGACCTGTTGATAATCCACCTTACTAAATAGAATATGAGCCAGCTTTTTTTATAAGCACCCTCCCAATACATGTGTAAGATGCTTTAAAATAAGGTCATTTTTTAAGTAATCAAATCTTGCTTTCCCCACAAATACAGCACTGCCAGTTGATCATAGTGGTGACGTTGAAAGCAGTGTAGAGTCATAAAGCTCAGTTGTCACAGGTGTGATGGGCTCTGATCCCTATTCTGTCACGTCTTGTAGGAGCTCCAGGACCTTGACCAGGCCTCATCCCTCTTGGGTTTTCTTGTGAAGTGTGGACCCAGTAGTTTCCGAGGGTTGTTGTGAAAATGAAATTGCACAGGTATGGTACATTAACCTGAAAAAAGTTATTTTACCAGCAAAAATGGGTTTATTTGGGTTTATTAACTGAGAGCTGCAATTTTGGACACGCAAGCTATGTCCAGCAAACAAAGGAGAAAAAGGTTATTTTATGGAGAATGAGGAAATCGGAAGAGGTTATTTTGAACAAAAGTCCTTTGGAGAAAAGCAGGAGTTCAGGGTGGGGAGGGTTGATCTTTGGCTGAGTTGCAGGGGTGGTTAATTTCTTATATGAGATACTGTGTACTTTTTTCCCCTTTTGGTGCCTGTTATTGATGATTCTTTCCTGTTGAGATTCTTCTGTTGGGATTGTAATTGACAATTTTTCCTACAGTTGGCATTCAGTGGTACTGACTCCCCCTTCTAGCCTCCTGACTCCACTTTAGTGAGGTTTCCCTTTATAAATTTTCACATTTTCCCCCTTTTGACCAAGCTCTTTCTTCAAAAGCATTGCTGATCAGCAGATTCTTCTAATTCAGTGGCCTTTTGTCCCTCAGTGCTCGGAAGGACCTTTCCTGGGCGTAATGTCCCACATTGGGGGGAAAATTCTATAGATTGGAAACCTACTGAGGTCACATTTGAGTAACAAGGGGGAGCAGGGAGAACTCTCAGGTATCTCCCACCGCTAGTGCGTATTTATCAAGATTGTAAGCGTTGGAGATCGTCTGTTGGGTACGTCAATTTTTTTTTTTTTTTAAAGATTTTATTTATTTGACAGGGAGAGCACAAGCAAGGGAAGCAGCAGGCAGAGAGAGAGGGAGAAGCGGGCAGCAGGGAGCCCGACGTGGCGCTTGATCCCAGGACCCTGGGACACAACCTGAGTCAAAGGCAGACGCTTAACTGAGCCACCCAGGCACTCCTGGGTACGACATTTTTACACAAGTTTGATAGGCAGCAAGTACAGAATCAGAAGTAACATGACCGTTTTTGAATTGTGTGATGGTTCTAAACCAGGATCCTAGGTCTGAAGGCCATCTAGGGGGCACCTGGCTGGCTCACTTGGTGGAGCATTCAACCCTTGATCTTGGGGTTGTGAGTTCGAGCTCCATGTTGGGTGTGGGGATTACTTAAAAAAAAAAAAAATCTTTGTAAGTAGCCAACTAAAAATATCCATTGGCACTGATTCCAATTTAGGGGAGGAATATTCCCCCTACAGGAGTCAAACCCAGAGTCCTATATGCCTACTAGAAGTTGCCCCTTGGAGCCAGTCAAGAAAATAGAATAATGAATACAACAGGAGCACTCTGAGAATTAACGGAGTTAATTTGGGAAGGTATAGTGCAGGTATAAATATGAAGCAATAGCTGGTGGGCTTTTTGCAAAATAGCAGAACTTCAAAGACCCTTTAAAACAGTATTATTATCTCAAGAGAACTGTTCTAACCAAATGTAATAATACAGTAAAGTTGACAATTCAGAAACCATGAGTTTTGGATAAGAATCCACACTCTGTTAATAGTCCAGATGAAGAAGAGAGACTTTGTGAATCCTGAACCTTCTAACAGGCCAAGTATGGACATTTTGGGGAAGCTGTCTCATCAGATGCTGTCTGCTTCAGTTCTGGGAAATCTTTACTTTCGGGTCATTAGACGGTGTGTAGGTCCAGGCGGGGTTTGCTTTCTTTAGACAGGTCCTGTGAATGCAGGAGTCTGTTCCCTGGAGTTTGGCAGCACAAGGGTTGGTTAGCAGTACCTAAGAGGGGCCTTTCCAGCGACGTTGAAGAGAGTTTTTCCAGAGGTGTCTTTTATCATAGATGAAATCTCCAGTTGCAAGGTGTGATTCTTTAAGTTTTCATCTCTCAAGAGTGCATGGTGAAAAGATTGCTCTACCAAAGCCTGGTTATTCTCAATAGGAGCAGCTAGGCTTTTACAATATTCAAGTATATCTTTATCAACCATGGGTCAAAGAAGGCAGGAGCCAAGTGCGTTGGATGTTCTCGGATTATTTCAAAGGGTAAAAGCCTGAGTTCCAGAGGGGTGGAGCTGAGTTTAGAAGTATCAAGGCAATGCTTTTAGGCCAAGATAATGTGGGAGATCTCTGCAAATTTTTCCAGTTGAATCTTAATAGTGCCCTTAGTACATTGGACTAACCTGAGGATTGAGGATGGAAGTGTTGTAAAACTGGCGGTGCAGCACAGACTTGCTGAAGTACCTGCTTGGTAAAGTGGGTTCCTTGATTACTATGACTTTTAAAGAGGGTTTCTCCACATTGGGAATTTTTTTTTTTCCTAATAGAATTTTATCTACAGAAGCAGCAGTGGTCTGTCTACAGGAGAGAGCATTGGCCCAGGGAGAAAACCTACAAACCATGACTAAAACATATTTAAATCCATGAGATGAGGGTAGCTATATGAAATCCATTTGCCAAACCGCGAATGGCCCCTTAGGTAATTTCAGGTGAGCAGTGTGAACGTGTTTTTCTGCATTGTGTTTCGGACACGTGGGGCAAGCGAGGGTAGGCACTTTTTGCGGCTTTATTTCTATTTCCCCACCGTATTGGTTTCATGAATTGGGACAGATTATTTGGTCCAAACCACAGTTTTTTTTTTGTTTTTTTTTTTTTTTTTAATCCAACCAACAATGATTAGATTTCCAATATTGTTTTTCCCTTTCTGGGGGCCAGTTATCAGGTGTCTCTAGTCAGTTTTTCAGAATCCTCATTTAGAACATCCCTTTGGACTGTGACAGAGGTTTGGCTCTTGATTTCTTTGAGAGGCGTGTTTTGGGGGAAGTATCAGGGGGTTTCCTTTGGCCTCTGGAGAGTCGAGTCTGGAATGCCCAGGAACCTTAATAAAAGAGCAGCTCGCAAAAGTATGGCATTTAATGAATCTTGACCCTAGGAGCCATTTTTATTTTTTATTTATTTATTTTTAATTTTTTATTATGTTAATCACCATACATTATTAGTTTTTGATGTAGTGTTCCATGATTCATTGTTTGTGCATAACACCCAGTGCTCCACGCAGAATGTGCCCTCTTTAATACCCATCACCAGGCTAACCCATCCCCCCTCCTCTCTAGAACCCTCAGTTTGTTTTTCAGAGTCCATTGTCTCTCATGGTTCGTCTCCCCCTCCGATTTACTCCCCTTCATTATTCCCCTCCTGCTATCTTCTTCTTCTTTTTCTTTTTTCTTAACATATGTTACACTATTTGTTTCAGAAGTACAGATCTGTGATTCAACGGTCTTGCACAATTCACAGCGCTCACCATAGCACATACCCTCCCCAATGTCTGTCACCCAGCCACCCCATCCCTCCCACCCCCCCACCACTCCAGCAACCCTCAGTTTGTTTCCTGAGATGAAGAATTCCTCATATCAGTGAGGTCATATGATACATATCTTTCTCTGATTGACTTATTTCCCTCAGCATAACACCCTCCAGTTCCATCCACGTCGTTGCAAATGGCAAGATCTCATTCCTTTTGATGGCTGCATAATATTCCATTGTGTATATATACCGCATCTTCTTTATCCCCCTAGGAGCCATTTTTAATTTTATCCCCTTTGGAGGTAAAGGCACCCCATTGTTGCCATAACATTCCAGAGTTCTGAGCTACCCAAAGACATACCAGCTACGGGTGTAAATGTTTGTGGTTTTACCTTTGGCCAAGGTACAAGCTTGACCAAGGGCATGTAACTCAGCCTTGTTGGGCTCAAGTAGCTAAAGGTATAGAAGTGCTGCCTCAGTCACTTCTTTTTTTTTTTTTTTTTAAAGATTTTATTTATTTATTTGAGAGAGAATGAGAGACAGAGAGCATGAGAGGGAAGAGGGTCCGAGGGAGAAGCAGACTCCCCGCTGAGCAGGGAGCCCGATGTGGGACTCGATCCCGGGACTCCAGGATCATGACCTGAGCCGAAGGCAGTCGCCCAACCAAGTGAGCCACCCAGGCGCCCTGCCTCAGTCACTTCTGCACTAGCATTCCCAGCACAATATTTGTCATTTTCATCCTTTAAATAAGCACCATCAGTAAAACATGAAAAATCTGCCTTGGTTAGAGGAGTTTCCTAGGAATTGTCACAGGGAGTCAGGAGGTGATCTGTCAGTCTTAAGCAGTTGTGAGTGGTCTCCTCCGTGAAGGAGGAGAGAAGAATAGCGGCTTGATTAAGGTTATTGCAGTGAGAAGGAGTTCTGTGAGGAGCAGTTAGCAGGGGGATCTCCTAGGAGGGGAGGCAGCTGACTGAGGTGTTGAGTGTGGTGAGAATTTGTGGGGGGCTTCTGCATGCAGCACGAGCTTGGTTAGAGGGAGTCCTGTGACTCTTTCTTCACTGGCCTTAACCAGAAGGGCAGTGACAGGAATGGCTCAGAGGTGGGGGCAGAAGGGACATCCCTGGCCACAGGCTCCAGTGGTTGGCTCTCCTACCCGATGGGTCAGTGATGGTCCCCCATATTTTGGGGCAAGCAAGTACTCCAGGCATTTTCTTCCTTCTCACAAACAGCGAGGAAAAGGAAAGTTGATAATTAGAATGTGCGAGGGCAGGAGGCTTTATTAGGCTTTTCTTTAAAGTCTCCAAAGCTTGGTCTTTTCGATCTTTCTGAATGACAGGGTCAGGTTTGTCATTTTTAAGTGAAGCATACAATGGTTGAGCTGTAAGAGAGAAGTTTGGAATCTCAGTTTTGACAGTAGACAGCCAGTCCAAGAAAACTTCATAATTGGCACTTAGTTTTAAGTTTTGGGAGGTTCAGGATGCCATGAAACCTACCTGCATCTAAATGTAGTCCTTGTTCTGAGATCAGGTGCCCTAAGATGAACCTGAGTTTGTGCAAGCTGCAATTTTTCCTTGAAAACTTTATGTCCTTTTAAGGCCACAAGTTTTAGCAGGTGAATGCTGTCTCCTGTGAAGAGGTTGGAGAAAGGGAGAAGAGAAGCAGAACATACACATATTGTAACCAACAGGAGCCTGCAGAAAACTTTTTATCCTCCATATCAGCTTTTAAGGTTTGTAAAGAGTAACCTGGGACATTATTGTCCAGGTTTATTACTGTTCTTCCCAAGTGAAAGCAAGAAGATACGGGCTATCCTTATGAACTGGAATACCAAAAGTGCACTATATAGAACAATTACAGTGGAGAAGGATTTGCTTTCAGTGTCAGTGTATGGGGGTTAGGAACAACAGGGTGCCCAGGGATAATGTTACTTATTGCTCCGAGGTCCTGGACTAACCTCCATCCTTGGCCCCACTGGGTCTTCTCACAGGTAAAATAGGGGCTCCCAGGGACTAGTGCAGGGAATGATAAGGCCCTGAGTCCCGTGGTCTCCTATTACGGGCTTGATGCCTTAAAGGGCTTCTTTATTTATAGCGTATTCGTTCTGGGGAGAGGTGGTGAGGGATCGGTTTGAATCTTGATGGGAGGCGCGCTGTGAATTCTGCCAATATCAGTTGAGGAATCTGCCCATAAAGAGGGTGGTAGCTGACCCGATGAGGACAAATGAGCAGTGTCCCCAGACTCCCCCATCGTGCCATCAGAGATGGAGCAAATAGAAGATGTTGAAGGGTCATTGAATCCACCTGGTTGGCAATTTTGATTCTAGAATGATTTCCTTCTTTTGGGAGAAATTCTGGCATGATACTTTTCTAAGAAATCTTGGCCCAGTCAATGAATGGGGTAGAGAAACTAAAGGGTGGGAATCTCTCAAAGGGCCTAAACCAAAGGGAATAGGGGCAGAGACAGGAACCTGTTGAGGTTTATGAGAGACCCCCCACTATCGGAGCTGTTTTCATGTTCTGACGCCTGCAGGGCCTGCTTTCCAGGAGTGGTGCTGAGCTCCGAGAATGTAGCTCTACGGTCAGTTAGACAAAGAGATTGATTCTCAGTCTGGAGAGTGGTTTCTCCAAGCCAATTAAGAGGGGGGACTGGGAAGAGTCCCTGTCGGTCGTTGGAGCCCCATCACTGGGAATTAGGAGGACCCTAGAAAGGCTGGCTAAAGGGCTGAAGGCTTCTGGAATGCTTAAGTGTGTAACAGTCTTTTTTCCAGTGCCCAGGCCCTTTGCACCAATAACAGAAACCGGGGGGTTTGGGTCTGTTTAGGGGCCTTCATTTGCCAGAGTTGAAAATTGAGAATTTTGGTTCTTTCTTTCAGGTGACCCTGCTGGGTGTGAGTGAGCTGGTTTGCCAAGCTAGCGAACTCTGGAGTGGACTGAGTTTCCCATTCCATGCTGGTCCTTCAACTAAAAGATCCTGGTTCTGCCTGTTAGTAAATGTAGAGTTAAAGGCTACCCAGGTGGATTCAGCCTCTTACGGAAGCCCAGAATCTTTAAAGACGGTTTGGAGTTGGTTATAGGAGTTGTGACCAGGTTCATCAGGATTTTGTGTGCAAGCCTGAATTTTGTTCCAATCAGCAGGCTTAGGAAAAGCTACCGTAACTGCCCGGTGGAGGTTTCCAGTGAGCGTTCTAGAATCTTGCCAAAGTTTTAGGGGTTTGTGTCTCTAAATCTTTTAGGATGTTCTCATGGGGCTAGTTTCATCCAGCATTTGGCCTGGTCCTCACCAACAAGCACATGACCTGACTGATACAAATCTGAGAAACCGGGGGTGGTAAGTTAGAATAACTATGTTAAATTCTTTAGTAATTGTGAGTTCTGAGTCACTTTAGGAAACTCTTCAACTCTGGCTCACAGTCTGGCCTTGGTCCAGGGAACATAAGAGATTTGGGGTTTATTTGGATCCTCAGAAGACTTCACTTTAAAGGGGCAGTTTTTATTACGTTCAGGAAAGGAGGGAGTGGGGAGAGTTTCAGAGGAAAAGGGAAGTTCAGGACTGAACGCAAGACAGCTGCTGCACATCCTGAGACATAGAAGACAGGAAGGAAAAAGGCCTCAGAAGCCCTTTTCTCCCTTTGTTTGCCTCTGTTAGTCTAGAAATTGTATTTTGCAGACAGGCAATTTTAGATTCCTGATAATGTTTGAAAAGCTTCAAAATCCCAAAGTAGGCATCCCATTCAGTTTTGACAATTTTAGAGCCATGGCTGTCCAATTAATTTTTGAGAAGAGTAAGTTTGGGGATATGGCACATTCCCTGTAATGGCCATTGGAGTTCTAAGTTACTTTGTGCATGAAGAGGGACCACGGTTTTCATTTTTTTATTTTATTTATTTATTTATTTATTTTTTAAAGATTTTTATTTATTTATTTGACAGAGCGAAAGAGCACAAGCAGGGGGAGCAGCAGAGGGAGAGGAAGAAGCAGGCCCTCTTCCGAGCAGGGAGCCCGATGCGGGACTCGATCCCAGGACCCCGGGATCACGACCCGAGCCGAAGGCAGATGCCCAACCATCTGAGCCACCCAGGTGCCCGGGACCACAGTTTTTAAACATAAACCTGGCTAGGGTCCCAGAAGTAGGGGCACCCTCAAAACATTTTGATGACTGGGATCTCATTTCTTAGGGTTTTGTTTTTTTTCTAGAGCAAGAAAGAAAAATTCCTAAACAGTATGAACAGCCTGGTTCTAAAAGGAATCCGAGCAAAGGCCAGCTCTGTTCCAGTAGGCACAGCCTTGTTCCCAGGAAGTTGGGTGAAAGGCTAGCACAGTTTCAGTAGGAGTAGCCTGGTTCATAATAGGAGTTGGACCAAAGGCCAAATGAGCTGCTTATAAAGGACAAAGCCTCAAAACAGGTCCCAAATAATTCTTGGAGAGCTTAAAACACAGAGCCCAAAATCCAGGAGAAAAATTACCTTCAAATTCTAGGTTTGAGGAGAAAGCAGTGAGCTCAGGTAGCTCTGTGGGTATGGGTACCTATTTGCTCACCAGCCTTGGAGTTGTTGGCAGTCTTCTGGATCCCACTTCTAATCACCAAATAATGTTAACCTTAAAAATAAGTTTTTACCAGCAAAAATGAGTTTATTTGGGGCATTAAGCCATGGCCACACCATAGGCAAGTCCAACAGAGAGGAAGGTGATTTTATGGAGAAGGAAGAAGTTAGGAGGGGTGGCTTTGAGGCAAAGCCTATTGGAGGAAGACACTAGTTCAGGGTGATGGTGGCTTGTCATTGGCTGAGTTGGCAAGGGTAGCAGATTTCTTGTAGGAGCTGCAATGTACATCTTTCCCTTTTGGGGCCTATCATTGATGATTGTTTCCTATTGAGATTCTCCTGTTAGGATCTATAATTGACAATTCTTCCTGTAATTGAGTGGACTCGCTCCCCCTCCGGCTTCCCCTTAGAGCCTCCCCTACTTTCTTCTCCACTCCACATTAGTGACGTTTCCCTTTATTAATTTTAACAGGTAATGGGGCTTCTGGGTGGCTCAGTCAGTTGAGCATCTGACTCTTGGTTTCGGCTCAGGTCGTGCGTGGCTCAGGGTTGTGGGATCGAGCCCTACGTGGGGCTCTGTGCTCGGTGGAGTCTTCTTGTCGCTCTCCCTCCCCGACTGCTTCTCTCCTGCTCTTTGACCTTGCTCTCTCTCTCAAATAAATAAATAAAATCTTAAAAAAATTTTAAGAGGTACTTAGTACAGTGCCTGGCACGTAGTGAGCACTAGAGAAGTCTGTAAAAAGATTTTTTTTTTTTTGGTGCCTGGGTGGCTCAGTCGGTTGGGCGTCTGCCTTTGGCTCAGGTCATGGTCCTGGGGTCCTGGGATTGGGTCCCGCATCGGGCTCCCTGCTCAGCGGGGAGTCTGCTTCTCCCTCTGCCTGCCACTCCCCCTGCTTGTGCTCTCTCTCTCTCTCTGTCAAATAAATAAATAAAATCTTTAAATTTTTTTTTTGGGTAAATTGAGGTCTTACGCTAGGGAATATGGAGTTTAAAAGATTACCAAGGAAGAAACCCCAGTTAAGTACAAAATTGCTTTTCCCAGGTATTCTAAAATACCATCTTCCAAAATATTCAGTGCAGATTAAGAGCCGATTTTGAAGGGAATGAGGGTGCCATGTGTGATTCTGCCCAGGGGCTGGCTGGGGCCTCCTAGGTGCTCCTCAAGAATGAAGTCGTCACAGAGCAAGTTCTAGGATTGGGCACAGCTGAGTGAGAAGTAGGCTTCTCTGTTCATGTGGAGTGCCTCCTGGTAGGTTCATTATTACTCCATTTTTATTTACCATCTGTTTTTCTCTAGCTAGGTCTTGACTCTGCTAACCGGGATCCCCCTGTGGTTTCGAGCTTGGACCTCAGCAGCACGAGGAAATGTAGCTCAGCGGCTTGTAACGGAAAGCATATGGACAGGTCCACGGTGCGGCATTTAGGTGCGTCTGAAACCCAGTCTTTTTCGTTCTGCATTTCACCGTGCAGTTGTGCTGACAGCCCTTTAGTGTTAGAATTCATTTGTGCTTGACCTTGTCCTTTGCACCTGTCACTAACAGTCTAAATGCAATCTTGGGAATAATTAATTGTTCCATTAATGCTAATGATAAGGTAATGGACTGCTTTAGGCCAAATTCCTTGTAAGCAGATTAAAGTAGAAAATAGGCAAAGTCTTGCCATTTACAGGTAATAGTAAGGTAGGAAGTAAATATTTTCATTTTCCTTTATATGCTTTTGACTTTTTTTTATCAGTAAAAATTTGAGTACTGATTGCCAATTGAGGCTCCTTGTCTGGGGTCCCAGGTCTGAACCCTGGGGGTAAAGATTGAAGACCTCTTCTCTCTTTTTCAAGCATTCCTCATTATTACTGATATTATTACATTGCATTCCCGGTCCCCCACCCTCTCTCATCCCAAAGCTTGATGGGCATTTTGGTTATTTTAAATTTTTTGCTATTACAAACAATACTGCAATGAAATTTTTTGTATGTATTTTAGGGAGAATACCCATAAGTAAGTTTCTAGCAGTACAATTGTTGGGTATAGTGCTTAAGATTTTTTAGTTTTTTAAATTTTGACAAATTGTCCTGTAGGGAAGCTGCAAGAGTTGACACTCCTATTAATAAACATTCTCTCAAACAGGTTGTCATGTCAAAACTAACTTATTCAGTGTGATAGGTATAGAATGTTATGTCAGTGGTACTTTTATTTTACTTTTAATTTACAAACAGTAAAAGTCACAATTATAAGAGCTTTCACAAATGCTGAAAGGGGATCATTTAAAAAAATTTTTCATTTTCTAATAGAAAATCTATACTTACTGCTTAAAAAAACAAACAAAAACAACAAAAAAACCCACGGAAACTCCAAGAATTTAAGAGGAAGATCCTTGATCCTACCACCTAGTGACACCACTGTGAAGATTTGTGGATTTCTTTGACTTTTTCTGTGTGCAGCTTTTTTTGTTTTTCTTAAGCTGGTGTCAAATTATATGTAATCCATTCTTAAAAGTAATATTTATTAAGCGCAAGGGAGGTGAGGGGAAGACGGTTCTGTCTGGGGATACCTGCAAACTACATGGTTTCTCAGCTCTCAGAGTTTCAGTTACTGTCTCTATATTTCAGTTCGCACCTCTCTTTCTCTGTTTGTGCACAGAGCTTCTCTCTCAGATATCTGGTCTTCGGTGGGCGCTTGTCGGGTGTACTGTCACCCCCGGATCAAATTCAGCATGTCCAGACTTTGTTCATTACTTGCCTTGTCAAGCCCGTTTCCTTATTTAAGGGAGATACTCTTGTTCTTTTTTTAGAGGTCCTTTTTGACACCAAATCTTTGATTGATTTTTGTTGTTGTTCTCTTTCAAATCCCTCCCTCTGTTCCTTTTTCTCACTGTCCCTTCCGCCATCCCAGTTGCCAAGATCCTTACACTTGGATTAACACAGTAGCTTCTTGACCTTCCATCTTGAGATTTTTCAGTGGTGGACTGTTTCTGTTCTCCTTACCTGGCTAGGAACTCATGTTTCATAAAACTGTGTTGCATTTACATTGGACTCCCTTGACCCTGCAAGGGGTTTTCGTCCTCCACCTCCCATTGTATGCTGTGGCTGAGCTGGTTTCATGGCCTAGAGACTTGCCATACTTCTGCCTACCTTGGTCTCCATGGTGGTCTACCGCTCAGAACGTTCTGTTATCCAAGCCTGACCCCCCAAGTCCCACTTCCCCAAATTCATTTCTGACCATTTCGGGCCCTTTTGAGATCCTTTCTCTGAGTGCTCATGCCCAGTTTGATAATTATCATGTCTCTATAATTCACTCCTTGTCCCAGTCCACTGAAATGGCAGACGGCTTCACACGTAATCCATTTCCATCAATGCCGCTGAGACTTGTGGCAGTTTAGGAAACTAGCCAAATGGTTAGTTTAACTCCCCCTCTCCCCCACCCCAGTACAGATCCTAAATAGGAAGTTTACAGAGCTGAGAAAAGAGAAGGCTTGCCAGTTAGTATGTGATCAGGAGCATACAGGTGATAGTTCACTGTCTGGGTATTCCTAGCAGAGAACACCAGCTCTGCCCAGTGCCAGGAGCCTGCTGACCATGTGCCCCGGTCTGATTGCAGGCACATTTTACAAGTTGATCTGTAGATGTGGAGGGACTCGGATAGAAACTGGATTAAAGACTTTGAGCTATGAGGAACTGTGTTTTATTGGTGGCTGATTTCCGAGAGGCTGTGTCTGGTAATTCTGGTGTCTTTGGTTTATAGACTGCGTGCTCTTGACGTCAGTGTCCCACTTTCTCATAACTAAACATGTTATATAAAATGCTCATTGTTGATAGTTTGATCAGTAGCAACAAGAGAATTAAATATTTACTGGAAAAAATGGGTACTTTCAAAAACCTATGTAAACACTGATGATGATCAGGGAGCTTGCATAAGAAGGTAAGGAAGGACGATGGTTACTATGGAACAGTTACTATGAAGGGACTCCAAGCACATTAGGTGAGTGCTGGCCTTTTCAGTGGGATGTGTTATAAAATCAGTGTGTTAGTGTTGGATTAAGACCAGCTGTTGATAAATTGCCTAAGTCCTTGGCTGACTTTCTGTTTGGTATGGAAAAGTCTCATCAATAAATTTGTCCCATTCCTTCTTTTTTTTTTTTTTTTTTTTTTTTTTTACAAAAATACAGGTTATTATTTTGTTTTAGCTTTGTCATACAAAACCAGATCTTGCAATTCAGTAGTTACAAAGCCCCTCTGGATTTGAGACCCTTGGATGGACCTTGTTTGTTTTATTTAGGTTTCTTGTGCTGGTCCTGAGCTTCCAGTGCAAGAGCCCCTGGCCCCCTGAGGACCTTTCAGCTTGTGCTTGTTGTGAGCATCAGATTTCTGCTTTGGCCTTTCTCACATCTGGCCGCTCCCGCCTTCCAGGGCTGTGAGTGTGAGAAATTAGGTTATGGCACCTGTTCCCTCTATCAGAGTGCAGGCTGCCGAGCTGACGGTGTAACGGTAATACAGGGTTTGTTCTGATGGCTTGATTAGGGTACGTGGCCGTGCCTGTGTTATGTGCGTGTGTGTTTTGTAAAAATCTTAAGTATTGGAACATATTCTTTTGATGCAGTCTGATCATGATTACCATGGTTGTGTACTCTGCATAACTTTTCTCTTTTCCTGGTATCTGCTTTCTTTAGACCAGTGCTATGTGATTTTCTAGTAGCTAGATTAAGTTAAAACAAAAAGAAGCAGGTACTACTAATTTTAGTAATGTGTTTTATAACCTAATATATAAAAAGATTATCATTTCAAACAATCAGTATAATATTATTGATGAGATATTTTGCTTTTTTTCCCCCCATAGTAAGTCTTTGGAGTATTGTGTGTATTTTATACTTACCAGCACATTTCCAGCTGACCACATTTCAAGCGCTCGGTAGTCACGTGGGGCTGGTGGCTCTAGTGTTGGGTGGTACAGCTCAAGGTCCACATTGTTGTTCTGTACCACTGAGTAATATGTTTTCAAGTTGTAAGCTTTTGGAGTTTGGGGTATTTCATAACGTAAGCCACTTCTGTTCATGGGCTGCATAATAGCATGTACTCATCACCAAATGATACTTCTTTCAGCTTCCCTTTCATTTTTTTTCTTTTCCTGTCAAATTGAGAGGTTTCCCATTTCCTGGAAAATGTTTCTGAACCAGTTCAATAAGTAAATTGATAGGCAGTATTTCTAGATGTTTTTTCATTTATTCCCTGGCTTGAGAAGAAAAAAAAATTTTAATGTACTTTAAGTTTATATAAATTTTTGTATATATAAATTTTTTAAACTAGTTTTCTATTTTACCCAAGAATCATAAATGTTTTGTAGCTTATAATTTTAAATATATTAGATTATAATTGTAATGAATTAATATTTATGTTTATATATAATTTAAATATATATTTTATATTTTATATATATAAAAATATAATTTTAGATTATAAATTATAGTAATTGAAGTTTAGGGTCCATTGAATAACTTTTTAATTTTAATTCCAGTATAGTTAAAAGTGTTATATTAATTTCAGGTGTACAATATACTGATTCAAGAACTCTGTACATTTCTCAGTGCTCCCCTTTTTTGGGTCCAGTGAATATTTTTCATTTCTTTTAAATAAAGAATTTGATGACCTAGACTAATGTGAAGAAGTACACTACTGTTTTTAGATAAAAACGGCCTTTAGGGGCACCTGGGTGGCTCAGTTGGTTAGGCATCTGCCTTAACCATCAAGCCCCACATCGGGCTCCCTGCTCAGCAGGGAGTCTGCTTCTCCCTCTGCCTCAGCCTCCCCGCCCCGTCCCACTTCTGCTCTTTCTCTCTCGCTCTTTCTCTCAAATAAATAAAATCTTAAAAAAGAAAAAAAAACCCCAAAACACAACAGCCTTTAGAAGTAGTTAGAATACAGGGCTCTGAGGAAATACAGGAAAATCAGGAGTCCCTGAGCACAGTAAGTTTGCAGAACATTGAGAGTGCCTGTCTTCTGACCACACCTTTCGTTTCTTGAGTTACTCAGCTTCTGTCAGCAAATCCTTGGAAATGAGAAGCTAAGCATCTCGTCACAGGGATGTGAGTGCTGCACTTTCTCCTTCTAGTTTGTCTTGCCTGTGTATTTACTTTACATTATCCACAGGCAATGACTTAAGGTTTAAAAATAGGGGCACCTGGCTGGCTCAGTCTGTAGATCATGCGATTCTTGATCTTGGGGTTGTTAGTTCGAGTCCTGCATTGGATGTGGAGGTTACTTAAAAAAAAACCAAAATCTTTAAAATGATACACACACTGTAGAAAAATAAGAGCCAAAAGTCATAATCCTGTCATCTGGAGGTAATCACAAAATCTAAAAACACTTCAGCATCATCCTTCCATTTTCTATGTGTGTATGTACACACTGTAATGGGATATCACGTGTGTTTTGTAACCTGCCTTTTCCTCCACTCAGGGATACATGCAGCACATTTCTTTCCTTGTCAGTGAGTTACCTGTTCTGTTACCAGTTTTAAAATGCCCACAATATTCTAAGAACGTAGCCACAAATTTTTTTTTGGAGAGAGACCACGTGAGAGCTGGGAGAGGGGGTTTTGGGGGAGCAGAGGGAGAGAGAGAATTTTTTTTTTTAATTTTTTTTTTAAAGATTTTATTTATTTATTTGAGAGAGAGAGAGAATGAGAGATAGAAAGCACGAGAGGGAAGAGGGTCAGAGGGAGAAGCAGACTCCCTGCTGAGCAGGAAGCCCGATGCGGGACTCGATCCTGGGACTCCAGGATCATGACCTGAGCCGAAGGCAGTCGCTTAACCAACTGAGCCACCCAGGCGCCCGAGAGAGAATTTTTTTAAAAGATTTTATTTAAGAGAGAGAGAGGGTGCGCACGAGAGCACGAGCAGAGAGGAGAGGCAGAGGGAGAAGCAGACTCCCCGCTGAGCAGGGAGCCCAGTGAGGTGCTCAATCCCAGCACCTAGGGATCATGACCTGGGCCGAAGGCAGACATTTAACTGGCTGAGCCACCCAGGCGCCCCTGGGAGAGAGAGAAAGGATCCTAAGCAGGCTCCATGCCTAGTGTGGAGCCTGACGAGGGGCTCGATCTCACGACCCTGAGATCATGACCTGAGCAGAAATCAAGAGTCAGATGCTTAACAGACTGAACCACCCAGACGCCCCAGAATGTATCCACAATTTATTTATTTATTTATTTATTTATTTATTTAAAAGATTTTTTATTTATTTGAGAGAGAGAATGAGATAGAGAGCATGAGAGGGGAGAGGGTCAGAGGGAGAAGCAGACTCTCCACTGAGCAGGGAGCCTGATGCGGGACTCGATCCCGGGACTCCAGGATCATGACCTGAGCCGAAGGCAGTCGCTTAACCAACTGAGCCACCCAGGCGCCAGTATCCACAATTTAATCAATCAGTTTAGGCACTAATATTTTCCCTTCCAGGTTTGGATTATTTTACTCATTATTTTAGTGAACGTTCTCATAATGAAAAATTGAGCCTATTTTAATTATTTTGTTAAATTTCCTAAGAGTAGAATTGTTGGGTCAAAGGCTATGTGTATTTTTAAAGCTTTTGATGTTTTTAAATGGCCATCTAGAAATGTTAAGCCAATTATTATTCCCACTAGCAGTTTATCCAAGTGCCTGCCTACTGAAGGAACATTAAACAATTATTCAGTAATCTTAAGATTTGTTGAATGAGTTATAAGCAATGCATTTTAATTTTATTTGTGCTCTTCTAGATTTTTCACATTTTTTATAAGAAGGCTTATATATAACTATACTCCCATCAGCAATACAGCGAGAATCACATTAAATTAGAAAATGAAAAGGGAATTTTGACAGTAATAGGAATTCCTACAGCCACGCAGACTACTTTTAAGTATGTGTGGCTAAGGTGTTCTGAAGCCAATTTATCAGAGAACTGCCTTCTTGACCTGGTGGCTCTCTGGATAAATTTTTAGATATACACTCTATTCTCTGAAATCGTGTTTCTTTGTTAGCCAAAACTTAGGAACCACGTAGATTTAGGAAAATGTGGATTCCTCATTGCTGAACTCAAGAAGAGTATATGTTTGAACAACGAGGGATTCTTGGTATGAATTGTGGTTGTTGCTTTGGAGGGAACAGCAAAGGGAAGTTGAGATTTGATTTGGATTTTAAAGGGTCTGGGAAGGATTTTCTGAGGAATTGGTAATTTAAACAGAGATCTGAAATGTGAATAGGGAATTCTCCGTATGTTACGTCCTTCCAGGTGGAGAGGACAGCCTCCAGCCTTCGTTGAACAGTGCCTGCCATTTTGAAGGCCACACCAGTCTGCGACTCGACCCTCCCCTTACCTTTTTGCCTTCGTCTAGCAACTTCTTGACCATCCCTAATGTTCCTCAAGAACGTTGGCTCCTGTTTTGCTCCTTTTCTTTCCACTGTGTCTTCTAACATTGTTTTTGAGTTGTTGGCTCCACAGGCCTCTGAACCTCACCCTCCCTTCACGGGATCTTTTCTGGGAGTTTTACTCCAGTTACTTCAGCTCTCCTGAGCCTTGCCCTCTCCCATACGACCCTTGTGGAATCTCTGCACACATCCTGTCCTTCCCTAGGTCTCATTCGTTCTCTACTGGTTCTTGTTCTCTTCAGGCACTTCGCTATTCTCTGGCTCCCTCTCCTCTCTCCCACCCTTTGTCCCCGCTGTGGGTACCACAGGGAGTCATGTGGCTGCCCGCTTACATTTTGATTTCCTCACTGAACTGTCTGGGTGACTTACCAGCCTTCTTCAGTGGCACAGTCCTGTTTTTTAACTTTTCCGCGTTTTTTTTCCCGTTACACACTGCTGGAGAGAAACCAGGTATCAAAGTGACTTTCTCTATCACCCATTTACAAGTTCTGGGCTCCGCCAGACCCTTGACTTTTCTTTTTCTTCCCCTTATTAAGTGAGTGCTTTCACTCCTGTTTCCTCCACTGGCGGCCTCCGCCTCTCCTCTCCACCATGACTTCCACATCTTAGTTCATTAAGAAAACAAGTTGTCGGATAGATGCTCCCTCCACTTCCTGCCCTTCTCCCTCATCAAGCATTGAGAAACAGTGGCCATCTGTATACATCGCTGCCCACTGTCCTCCACAGAGGGTATGAGGCAACCCTGCAGGTGGGTGTGTGGAACTGTTTTCACACATCCTCGAAGTTTTCCTGCCAGGGCCACGGGAGAACCGCTTCCTGCTCCCTGTGGCATCGTTAGGACTTCTTTTTTTTTTTTTTTTTAATATTTTATTTATTTATTTGACAGAGACACAGCGAGAGAGGGAACACAAGCAGGGGGAGTGAGAGAGGGAGAAGCAGGCTTCCCGCGGAGCAGGGAGCCCGATGTGGGGCTCGATCCCAGGACCCTGGGATCATGACCTGAGCTGAAGGCAGATGCTTAACCATCTGAGCCACCCAGGCACCCCTATTTTTACTTTTGTATTACATGTTTATATATCCGTAAACACACATTCAGTATTGACTGCATGATTTAAAACCTTAAGTAAGAGATCTCATGTGGTCTGTGTTCTGTAGCCTGCTTGCTCATTCAGGAATGTTCTCAAGGCATGTTGACCCAAGTGGCTAGATCGCGTTCATTCATTTTAAGTGCTCTCGTTTAATTCTGTTAAGCATCAGAACTTATATATTCTGTTGATGTGTTGGTTGTGTACTATTAAAAACAGGGTCAAGATGCTGAGAAGTGGCATTGCTGGGTCATAGTGCACACACATCTACAACCTACTACATGCCACCAAATTGTTTTGCCAAGTGTTTGAACCAATTTACATCTCTGGCAACAGGGTGGGAAAATTACTGTTTATCCACAGTCCTGCCAACAGTTGGTATTATTAAGCTCTTTCACACTGGCTTTATCTGATGGGTGTGGAATGACCTCTCATTAACAGGGATATGCCACAATTGGTTTACCCATTCACTAGCTAAAGGTGAATGATTCCAGGTTTTGGCTAATATAAATAAAGCCACCATACACATTTATGTGCAGGTGTTTGAACATAAGTTTTCATTCCTCTGGGTAGATAGCTAGAAGTACTGTTGCTGGGTCATAGGGTAAATTTATCTTGTAACTTTATAAGAAATGGCCAAAATGTTTTTCCAAAGTGTTTGTGCCATTTTACATACTGACCAGGAGTATATGATAGTTCCCGTTGCTCTGTGTTCTTATCAGCACTCGGTGTGTCATCTTAGCAGTTTTAATTTTTGTTTTAGCCATTCTAATAAGTATGTCATATATTTTTTAACACACACAATTAAATTTTAAAAACTGGATATTTTAAAAGGACTTGAAGTAATAGATTTTTGCTCTCCATGGTCTTGAATTATTTTTTTTCTCCTTTAATTCAGAACTGGAGCATTGTGTTAGAATAACCAAATAGTGATAAAAGGTGGTATAGTATAGTGCAACATTTGCAGGCTTCTGCTAGAAAATTTGGTAAAGGTGTTTTTCTTGCTGCTGTCAGCAAAGTTCTTTAAGTTACGGAATCTTTGATTTACTGATTGGACTTTTTTTTTGGTTTTATTTCTGGAAAATATGTATTAAAACTTTACAGTGAAGAGTATGCAGTCCCCATTTTAATGACCTCATCCACCTACTTGTGATTTCCCCCCGCTCCAGGCCTTGAATAAGGTTTGAGAGTGCTTGTTCCATTACGAAAAACAGAAGGTGCTGAAACCACAGGTGTAGGCCAGCAACCTTACAGAGCAAGACATTTGAGGCCCACTAGTTAATGAGTCCTGCACTTGTACCACTGTGCGTGTATACCGGGCTTCTGGACTCCCCATGAAGGGCTCTTTCCCACAATCCTGCTGTTCACTGCATGGTGCTGACCAGGCTGGGCTCTAAGGGGAATCTTGGGTTTTCTTCGCAATGGATTTGCTTTGAGAGTTGGATAAACTTGATTTTACTTTCAGTGCAGGAGTTCTGGCATGTGCTGTCAGCACACATTCTGAGCTGTGCTTTGAGACCATGAATAAGTGACCAGTCTCTAAATGTCAGAGAAGCGAATTTAAGGTGAACAGTGAATTCACTCATCTCACCCAGATGTTTACCCTTTACCATGATGCTTCCCTTTGAAGGAAAAATAACACTCATCAACATTCATCCAGGTTTGAAATACGTACTGATCCGTTTCCTGTTGAGAATTTAGTCATTGGGCTTATTCCAAAATGTGTTGTCTTGCCAGATTGTGTCTCTACATGTTCTGTTTGTTTGTTTTAAAGAGTATAGTTCAGGCGGTTCTAATATAGAAGAAAATGGAAATAGTAGCTTTTTCCTCTTATGTAAGCCGGCTCCTTTTTTCTTCCTGGTTCACCATCGTTAGCATACTGATTTATTAATTGGCTCAAGATGGTTCTTGCAGCCAGTGGGGTGGAGTCCCTGTACTTCCACTCACATCCCAGGGGCCAAAACTTAGTTATGTGGCCATGTCTAGCTGCAGGGGAGGCTGGGAAACGTTGCCTGAATTTTGCTGGTTGTGTGCCCAGCCTAAAATCAAGGGTTTTAATTTTTTAAATTATTTATTTAAAGATTTTATTTGTGAGAGAGAGAGCACACATGTACAAGCAGGGGGGGTGGCAGGCAGAGGGAGACAGGCTTCCTGCCGAGCAGGGAGCCCGACGCGGGCCTCAATCCCGGGACCCTGGGATCATGACCTGAGCCTAAGGCACACGCTTAACCGACTGAGCCACCCAGGCATCCCAGTCAAGTGTTTTTATAGTAACAATTAATTGAGTGACAAAGGATTCTTGGAGACACCTGCTGGTTTCTGACACTTCTGATGAAATAGAGAAATTGCCACACAAATCAGAACAATGCATAGTTGGGAGTAAGTTATATATGAAATGTATTTTAATTCTGTTTACTTTTCTATATGTTTGAAATTATCTAAAATAGTTTTTTTAAAGTTTTGTATTTTCCAATTTACTGAGTGCTAGTTAAATGTTGTAACACTAGGGGGTGCTGTTAGTCAATGCATTTGCTGTTTGTGTTTCTAGACCTATTACCCGCACCCCCCCTTATTACAGAATCAGTTTTTGTCCAGCTGATAATTCTAAACCTTCTTTGTTGTTTTACTCAGTTTTTCAGCATATTTCAACATTGAAATGTCAATATACAGCATTTATTTGGAAAGACAGAAATAATCACCACATACAAGGGTATTTCTCAAAACAGTTTAGATTTTGTCCTTAAAAGAAACTAGAGATTGCATTAATCAAATTACATATTTTTAAATGCGTAATTATTTCTGAAGAGTTGCTTTTTTTTTTTTTTAGTATTTGCCTTAAGTTTAGCCTTTTAGTTGTTTTGCATCATTTTTTGGTCCTAAGTTTACTAACCTTATAGGTATTAAGATTTGAGCTGCTTCTAATTTGTCCCTTAATACAGTCGAGGGGCTTAAACTTAAAATCAGATGAATGGGGGCGCCTGGGTGACTCAGTCGTCAAGCGTCTGCCTTCCGCTCAGGTCATGATCCCAGGGTCCTGGGATTGAGCCCCGCATCGGGCTCCCTGCTCCACGGGAAGCCTGCTTCTCCCTCTCCCACTCCCCCTGTTTGTGTTCCCTCTCTCGCTGTGTCTCTCTGTCAAATAAGTAAAATCTTTAAAAAAAAAAAAATCAGATGAACACAAAGACGAAATACTCAGAATCCCGATTTACAGAAATGACCACTGTAAAGTAATTGGTGTATTGCCGTCTACTTTCTTAGCGTACTTGTCCATGTGTGTATACAGTACTTCACAAAAGACGGGGAATTAATGAGTTAATGCTATGCCAGGGATGTTTTTTTCTGTGTTCATTTTGTAACTCCCTCCCTTTCTGAAGTATCTTATTCTAGGTTTGTAAACTCATTTTCTAAGTTAGACCCATTACCTATAAACAATTGTCTTTCATTTTCCAGTATTTAGCATTTTATTTAAAGATTTTATTTATTCATTTGAGAGCGAGATCATGAACAGAGGGGAAGAGTAGAGGGAAAAGCAGACTACCTGCTGAGTAGGGAGCCCGAGATCATGACTCGAGCCAAAGGCAGGCACTTAACCAACTGAGCCACCCAGGCGCTGCACCGCACCCACCCCCCAACTTTAAAACCTTTTGCTTATTGTAGTAGTTAGGACACTCTTCTATACTGGAGGCTATCAGACTCCTGTTCCTGGCTTTCATGGGCACCTCTTGGGGTTTTTCAGGGCAAGTATCTCATTAGCTATGGCATGAGATGGCTTTTTTTTTAAAGATTTTTTTTTTAAAGATTTTATTTATTTATTTGACAGAGGGATAGAGAGCACAAGTAGGCAGAGTGGCAGGCAGAGGGAGAGGGAGAAGCAGGCTCTCCGCTGAGCAGGGAGCCGGACATGGGGCTCGATCCCAGGACCGCAGGATCATGATCTGAGCCGAAGGCAGCCGCTTAACCGACTGAGCCACCCAGGCGCCCCGAGATGGGGATTCTTTTTTGAGGACCTTTTTTCTTCTGTGTTGAATGTGCTAAGAGTTTTATTTGAAAATTGATGCTGAGTTTTATCCCATGCCTTTTTGGTTTTTGTTTATCTTACAGGCTTTCTTCTACCCACTGATGTGAGTTTTGTAATACTAGTTTTTTTCCTTTTCTCTGTCAAGTTTATGATCAGGGTGATGCTAGATTTCTAAAATGGTTGATAGGCTTGTTTTCTTTCTCCAGTGCTCTGGAGCTGAGTAGCCTAGGAAGTTCTTTTCCTTAGTGCTTGCAGACATTTGCCTGGGAAGCTACCTGGGCCCATGTAATTTTGAATGGAAGGTTTCTATCTGCCGTGGCCTTGGGAGGCTTGTTTAAGAACCTTCTTGGATGCATTTATCCAATTTATTTAATTTTTGCTTTTCTAGCCAATTCTTTTTCTCTCATTTCTTGTCCTTTAGGGTATTTTATTACTTACTCTTTTTTGTTGTAAGGGTGTTTTTACAATTTCAGTTTCAGCTTCGACCCAACGGTTATTTGGGAGAGAGGTTGAAAATTTTGAGGTTGTTATGACTTTGTTGGTTTAATAATTCTTTTGATTTCTTGTGGCATTATGGTCAGGCAGTGAGAAATAATAAATGCTCCTTTTCGTGGGGGGGGTTGAACTTTTCATTTGGCATGATGGCCAGTTTTCACAAATGCTCTTTAACCAGTGAAAGTAAAGCTCTATTTTCTGTGGGGTGCACAGTTTGGTACCTATTATGTTAGCCTTATTCATTATATTGGTCACATTTTCTCATCAATAAAAAATAAGTCTCACATGGAGACTGAGCCTGTGCCCCTGTCCGTCCACCCGTTTGTCCCCATCTTCTTGGAGACAGGTACTTTTATGAACTGTTGGTCCTTTCTTCCATATTGTTAGCCAGTATGGACTTTATATCAGTGAAATAATGTTTGGAACATAAAAATTGACATAATATTTCTGTTGCGAATTTTTTACTTTAGCAATGTGAACTTATCCTCTTTTCTCCCTTTTAATACTTCTGGCGTGATTTTATGGTATCTGATGTTTAAAAAACAATGAGGCATCATTAACATTGCTTTATTTTTGTTTCACTTTGTTTAAGGTGTATTTTTGGGCATTGGCATTTATATTCTGATGCACCTGAGAATACTTTGAATTTAACTCATTTATAGGTTTAGTTTGTGTTTTAGTCTGTAATGTTTCAAATTTTAATAGTGGTTTCCTTTAAAAAACTAAAAAACAAACCAAAAAACCACCCTCCAAAACAAAAAAAAAAACCCTTGTTTTTCCAGTAGTTAACACGAAGATCTAATGGTGTTTTAAAAGTCCTACCTGTTTGGGAGATGGGTTTGAGCATTATCTTATTTTAGCCTGTCTTTAATCTTTAATAATACAGTCTTGCTGGATCTGCTTTATTGTTGTTACATTTTTCACATAACCTAGCATATGCTTAGAGAATAATTTGACGTATGTGTTCAGTTTTATGATTAGGTTTATCTTCATTATTTAGTTTTGTCCTGACCTTGATGGTTTTGGTGGGCACATGTGATTAGCAGCCCTGCGTATTATGGGCCTCTCTGAATTTTGTCTCTTAGGCCGTTGGAATAATAGCCTCAACCTCCCCCTCCCCCCTTCTGAGCCTCTGCATATCTGAGGTTGCATTTTTTGGGCTTTCCCACATGAAGGGCAGCTTGTCTGGGTATAAAATTCTTTTAAAAAAACCTTTTCTTCAGTTCTCTGTCTTCATTTTCTGTAGACTTCCGTCATTTTCATGCTGCCTTGGAAAATCCTGGGGTTCATCTTGATTATTGCTATTACTTAAGTAACCCAAACACTTTCTCCTTCTCCCTGGATGCTTCTGCAACTACTTCTTCCTGTAGTTAAATTATTTTGCCAAAATGTGTCCAAGAACAGGTTTCTTTTCTCCGATTTTGCGTGAATCTGGCGTGCCTTTGTAATCTCTCTACTCCGATTTTTCTTAATCTCAGAGTAGTTGGTTTCTAGTCTATATCTTTTTTACATCTTTAAGCCTGTCCATTCGTTCTTTATAAAACAGTTTTATCGAGCTAGAATTCACACACCACACAGTTCTCCCATTTAACCTGTAGGGTGCGTCAGCTTCCAGGGAATCACACTTGTGTAACCATCACTGTCGAGTTTGGAACATTTTCTTCATCCCATAAAGAAATCCCAAGCTCATTAACGGTCACTCCCCATTCCTGCCCCCCATCTCCACCCCAGCCCCAGGCAACCGCTAATCTGCTTTCTGTCTCTGGATTTGCCGGATGTGGACGTTTCATGTAAACTACAGCGTGAATGGCTGCGGTGTTCTTTTTACCGCTAGTCAGGGAGCACTGGTTATTCATGTCTCGGTTTTGCTCTTTGCTTTTGTCCCTCCACGGTTCTCATGTGGGAACTGTTACTGCCTCTCTGGACTTTTCCTTGTCTCTCCGTGTTTCCCACACTTGTCCCGCACCCATTAGTTTTCTGCTGTTTCCTTGGGTTTTCACTTCTCTCTGTTGCTTCTTCACCACCCTCAGCTTGTTCTCTCTTGGTCTCAGTCCATTTTCTTCATGTAATTGTGTGATCCCATTTCCCTTTTTTAAAAAAAATAGTTTTGTTTTTTAATTTAACTTTTTTATTCCATTCTGCAGTTTAACCTTTTTGAGGTTAGAGTCTTCACAGAACAGCCTGAGGACGGTTCTTGTGTTGAGGATACAGAGACTGAATTCTTTTTCCCATACGCCACATGCTGGGTTTTTCCTCGTAGCTCACTTTGGAGCGAGGGGCCTTCTGGTCTACCTGAGGCGGTGGGTATGTCCCACGTGACCTGTGCTCTGGGAACTTGTGAGGATGAAGCTCCTGCTCCTGAACAGTTAAAGCTCTTGGCTCCCAGCTTTCTCCCCACTTCCACTGCAGCTTCTACTCCAGTCAGGTGGCATCTTTCTCTTGTTCCCACCACTGACTTCCCAAAGATGGTTCATGAATGAGTAACTGTCGGAGCTGCTGTTCCCCAGGCTGTCCTGTCTCTTCCTCTGCCTTTATCACCTCTTCCAGGAGGTACTGTGCTGCTGGTGGATGTCCCTTCTGCCTGCCTGTTTCTCACCTGAGCCCTGTGGTTCCCTTGCGGTGCTGGGGAGAGGGGGGAGGCAGCTTCTTGCCCTCTCACGGCACGGCCCAGCCCAGGGGAGCAGGTGCCCGCTGCCTGGGTTTCTGGCCGGCCCTGGCTTGGAGTCAGTACTAGAAAGGACAGAGTCTGACGACAGCTGTGGCTTCTTCCCTCCTCTTGGTACTAGATTGTCAGCGTGGGTTTGCCTTCCTGAGTGTTTCTGTGGGCACTTCCACTCTTCAGTGGGGCCTCTGTGGCTGGGACCTGCATGCCAGAGGCCACACACAGCCCCTCTGGCTCTCAATAGTGCTGTTAGTTGTTGCTTTTCCTGTCATTTCAATGAGCAGATCATGGTTTGAGATGTATTCTTAATCTTTGAAAGTCTGGGCTTTGAAAACAATTGTTTTTGGGGCCCCCAATTGGGGAAATTTTTTTGGGCCCCCAGTTGGGGAAAAAAAAATTACCAGGAAGTATGAACCCCCCCCCCCCCCCCCCCCGTCACTGAGCTTGAAAGCAGTGCGGGTGGACTCGTTCATCTGAACAGGAGTGTTTGGAAAGATAGGTTTAATTTCCCTTATTTGTGTGGTTTTGAGAAATGTAATCCCAGCAACTGCTTGGTTTCCACAATAGAATATCCACCCTGCCACATGAAACCTGTGACAGACTGATGGTGAGCAGACCATACCAGAAGCATGTAGTAACCATTTGTAACCAGGTGGTGGCTGTTGTGTAATTTCTGACTAGGTGGTATGGTTATACAATTTTGGTGAGCCTGTGTGGGTTATAAAAGCCGAAATTCCTTCAGCACCTAAAGCGGCTCCTGCTGAGCATCAGGACGATCCCAGCCCAGCACAAATGTCAGCACAGAGTTGGGTTGTTGGGTGGGTTGGACACTGATGAACGAGTGTTTTTGTGGATAGGGTAAGATTTCTCTCTGCAGGTAAGACCATTTCTTGGTAAATTAGCTCTGCTTTGGGGAATTAGTGTCTGTGTGTCTGTGTGTGTGTCTGGTGCTGTGGGGGTCTGTTTCTGCACACACATGGCTGTGACTGTGTGTGCTCCGGTCTGTGGCTGTGGCTGGTTTTCTGCAAATACATAGCTATGTCTGCGTGTGTCTCTGTAGGTGGGTGAGGAGCCTGTGGCTCAGGTTTGCCCAGCTTACTAGAAAGTCTCCAAAGTCTGAGTTTCTCCGCGCTGTCAATATTTAAATAACCAAATGTTAGCGTTTATGCGACTTGTAGAATTGGAAGGCAGTGCCCTTCATTAAACATGTGAGAAAGAGTGACCTTAAAACCTGATCTGCAGCAATTGAAATGTCAGATGTTCTGTTTTTCAGGTGCTCTTTTACCTTACTTTCTGAGTGAGGTCCAGTCCTGGGTCATCCAAGACTTTGTGTGCTCTTTTATGCTTTTTTTTTATGCAGAATTTTAGGGCCTCAGAGAAAAGTAGGGAACCCAGATTAAACTTCATGGAGAGCTGGAGTCTTTTATAGCTGAATACATTAATTTTTTAATCCTTTAAGGTTTGGGGATTATGAAAATGTTAGGTTCAGACACTGACGAAAGCTGTACATCTGTGGCATAGGATTCTAAGCGGTTGCATCTCTGTATTGAATGGATTTTTTTTTTTTTTTTAAGTTTTATTTATATAAGTACTCTCTACACCCAACGTGCGGCTCGAACTCACGGCGCGGAGATCAAGAATTGCTCACTCTTCCGACTGAGCCAGCCAGGTGCCCCTGAATGGCTATGTTTTTTTAATGAATTAGGAAGAACACGTTCCTTTGCAGGAAAAGAAAACAAAAACAACTCCAGCTATATAACTTACTCCCAGGTACTATTTTTGTTTATTGAGTGTCAGGAAACAGGCTCCCATTTATTGAAGGTCAGGGAGAGCCTATTATTTGGATCACTGTGTACTTGGGGTTAACTTGGAGAAGAATTACAGCATCCAGCCCCAGGTAATTGCAGTGCAGTTTAGGCGAACCCACTCTTCAGTCCTCAGGTAATCCATCGGGGCAGGTGGAATTTCAGAGCGCCCTCTTCCTTGTCTTGGGCAGGTGTGTGAGGCGGAGGACGTGGAACTCTTGGTGGAGCGGGGGTTGGGTGAGGAGAGAAGAGAGGTCGCAGAAGAGACTTGCCGAGCGCACAGACCGTAGGAAGGAAGCAGCAGGTCGTGGAGGGAACTGAGGAAGTGTGAAGTCCAGCAAAACCCAGCCGGTGTAGTTGGCAGTTAGGGAACGAGGGAGCGAGGGAGCTTGACCTCTGTCCGCAGGTGAGGGGAGGGTGTTTGGCTTTGACACTGAGGGCAGGAAGAACTGACAAGAACATTCCGGAGAGGAATGGGATGGTCTAAAGAGTAGTTCAGAGTGAGGGCCGCTAAGTACGTGCGGCTTGAGGCGACGGAGGGAGCCATCATTGGGAATGCTTCTGCTCTGCTTTTCCCAGCAGAGGCAGCCGGGCAGAGTAGCTGGAGGCGACGCGCTGCCCTCCTGAGGCTTCTCCTGTGGGAGGAGAGGAGGCGCGAGTCCTCAGTTGTGCTGGAAACGGAGGGTGGAGCGGGAGCTGGGGGAGTACCGAGCGGTGCACGGGGTTAGCAGGGCGCCGTCGTCCCTGGGAGCTACCTGAACACTCAGGTTTGTTTTTGTACCGGGAACTGGGAAAGGGGCGGGGAGGTAGCGAATGACAAAGGTCCTTTGGAGCTGTGCAAGAGGAGGAAGCTTGCTTTCCGTTCTTGGAGAGAAACGGGGGGCTTTATCCAGCTTAGTCCAAAATGACCTTGAGAGATACAACCCTCCAGGCCTCTTCTGGCCGCTCGTCTTCAGAGCCTGTGCTGTCAGTCAGTCTCTAAGGGAATTGAGAGCAGC
This sequence comes from Callorhinus ursinus, assembly GCF_003265705.2. Lineage (NCBI taxonomy): Eukaryota > Metazoa > Chordata > Mammalia > Carnivora > Otariidae > Callorhinus > Callorhinus ursinus. The sequence goes on along the minus strand of NW_027397091.1, from coordinate 2,541,446 downwards.
TTTCATGCTCTCAGAATGATTGTTGTGCCTGCCACTTGCCCTTGGCTGTTGTCCAAGTGAAAATCAACGTCCCTGCCTCAGTTTCTGAGCTGTGACACGGTGATGGTAACAGCCCTTCCCAGCATTGTCGTTAAGGGTTACGTGAAATCCTGTTTGTGTTTCGGATGTGATAGGCGGTCAGTTAATTCTGAACATGTTTTTATCTTGTCACTAAAAATGCATACAAAATTAGCTTTCCAGTGGCCCCTCAAATGACTGATTAATACATTTAAAATAGTCTTTAATTAAAAACACCATTGCTACAAAAAATGAGGTGTTAAATCATACAGTAGGAATAAATGCAATAAAACCAATTTTTTTAAAGATTTTATTTATTTGAGAGAGAGAGAGAATGAGAGATAGAGAGCACGAGAGGGAAGAGGGTCAGAGGGAGAAGCAGACTCCCTGCTGCGCAGGAAGCCCGATGCGGGACTCGATCCCAGGACTCCAGGATCATGACCTGAGCTGAAGGCAGTCGCTCAACCAACTGAGCCACCCAGGCGCCCGCAATAAAACCAATCTTGATTCTGCTTGCGTTTTCTCAAATACACCTCTGTATTTTGATTCTGGCCTATAAGCTCTACCTTTTGCTCCATTACCTCTCCTTCTGCCCTCACTTGTCCAAGGCACATGCTTTCCCTGAGTGAATATGGAGGTTTGGGATTAGGTTTTGTTTCGGTTGTATCACCTATGGGCCCCTGGAAGAATGTTTAAGTTTTCTTTAGATATTTTGAGTGCCTTTTATGTGGTGGACACTGTGTCCCTGTCCCTGTCCCTGTCCCTGTCTGGTCGGGGAGCTGGACCACGAAGCCATGTGCTTAGAAGAGGGACAGTTAACCCAGGAATGCTTCTCGGAGGAAGAGGCTTCTTGAGCTCCGACCTGGGAACTGCAGGTCAGTGTGGTCCATGTGGATGGTACCTGGGGCAGGAGAGTCATGGTTAGGATAGTCAGGTCTTGAGGTCTTATCATAATTGTATTTAAATAAAGTTTGGGGAACACATTTCTGCTGGATGAGATCAGCCACAAAAGTTGCTGTGCATCTGATACCTACGACATTAGGTCAGAAACACGAAGATCACTGATGGGTATGGATTTCAAAGCCCCCCAGACCAGCAAAACATCAGCTGCTGTTTTTTTTTTTTTTTTTAAAGATTTTATTTATTTGAGAGAGAGAGAATGAGAGAGAGAGAGCACGAGAGGGAAGAGGGTCAGAGGGAGAAGCCGACGCCCTGCCGAGCAGGGAGCCCGATGTGGGACTCGATCCCAGGACTCCAGGATCATGACCTGAGCCGAAGGCAGTCGCTCAACCAACTGAGCCACCCAGGCGCCCAGAACATCAGCTGCTTTGACCTTTTACTGTATGCTAAACTCTGTCTTCCTCTAACTAAGCCGTCAGTGAGTCAGCGTCTTGCTCTCTAGGTCCCATGACCATCGCTTTTCGTGGCTCAGCCTGTATGTAAACGGACATCAGCGGAACAGCCCCTCTCAGACTGGATTTAAGAGCTCTCTCAGGATTTAGAGTTCAGTTTGGGTCTAGAGCTTATTTCTGTCCCAGGGCTTCTTGGGCCCAGTCTCCAGAAGAGATGGAAGGGGTCTCCTGTGGACAGGGAGTGTTCTTTAACATCTCCTGTTTCATTTTACCAGTGGGGGATTTTATGCTCCATAAAATACTTTCAGTCAGAAATGATCCTCCCTTACCCCTTGACGGTCTGGGAGGATTTGCGGCGTCCATCCAGTCCACTGTCGTGGCCCCCAGCTCCATTTTCACGTGATATCCAAGCAGTCCAGCACTGTTTGCCCAGAGGCCTTTTCTTCCACCTTTTTAGAGCAGGGTTGTTAACTTGGGGCCTGCGGCGGGGGGGGGGGGTGACCTCTAAAGCACTGCTCCTCCTGGGGTTCCCAGCAGCTGTGTTGACTTCGAACCTGGCGGTGGACTCTGGATCCCCCCCCTTCAGAAATCCAGGTTTTATCCGGCTTCTTTTTAGCTTTTCTTTCTCTTGAGAGAAAAGTTGACAAATCAAGACAGTGACAGAGACTGACATAGCTCGTTGCAGGGCAGTGGAGATTTTCTCGATTGCAGTCATTGAGGTCATTTGGTATAGGGCTCTGATCGATGTTAAAGAGAGGCTACTCAGAGGCCATGATTTTGGGTACTCTCTACCCTTGTAGTAAGGAGATATTAGGATATTTTGTTATCAGTGTCCTTATCTTGTACCACGTGAACAAACTTTTTCTATGGGGTATGTTCCTTGAAGCCCAGCAAATAACCTGATATAAATTGGGTACCTGGAATATGCCTTTTATGTCTGGGCAGGGCTTTAGTTACGTCAGTGACTTTTAGGCTCATTTTTTGTTGTGTTTTTTTGATTGAACCACAGTAAAGTATTTTATCTTGAAACTAGAATCCCTTATCTTTTGAGGTGTACTCTGAAGTTTTTTGTTCTGTTAAATGTCATTGTCTTAAAATTCTGGTTAAGATCCACTAGGTTGATATCCTAGCCCACTACTACTAGTGGGTAGTGACTTGCGGTTTGAAAAATAAGAGCAAAAGTTCTTGGAGCGTTTTTGGAAAAGGCTTTAAGAGGATTTTTTTTTTTTTCCTCCCAGTTACACCCCATGACACCGTAACTGTCATCACAAGAGCAAATAATAACCACCACTTACAGGTTCATTCATTGCTGCCTAACAGAATAATAATAGCTAGGATAAATACCAGGATTGTAAACTTTCTAAAGCAGGACCTTATGTATTAGGCAACCATTCAAGTCCTTTCATTTAAAGGAAGTTGAGCATATATAAATTGAGGTTATGTGTTCCAGTAATCTTCTTTTGTCTTGGATTAAAAATATTTAGGTCAAATGTTAGCATTTAACAGAATGTAATGGAGCAGGGACAGTTTAACTATAATCCCCTAATGATGGGATTTAAGCAGAGAGCGAGCCACGCATTGGCTTTGAAAATGTGCTTTATCATTGAACCTGGCCAGCTCTGAAAGGTCTTGTTTGTACTTTGGTAAGAACCAAACTACAGCTTGGCAAGTTGAGGTTTTCAGTTTCCTTATCCCAAAGTTCTCCTTGTTAGTCATACTCTCAGTTGTCTGGATAGGTCTCTGCAGGCAGAGGGATTACCCCACCCCGGGTTGCCCATGCAAAGGTGGGGGTGATGTGACGACCACTAACATCAGAATGTTTGTGCATTTGTTAAAAATGTTCCCAGGTCCCAACGTAGGTCTGTGGAGTCAGAATTTGGGAGCGGGGACATTTTTTAAGTTGGTGGGATTATGGGAGTTTTTAAATTCTTTTTTTTTTTCCTTTGAAAATAGATTTTTATCAAAATACAGTTTACACGCAGATGGCACCCCCAGCATCACACCACGGTGTAGATTTCTCCGTTTCCTTCCTCTGCCTTTGGGAGTCGCTCCGTCCATTCCTGCGCTAGGTCCCCACTATCTGCTTCTTGTCACTGGAGGTCAGGGAATCAGGCAGCATGTCTTGTGTCCAGCTTCCTTCTCTCTGTGTGATATCTGTGCATTTCCTCTCTGTTCTGTACATCAGCATTTGCTTCCTTTCTGTTGCTGAGTATTTTTTTTTTGTAGGGACCCGCTGTGACTTGTTTATCCATTCACCTGTTGATGGACCTTTTGATGTCTTGAATTCTGGGCTGTTATAATGAAAACAGCTTTGAGAATTTGTCTACAAGTATTTGTGTGGAAGAAATCTGCATTTTGAAGAAGCTTTGCAAGTGAGTCTTAGGCACATGAACTACTGATTCTTATTTTGTGGAACTGTATATTTTTGTGTCTAAAGGTGGATATGCCATGCATTTATATTTTTGTAGTATTGCCATCTATGCAGGATAAATATGTATTTTATTAATGTTTATTGAGTATTCTGTGCTAAGAGCTAGGAATATAAAGATGAATTGTACACAGCGGAGATTATACCCTTCGGGAGGATTCTTAGTGGTTACTTCATTCAGCTATTGAGTGCCTTGGACTAGGAACTGCTAGATGATGAGCAGGATGATAGATCAGGCTGATGGAAAGACATGTTTTCTTAGGATTTGGTTTTGCTTCCAAGAAACACGAAAAGGCTTGGTTGGTAGTAAACGCCAGGAACAGCTCAGCTTTTAAGTTCTCTGTTTGGATAGTACCATCATACTTCCAAGTCAGGTGGCCATGGTAAGCCACAGTAGGGAGTTGACCCGTTCCTGGACAGCAGAGAAATGGTCAGATAAAAAAAATTAAGTGCAAAAGAAATGATCACTGGCTGAATAGTTGATCAAAGAAGTACTGATTCAAAGCTGTTATTCTGTATTAGTTCATGATTATTGGTGGCTGGAGAGCTGGTGGTTCAATCCCTAGGGAATTGGAAGTTTGTTAAAGACCTGAATATTTTACTTCCCTACTTGCTCATAGCAGAATTTGCCAAATTACGGTTTTTCTGCTCTGACAGGCTTAGATTTATTTTGAGGTTGAAAAAAAAATTTTTTTTTTTTTTTTAATGAGACTGTAATTCCTGCTTGCTTTAAGGTGGTGATTTTTAACCATGGCCGCAGGGGAGCTTTATAAACTAGATGCTCAGGCTCCATAGACCTATTCAGTCAGATTCTGTGGTCAGCAGTAGTATATTTAAAAATTCTTAGGTGGTTTCAACATGGAGTCAAAGTTGAGGACCAGTTCTTTGGGGGCAACCCTGGTTATTGGTACACCTCTTTTATTGTCTGTCCCCACCCCTTTCCCAGCTAAGTGTAATTTACAGAACCTTCGCTTTTCTCCATTTCTCTCCTGACAACAGAAGTCATTTTACAACTTGAAACCTAAGAACTTAATTCCATGTGTTTTGTCACTCCAAGGCTGTGTCACTGAACAGAAGGGACCGGACTGCCTCATGTGACCTTGTTAAGGGGAACTGACCATGTTTCTGGATTTGATTCTGAACAGAGGGGTGGAACCAAGTGCTGATGTCAACATCATCAGGGTCTTCAGGGAGAAAGGGGCACCCCTTTCACTGTTAAGTAAATAACCTTAGAAAATAGGGAGACTTAAGTCCTTTGCCATCCCACTAATCAACCTTTGGTTGACACTTTGGTGTGTGTATGCGTGTGTGCACACTTAACACGCACACAGTAAGTTAGGGTTAGTGCTGTAACTAACTTTTTATCACTGTATGAATTGCCTTTAATTCTTTTTATTCATTGCCTGGTTTTTAAAAAATTGTTATTTTTGTTGTGGTAAGAACATTCAGCCTAAGATCTACCCTCTTAATAAACCTTTAACGACTGAGCCATCCAGGCGCCCCTCTTAACAAACCTTTAAGTGTACAATACTGTATTGTTAACTGCACAGTGTTCTACAGCAGATCCTTAGAACCTACCTTGCGTAATAACCTTTACACATGTTGAATAGCACCCCCCGCCCCAAGCCCCTGGCAAGCACCAGTGTATTCTCTGCCTTTGTGAGTTTGACTATTTTAGATACCCCCTACAAATGGAATCATGCCATATTTGTCCTTCTGTGATTGGCTTATTTTGCTTAGTGTAGTGTTGTATATACTGTTTTTTTTTTTTTTTTTTTTTATTCCTTGCATAACATAGGGTGAACATCTTCCCATGTCAATAGACATTTCTATGTCATCTTTTTAATGTCTGCATGGTATTCCTTTGTAGGAACATACCATAATTTTGCCATTCAATTCCCTAGTGTTGGATATTAGATTTTTCCTGATTTTTGGTCCAATTAATAATGCTAACATGCACAATTTGGAGCTCTTTGTGTCCCAATTAAGAAATATTAGTGAATATGTCTATTGATAGGTACTAGAAGTGAACATGCGTATCCTCTTCAGATACATATAACCAAATTGCCTTCTCATTAGCAAATTTATTTTTTATTAAGAGTGTGAGTATGTGTATTTGTCCACTACCTCACAAATAAGGGTGTTAAAAATAACCCACATAGATTAATAAAAAGGTACCTCATTTCAGTATACTTTTGATTTCAAAGGATGGAACATTTATTTTGCCGTTTGTATTTGAGGGGAATTGAAGATGAGCTTGTATTTTGTCCATTTTTTAAAAATATAATTTATTTGTCAGCGATAGAGCGAGCGAGAAGGAGCAGCAGGAGAGGGAGAAGCAGACTCCTCGCTGAGCAGGGATTCCCGATGTGGGGCTCCATCCCAGGACCCTGGGATCATGACCTGAACCAAAGGCAGACGCTTAACCAACCAAGCCACCCAGGCATCCCTATTTGTCCATTTTTATATTAAGGACTTTTGTTTCCTGTTGATTTATAAGAGCTCTTCAAATAGTAAAGATATGAACACATGATCTTGTGTAGGTTATATTTTGCTTTTTAACTTTGTGTGATTTTGATTTTTTTTTTTCCTCCATACAGAAACCTAAAAAAAATTCACATTGCCTAATCATAATGGTATGCTAAGAAAGGAGTCCTCCACCCTAATGTTATATAACCATTAGTGGCCCTTCCTCCCTTCCTCCCTCCATTTTTTACACTAACTGTAGGACTTACTTTTTCTGGTTTTTATTACCTAGTATTGAACTGGTTGTTTTGGCCTGTTGTATTGAAAAATCCATACTTTGCTTTATGATTTGAGGTGCTTCCATCTCCTGTATTTCTCAGTTTTTGGGGTTTCTCTTGTTTATTTGTGTTTGTGAACTCTGTTTATTACAACTTTATGTTAGGGTTCCTATCTGATAGAACACATTCTTACTCTTTTTTCAGATATTTGTGGCTATTTTTGCTTATCCTTCCACAGGAATTTTAGCAAGCCCCCTTTCTATCCTTTTGGGGTATTAATTGATTTTTATTAAATTTATATACATTATGTATATCAGAAAAATGAATATCCTTATAGCAGCACTCTTATTCTGGGATCTGGCTTGTTTCTCTCGTTATTTAAATCTGTTTTATGGCCCGTAGTAAAATAGTTCATTGTTTTATTCATAAAGGCCATGCACATTTTTGATGAAACCTAAGTAATGCTGTTACTGCCATCTTAAACAGGATTCGTACATCCTCTTATCTTTAGGGGTCGGTAAACTTTTCTGTAGGTATCTCAGGTTTTGTGGCCCAGATAATCCTGTCACATGTTCTTCCTTGCTGCTGTTTACCACCCTTTAAAAATGTAAAAACACTCTTAGCTGGCGATCCTGCAAAACGAGGCAAGGCAGCACTTTGCAGCTTCTGAACCAGATGCTTGTTGCTGGCATTTGGGGAATGCTTTAGGTTCACTACCTTAGTAGTGAACTACCTTACTAGTAAACCTAAAAGAACCTTAGGTACTTTTTTTTTTTTAACCTATGTGGGTTATTTTTAATGCCCTTATTTGTAAGGTAGTGAACAAATACACAAACTCACACTCCTAATGTGTTTTGTACCTAGCCATCAACTGGTAGGTCCTCTCAGATTTTCCTGTCTCTTGATTGTGGTTCTAATTTGGTCTTTTCCTTTCAAACACTTCCCCCCTCCTTCTCTGTCAGCTGAGTGATCGCGGTGGTGTTGACACCCTGGCTTGTCCCCGACATCAGTGCATCTGGTGTGTCACAGATGTGGTTGATGTTGGCTCTTAATTTCCTCTCCCAGTTTAGTAAGAGTGTTAAGCAAGAATGAGTGTTACATTATATCAGGGGTTCTTTATAATTATTTTTTTAAACCAGTTATTTATCCCACAAATCCTGGGGAGCCTTCAGTGCAGGTGCCAAGTCCGGCCCCGGGAGCCGGGGATACAGGCGGTGGCTGCTGCCCCTCATTCTGACAGCGGTCTGGCTGGGCAGGCAGGCGTGGCCTTGTGGTGGCCTCGCCATCCTCATGGGTCACGGGTGCCACGGTGACGTGGCGACCAGAGGCAGCACGGATGGGAGTTCCCCCGATGGAAAGGGGGGAGGTAAAGGATGTTTGTTTTGGAGGCACCACACATGCAAGAGCCTGAGAAGCTAGTGGAGGACCTGAAAGATGGAAATGACCGCACAGGGGAGGCCAGGCCTTCCGGTAGGTGTCACGGTGACCCCATAGCCTTGCTGAGGAATTTGGCTGTCATTCTGAGGTACATCAGGATACCATCAAAGGGCCCGATGGCTTCTGGTCGTGCCGGCTGCACCTGTATGGACAAGAGGAGTGCTCGAGGTGGGACAGAAAGTGAGACCAGAGGTGGTGGGGCTGTTGGGATGGTGTCGATGCAGCAGAGTGCCCGGAGCCCACAGGTTTGGGAGCTCCTGCCCTGGGGGGACGTGGGCTTCAGCCCTGGAGAGGGAGCTCAGCCCTTGGGGCCCCCTCAGAAATCCCAGGTAGCAGACGGCACACAGCAGGTCGGACAGAGACTGTGCTCCCAGGGCAGCCTGGGGCACATTTGCTCAGGGAGGTTGGCCAAAAACCAGGCATTCAGAGGACAGTTTTAGGCCTTGCTTGTATAAGCACTGTAAGGACGGGAATGCTGATTAAAGTTTGAATCCTGCTCCGCCACTTATGGCTGTGTGTCCTTTGGCAAGTTACTTCGCTTCTCTGAAGCTCAGCTTCCCCTTGTGTGGAGTTAGTGGGCACATCATTGCAATACTGTGCTTCCTCGGGAGAACAAGGTGCCATTGATAAGGTGAGGCAGGCGCTTAGCGGGGAGACTGTAGTTGTTGCTCTCACTGTGTTGCCCTCGTCCGTTTCATCGTTAGTGAGCCCCATCTTTCATCCCTCAGCATCTCCTGCCCCTCGTAGCCGGGTCAGGGGCAAGATAACGGTGGTCTCGCTTAGTTTTTCTTCTGCAAGGAACGGGAAGAGGGGTGATGGATGGGCTGGGGACATGCAGACCTTCCCCAGTGTAAGATTCCCTGGGAGATTTTGCCTTTTGTTTTAACACAAACCCTAAACTCCACCCTTCCTCCCCCTTTTATCTCCATCTGGGCCTTGGCATTTCCCCACTCAAGTTCGGCCTTTGTGGATGAAGCACTCTGATTTCAGGTTGGTGCGTGGGTTCTGGCCTTGAGGCTGTAACTCTCAAGTACTTGGCTGTGGAATGCTCTGTCATCTGGGGACTTCCAGGCATGCATTTCTGTGCTCAGTGTTGGCTGTCTCCTCCCTTCTTCCCCTGTCTGTGTGTCTTACCCAATAAAGGGTAACCTCTCTTCCCGGGTCTTGGCACCCTCTGCCCCAAAGCCTCTCTCAGAGCATCACTGCCTTGCACTTTGCCTGGGCCCATGCCCTCTTGCGCTCACTTGGCTCCCCGCGTCTTCAGGGCATTCCGAAGGGTGCTGCTCTGTAAGAGACAGCAAAGACAGTGGGTGGGTCCCAGTAGAGCTCATGAGGGCCAGTTAAACACTCAGTAGAGAAACACAGAGTGCTTGATGGAAAGTGGTCTTGCCACAGTGGAACTTTGTTCCTGGTCATGGGGGCAATGGGGAGGGTTGGCTGCTGCAGGGTTGATCGTGTCTGAAATGAGCATGAAGATGCAATTCACTTAGGAGGGTAAATGCATTCTACATTTAAAAGCCCTATCCTGGGGTGCGTGGCTGGCTCAGTCGGTTAAGTGTCTGCCTTCAGCTCGGGTCATGATCCCGGAGTCCTGAGATCGAGCCCCGCGTCGGGCTTCCTGCTCGGTGGGGAGCCTGCTTCTCCCTCTCCCTCTGTCTGCCGCTCCCTCTACTTGTGCTCTCTCTCTCTCTCTCTCTCTCTCTCAAAAAAAAAAAAATAAATAAATAAAAAAGCCCTGGGGCGCCTGGGTGGCTCAGTTGGTTAAGCGACTGCCTTCGGCTCAGGTCATGATCCTGGAGTCCCGGGATCGAGTCCCGCGTCGGGCTCCCTGCTCAGCAGGGAGTCTGCTTCTCCCTCTGACCCTCTTCCCTCTCGTGCTCTCTATCTCTCATTCTCTCTCTCTCAAATAAATAAAATTAAAAAAAAAAAAAACCCTATCCTTTTCCTTAAGGTTAACATGGGTGAGTGCGGGTTGGAGAGCTCCGCTGGTCCGCTGATGGCCGTGGGGCTGCATGTGGAGCCAAGGGCTCATGTGGCCCTTCTGATAACCATAGCATGTAGTCTTTTTTTTTTTTAATTTTTTATTGTTATGTTAATCACCATACATTACATCATTAGTTCTTGATGTAGTGTTCCATGATTCATTGTTTGTGCATAACACCCAGTGCTCCACGCAGAATGTGCCCTCTTTAATACCCATATACCCACCACCAGGCTAACCCATCCCCCCACCCTCCTCCCCTCTAGAACCCTCAGTTTGTTTTTCAGAGTCCATCGTCTCTCATGGTTCGTCTCCCCCTCCAACTTACTCCCCTTCATTCTTTCCCTCCTGCTATCTTCTTCTTTTTCTTTTTTCTTAACATATATTGCATTATTTGTTTCAGAAGTACAGATCTGTGATTCAACAGTCTTGCACAATTCACAGCAATCACCATAGCACATACCCTACCCAATGTCTGTCACCCAGCCACCCCATCCCTCCCACCCCCCACCACTCCAGCAACCCTCAGTTTGTTTCCTGAGATTAAGAATTCCTCATATCAGTGAGGTTATATGATACATGTCTTTCTCTGATTGACTTATTTCCCTCAGCATAACACCCTCCAGTTCCATCCACGTCGTTGCAAATGGCAAGATCTCATTCCTTTTGATGGCTGCATAATATTCCATTGTGTATATATACCACATCTTCTTTATCCATTCATCTGTCGATGGACATCTTGGCTCTTTCCACATAGCATGTAGTCTTGTAAAAACCTGGCAGTGGCTCACTGTCCTCTTTGCTTGTCCTATCTTCCTATCTTCTGGGAAACCCAAGCTTCTGGTGGTTACGGTAAAGGTCTGTCAGGGCCACTTTAGGTATGTTCATTGTCATGCTGTATGTGGTTTTGTTGTTGTTGTTTTTAGCTCTTGGGAAGCTGATGGGAGGTAGTAGCTAAGTCATAATGTGTAGAAGATGGATGGATTTGATTACAAACATGAGAATAATCCTGAAAGACCGTCCACAAAATTCATGGACAAACAAAAAGCTGGGATAAGATATTTGTAACCAAAAAACAGAGAATTAAAGGATTAAGATCCTTACAGAAATAAAGATTTATAAACACTGTAGGCAAAGGGCAGAAGGAGATAAACCACAGAAGAGTCTCTGTACTTGCTAACAGACATGGAAAACTCACGAGTCAACACATCACAAAATCTCTGAAAAATTATCCACTTGCGCAGCTTTGTGGTAGGGTTCCCAAACTTGGATGAGATGGATCGATTTGTCACTGGTGGCACCGCCAATTAGGAGAGTCTTTCTGGAAGAGAATTTCGTTTTATGACTCAAGAGCCTCAAAACTCTTCTACCTCCTTAGTCCTCTTCAGGGACTCTATTCCAGGGGATTGGGGTGTGTGAAGGGTTTGTTATGCATTTCATCATTTGCCTGCCTCTCTGCAAACTTTGCCTTTGCTAGGAATTCTTTGTGTTGTTTTATTTTGAATTGTTGTAAAACACTTTAAGTGAGAACACAAGGAAAAGGGTAATTTGGAGTGAAATCTCAGCTAGGGCTACAGGGAGAGCCTTCAGGGTTTTCTAAGCAATGTCCTTAACTTCCCCTCTGAGGACAGAAAGTCCTCCCTTTTATGTATTGGAAACTACGTAGTAAAATGGGTCCCCATATTCCTTACAAACTGCAGAGATGAGCAGAAATGGCCCGCTCCTCCCAGTTATTGTAAAGTGAAAATTATTTTATTTTATTTTTTAAAGATTTTTATTTATTTGAGAGAGAATGAGAGACAGTATGAGAGGGAAGAGGGTCAGAGGGAGAAGTAGACTCCCCGCTGAGCAGGGAGCCCGACGTGGGACTCGATCCCGGGACTCCAGGATCATGACCTGAGCCGAAGGCAGTCGCTTAACCAACTGAGCCACCCAGGCGTCCAAGGGAAAATTATTTTAAAAGTCACAAAATTGGCAGTAAGTCCCATAGACTTATTCCTTTACGGAGTTTGCTTTGTCTGGTGACATCCATGTCCCTGCTTCCCAAACCGGAACATGTATCCCTTGCTCTGTGCTGCGGATCCACGTGGCACACCGGGTTGTCATTTTTGGGAGGAGGGAAATGTTTTTAAACCAGGGTTTCTCAGCCTTGGTACTCTTCACATTTGGGGCCAGGTAGTTCTTTATTATGGGGTCTGCCCTGTGCATTGGGGGATGTTTATCAGCACTCGTGGCCTCTACCTGTTATACTAGTAGCTCTCCCCCAGTTTGATGACCTGGAAGGTCTTCAGACATTGCCAAATGTCCCCTGGAGGGAACATCACTCCTGGTTGAGAACTACTGCACCCCCCCCTTTTTTTTTTTAATTTATTTTTCAGAGAGAGAGAGAGAGTACAAGCAGAGAGAGCAGGCAGAGGGAGAAGCAGGCTCCCCGCTGAGCAAGGAGCCTGATGCGGGACTCAATCCCAGGACCCTGGGATCATGACCTGAGCCAAAGGCAGATGCTTAACCTACTGAGCCACCCAGGTGTCCCGAGAGCTACTGCTTTAAATAGATATGGATATGATGTAACCAAGAAGGCAAAATGTGCAAGAACATTTAAACCAAAAGAGCCCCTCAAACCACTTTGCTGTGTGCACTTGATTCTGTTCTACTTAAGGCAGGCAACGTGATGTTCTGGCAACGGTTTATTTTATTTTCCTTTTTTGTGCTCTACCTACTGAACTCCCAGATTTTTGTATAATTCCTTCTCTTCTTTTGTCTGTATTTCAGTTTCTCCCTTGGTTCATCCAGTCATTGTTGAATGAAAGAGTCCCTAACAGAGATCCTCGAACAGGTTTCCTACTTGTGTTTCTAACATCGAGTAGGTGTGACTTCACATTTGCAGGACAGCTTGGCTGGGTTATTCACTCTCAGTGGGACATTAATTGGTGCTGAGATATGACATGATTCTGATGAATGTTCTGTCCCTTCTCACCCCTACCTGCTTGTGGTATTTTTTTTTTTTAAATGAAACTTTGGGCATCCTTAGACATGTTTTATTGTCCAGATGCCAACCCTTGTAGGGATCCTTTGTGTCCTCTCATTTTTTGAAGCTGAAATTCCCCAAATGCTTGTTAATTTTTGGGTGGATCTCTTTTATTGTCCAAGTCATACTTTTGTTTGAAATTGAGTTTTTAATTTTCTTCTTCACTGAAACTTGGCTGCATAGAATTGTTTCAGTAATTTCTTACTCTTGACTTTTGCTTATATTTTCTCTTAGCCCAGAGCATTGCACTTTTCCTCATCGACCAGTATCGGTTTCTCTGAGCATTCCAGATCCATCTTGCTCTCCTTCCCCCTCCTCCCTTATGTCCTGCCATTTTACCTCCCTTCCTTTTTACTTTGTCTTTCTGATTTCTTCTGTAGGTTTATGCTGTTATTCGACTGATACGGAATGTTTTGGCTCTGTGTTTTGTATGGCATTCTTCTAGCCCATTTGAAGGTCATGTTGACGCGTGCCTAGAACTTTGTGTGGTCATTTAATCCCAGGTTGGTTTCATCTCTCTCTCTCCCCTTTTTTTTTTTTTTAAATGCTTTTGAGTGCCTTCCTCCACCTTTAATTGGGCACCTATAGGGGGTTCAGAACTTTGATATCCAGGTAGTCATAGTATATTAGCTATAACTGCATTTACTGTCTGGTGTGGTCATCACCAGTCACATGTGACTATTTAAATTCAAATTGATTAAAATCAGATCCAAGTAAAAGCTGAGTTTCTCCCGCAGCCTCGTGGGTAGTGACGATTGGGCTGGACGGGGCAGCTGCAGCACATTTTCCTCACTGCAGCAGTTTCTGCTGGAGAGTGCTGGGCTCTGAGAGCTCTGCCATCCAGCGTGTCACCGGAATCACTGTGTGGCCTTTTCATCCTTGGACTTGGGTATTGCCGATGGCCCAGTTCAGCAGTCCTCCTCCCAGGGGGCGATTCAGGGTCTGCACGACTAACTGAAGATGGCGGGGTCTTGAAAAGTGTGATTAAGTAACGTGCTTTTTTTGATGTTTGGATGTAACTTGTACTATAACCAGCTTCTCTGCAGGAGATGCAGTGAATGTGTGTCCCCTGCTCTTTATGCGTTTGTGGTGATTTGGTGCTTCCTCTCTCTAGGTGCTAAGAGATGGCGGCACTTGTGGGGCTCTTCTCTGCCTGAGCATCGGGCCCTCCAGGCACCGGGAGAGCCGGCTCAGATCCTGCTGGGCTCCTTGCCTGAACAAGCCTCCTCTTCCAGCCCCGGCAGTCCAGCGGCTAAACTGCCCGTTTTCTCTTAATGATGGGCATCGGTAAGAACACCACGTCCAAATCCATGGAGGCCGGAAGTTCAACTGAAGGCAAATACGAAGATGAAGCGAAGCACCCTGGTTTCTTTACTCTTCCGGTAACTCTATTCCCTTCTTTCTCTCTGCTTGACTCAAGTAGTTTCCGTGTTGTATCAACATAGGATTAGCTTTAATACTCCTGTTTCAGTGAAGGTTAAGGCATTCAAAAACCAAATGCTTTTCACGTGAGATAGTCTTCTTGGGAACCCTGTTGGCTGACTAATTTTGGCTCTGCTGTCTGCTGGAGTCACCTGATGGGGTTAACTCCAGGAGGGAAGCCTGCATTGCTGTGAACATTGTACAGCCAACCAGCCAGCCCAGAGCTTACTGTGTGCTGGAGGATGCTGAAAGCTTCCTTCTAGCTCCAAAAATGTGTTCTAATGAAGTAACCTGAAACCCAACTTCAGACTTTCATTGCAAGGTAGGAGAATGAATGAATGACTCACCATTTGGAACCCAGAAGTCACGCTTTGTATTATGGCAGCAACATCCAAGATGTAGTTTTACCTGAATAAGTGTTACCAGTTAGAGAAGGCTGATTACACACATTCACTATGTTCAGGGCCAATACTTTTCCAGATGTAGGGTTATGATTTGATGTGTATAAAGGTACTTAAAGTGTTGGTTCAAAAAAGGAAAAAGCTCTTTAGAGAGAACTTGCCTCCAAATGTTTTTCTCTTAATACTAGACATGAGGTTAAGGGCAAGAATATCATTCTAGGACTCCTTAAAGCATGGTCCTGGAATTTGCCTCACTGTGGCATTACTCAGTAAGAAGGATGTGAACACCCGTCCTTAAGTACATTGACTTAACTAGCATTCACATTTTGATTTTTACCCTATTGATTCACAGAGAGATGTCCCACTGATTTTACAACAGACATAACTTTTCCTTCTTCCTATAAAGTGAAATTTTTAAATGGATTTTCTGTTGTGTTGAAGCCTTCGGGTTGACAGATTTTCTAGAGGAAGAAGCAAGGTGGTTTTCCAAGTTTAAATTAGATAGTCTTTGAAAAATGAAAAGGAAGGTTTCGTGCCTGGGTATTGATTTGTCTCTCCTGCTGCCTGAGAGCCCAGCACACCATTCACCCTCCACTTGAGAGACGAACTTGAGCTTGCCTTCCCTACCCACCTGCCTTGTCATTAGGGAGGAGAGTTTTAGGTTGACTTGTTTTCACGTTCAAATTGTGATATTCTACAGTTAGTTAAATCCACGGCATATACTCTCCATTTTCGTATTTATTCCCTGTTGTTGGTTTCCCTCTCTCTCCCTCTTCGATCGCTTTTCATTTAAAAAAAAAACAAAACAAAACACTGAGGGTCTGTGAACGGTCACTACCTTTGTCTTTGTATATCTGAAAATAACTGTATTTTGCTCTCAACTATTGGGTGAACTTCTGTTAATGACACACTAGAGTTTACTAGTCTCTCTGTGTTTCTCTTTAACTGCTTTCTCATGGTTTGGATATCTTTTTCTAGTGCTAACTTCTGGATGGATTCCCCAGTGTTATTTTCCATTTACTAATTCCTTGTGAACAGTCATGTGTTTATGTTGAATTTTTGTTGCAGGGATTATAGTTCTTATTTCTGAGATTTCTATTTGGTTCATTCCTGCCTATTTTTGGTTCTTAATTTCTTGTATGTATGTGTTTGTGTTGTTTAAAAATGTTTCTTCATTTAAATCACCAAGGACCCTAATGTACTTATTTTCAAGTAATTCTCCAGTTGTTCTGTTTTCCATCTGGCGTAAAATCCTCTTTTGAGTGTTTCTTTTGAGATTTTCTTCCCTCTCCGGCCACCCCCTCTGCTCACCCGGCTTCTGTTGCTGTGGTTTTGCATTCTCCCTTCCTAGATCCAGTCCAGACCTGGGTCTTACAGTGGAGGTCTGCCTCGCTCCCCCAGTGGTGCCAACCGTGACGTGACGTGCTGGGCCCTGGCTTTGAGCACTGGACCTGGTTCTCATCCCCCTTGTTTGGGGGCCCCCAAGGCCCTGTCTCCCTGATGGAGCCGGGGGCTGCCTGAGTGAAGTCTGCCGGGCTCAGAGCCTTGCCAGGCCCAGTGTCAGCCTATTTGTTACTTTGTTTCTTGTTACAGAAAGGTTTGTCTGTTTGGGGTTTTTTCCCTCTACCATTATTTATAGGAGTGGGGCTGGGAAGGACTGTTTTAGCTTCCAGATCCATCTTCACTAGGAGTCCCTGCAAATACATGGGAGCCGGGAACGTGGACATAATGTGTAGTTGGGTATAAATACAATGTGAATATAAAGTGAGTTTACAGCAGTTTTGTTAAAGAACTTGCAGAGTGTTCCCCCACTGTGTCAGGCTATAAAGATAAGTATTAAAAAGAGGATGAAAAAGGAGTAATAGAGTTGGCCTCATGGGATCAAGCTGCTGGGAGGGGAGACATGCCAGGGGGAGGGGGCTGTGAAGGTCAGCACACGAACTGCCAGGATGACGTGGAAGCAGGCATGTCAGGAAGTGTGTTCACATGAACTGTAGAGCTTATGAGAAAGCAGAGGGCGAAACAGCAGAAGGAAAACAGATGAAAACAAGAGTCTATCAAAGAATGTTTGTAAAGAAATCGTTCATGTGATGGAATTTGGGGTTGTAGAAAGTTTTGTTAGGAAATATTTTGTAATATAAAAATAGGAACACTGTACTGCCCATATTTAATCACTAGTGAAATTGCTGCCCCTTAGAAAACTTAAAAGTAAGATAGAAGACTGTTTTGCATGATTTGCTTGTTAACAGGATAGTCTAGGGGGCTGGAGCAGAGCTGGTCTGTTTCCACTGTCCAACTGGTAGGATTATTTTGGTCACTGCCTCTCTGCTCTTGGGATGTTCCTCTGTGTCTCCCTGTTCCCTGTTCGGCCCAGAAGGTCTTTGACACTAATTTCATAGACTCTGACAACCTTAGAGCTAGAAGTGGCTGTAGAACTCACCTGGTGGTTCTGTGGGAAGGTGAAATGCAAGGATTTGCCCAAAGCATCTGGTTCACATGGTGTGTTAAGTAAAGTTTATATCCGTTGGATCCCACAGTCTCGGTCCCAGGTAACTCACCACTGGGTGGGCAAGACAGGAGCTGATGACAGGTGCGGTGCGCACTGACCTTCCGTGTTGGGCAGCTGGTCTTGGGGTGGTCTTAGGAAGGAAGAGGTGGGGGGGGGGCGCCCGGGTGGCTCAGTCGTTTAGGCGTCTGCCTTCGGCTCAGGTCATGATCCCGGGGTCCTGGGATCGAGCCCCGCATCTGGCTCCCTGCTCGGTGGGAAGCCTGCTTCTCCCTCTCCCACTCCCCCTGCTTGTGTTCCCTCTCTCGCTGTGTCTCTGTCAAATAAATAAATACATCTTAAAAAAATCAAGAGTTGGGATGGTGGTGGTGGAGCTGCGGTAGCCGTGTGCTCTGGCAGGAGTAAAGGAGAAAAGGAGGCTCGGTCTCCTGTTCCCTCCCGCTACTTGTCCCCGGCAGCATCTGGCTGACTTGGTGATTCTGGTTGTGTTTTTGTTTTTTCTTGTCCTTATAGCATGGCCCCTCGGCGCACTGAAAAATTGTATTTGTCTTTTTCTCTACATCTGTGCTGCCCAGGGCAATAGCTGCTAGTCACATGTGGCTATTTAAAATCATTAAAATGAAAATCTAAAATTCAGTTCCTCAGTTGCACTGATCAAGTGCTTGATAGCCACAGAAAGTTACTGGGTAGCCCATCTCTTTTTACTGCTGGTCAACGCCTTGCTAGACTCTAAAATGCAGGCTCTTACTTTCATGTCTGCTTTGGAGTCAGAAACTGGGGCTCAGGCTGTCAGCTTATCAAGGTGCTAGAGACAGCAGGGACCAAAGCTGGCTGCTCCTCGAACCGGGTTTGGGGAGGGTTTGCCGTTGCTGGCTGCCGAGGGTAGGGGGGTGGGCTTCGGTGGCCGTGTGCTGAGGATTTTATCATTAAAGATTTTCTTTGGCATCCTATGTTGGATGAGAGTTTCCTCAAATGTGGCAAGAGCTGATTTTTTTTAGAAACTCACATGGAAAGAATCAGTTTCTTTGTATTTTATTTATTTTATTTTTATTGTATTTTAATTTTTTTTAAGAGTGCACACGCCTGTGTGAGCGGGGGCAGGGAGGGAGAGAGAATCTTAAGCAGGCTCCATGCCCAATGCTGAGCCTGATGCAGGACTCGATCTCATGACCTTGAGATCATGACCTGAGCCAAAATCAAGAGTTGGACGCTTAACCCACAGCCACCCAGGCACACTGGGAATCAGAGTTTCTTTCTTTCTCTCTTTCTCTCTCTCTCGCCCTCTCGTTTTTGACCGAGAGAGAGAGAGAGGCAGCGAGAGAGGGAACACAAGCAGAGGAGAGTGGGAGAGGGAGAAGAGGGAGAAGCGGGCTTCCTGCGGAGCAGAGAGCCCAATGCAGGGCTCGATCCCAGGACCTGGGATCATGACCTGAGTGGAAGGTAGACGCTTAACGCCTGAGCCACCCAGGCGCCCTTAGAGTTTCTTTACACAAAGTAAAACAAAGGTCCATGACAATACTTTAAAGCGAAAAAGAGTAAATCCATACATAGAAGAAGAATAATGAATAGGTCACAGTAAGAACAAGAGCTTTGCAAAGCCCCAGCATTCACAGAGGTTAGATCATGTGATCAGAGTTGATCCTAAATAAGAGAAACATAAAAAAAGATCTCCGTATTCCACGGGAATCTTGTTAGGCAAATTTGTGTGCTTTTAAAGACAACTAGGAAATTTAGTGTAATACGAGTGAATGCCACATGGCAAGAAATTAGAACCAGAAAAGCAGCAAAAAGTCCTGAAGAACTGTCCTACCCTAAGGGCACAGGCCAGGAAGGACAACCAGGAAAAGGTCTGCCGTTCTGTGTGGAGAGCTCCTGTATCATCTGAACTTGGAGGGCTGTCCAGGGGAAACCAAGTTAATAGCCTGAACTTGGCGTTGGCAGAGGCCCACCAGCAGTACAGCCTGTTTCAGCACGTTGGCATTCCAGTGCCAAGTTCACGGCAGGCAGGAGTGTTGAAGGTTCCCTAAGGTTTTGTGTCTTCTGCTTCTAATAGTCTTGTTGAGAACATTGGGGTCTTCTCTCTTGGGTGCCAAGAGTAGATCGTTTAGTCTGGAGAAGTTAGGGGTTTGGACTGAGGAGTAGCTTCATTAGGTTCCATTTTATGGAAGGGTGGGAGAAATAATCATCATTCATACAAGTCCATCGTTTGTTTCAGTTTCCCTTAGCATGTTTTCTTCAGAGCCGTATAATAGGAGGAACCCAGAGCGCCCCCCGTGGGCGGGCACCACGCAGACGCGGTAACAGGCTGCTACAGCCCAGTCGGAGAGAGACGGCAAGTCTTCAGTCAGACCCTAAGTGTCAGGGTTTGAATTCAGTATGGTGTGCTGCGAGAGCACCCTTGAGGGACCCCTTCCCAGCCATGTTTATAGGGGTGGGCGTGGCCTGTCAGAGGTTCTCAAGGGAGATGGCCTCAGGGTCCTCAAAAATGTCTTGGTGAAGCAGCGCAAGAGGAGGGAGAACAGCGGGGGAACAGCATCGCCGTGTCTTGTTCTGGACACAAGCTTAGTGCAGTCAGAATACAGAGAACGGAGGTGGGCAGCAGGGGAGTCAATGAATGATTGTGGAAAAGTTGCTTGAGCTTCAGGGTAGAGAATTCCTGCCATGGGTGCTACAAGAGGGAGGGGTCTGGAGTTGGGAAGCCCAGGTGAGAACGGTTGGTCCAGGTGAGAATGGCTCATGGTCTGGCCTGGGAAGGCGGGCAGGAAAGGGACTCTCATCTGCAGCGGGTGTTTGCTGGGTGCCTGCCTGGTTCCTGCTCTCTTGGAATTGACTTTCAATGGTGGGAGGAGGTGGACAAGAAACAAAGAAGCAGAAGCATCAAATGGCACCTGGTGACAAATTCTGTGAAGAAAACAAATCAAGGAAGAGGGATAATGAGGAATAGAATGTGAAGTCAGACAGGGATCATTTAGGGACCTGCAGGCCATTAATTGATTTATCCCTTAAAAGTATGTACTGAGTGCTTCCCACAGGTTTAAGGCTCTGGGGAACAGCAGGGACTTAAAACAGACAAAAATCTCTGACCTCCCAGAGCTTCCACGCTGGTGATGAGACAGGCAGGGTGTGCTAGAGATAAGTCATATGTGTAGATGTTAGATAAATACAAATGAAGAAATAAAATAGGGAAGTGGGACAGAAGCTGCCAGGGGTGAAGTGCTGTACGTTCAGCCGGCTGGGAAAGGCTGCCCTAAGGAGATGGCATTTGCGTGAAGGCCGGCGGGAGTGGAGGGAAGTCTGCTGTGGCCGTGTGTGGGCAGCAGGTGCAAAGCAAGGCACTGAGGCAGGAGGTGCCTGGGATGTCTCAGGGACCCTGGTGGACAGAGGGCAAGATGGGGTCAACAGAGATGATGTAGACTGCGTGGCCCTGGTAAGGATTTTGGCTTTTCCTGACTTTGAGGAAAAGCTGTTGGAGGCCTTTGAGCAGAGTGACACGCTCTGCCTAGTTTTAAAAGGATCTCTGGGGCAGCCGCCAAGCCAGGGAGCAGACCAGTCAGGAGTTGCCTGCCACAGGGCGGCTGAGCTGACGGTGGCCCCAGCCAGGGTGCTGGTTGTGTGGAGGTGGTGAGAAGTGGTCGGGTGCTGGAGCAGAGCTGACCCGGGCACCCCCAGACTGGAGGAGGATGGAAGTAAGAGAGGGCAGGCAAGGACAGCTTCAGGGATTTCACCTGAGCCTCTGCAGAATTGGCCAAGTACTGAGGTGGAGGGAGGCAGACAGGGGAGCAGGCCCGTGGGGAGGGGTGGGGGCAGTGAAGGAGTGTGCAGTTGGGCCCTGGGACATGGGGTAGAAAGCAGGGCTCGAGATTGTGGTGCCTGGGGAAGCAGCATGGGTTGGAGCTA
Organism: Callorhinus ursinus; assembly: GCF_003265705.2. Lineage (NCBI taxonomy): Eukaryota > Metazoa > Chordata > Mammalia > Carnivora > Otariidae > Callorhinus > Callorhinus ursinus. The sequence goes on along the minus strand of NW_027397091.1, from coordinate 2,520,193 downwards.
CTCACTGGGTGTGAGCAGCGGGAGAGGGTATTTAGAGCCGGGGAATGGGATGTTATCACCTGGGGGATGATGTCGGTAGGAGTGAAAGGGGGTCCGAGGGCCCAACAGGGTGTGGAGATGGAGGAGGGCCAGCAAAGGGGACAGGTAAGGAGTGGAGTGGTTGCTGAGGCAGGAGGGGAACCAACCAAGCTGTGTGTGGACAGCCAGTGACGAAGCCTTGTAGAGCCTTGTAGGTGGAGAGCAAGGATGGGCTGTTGGATTTAGCCAGGGCTGGGCCTTTGCCGGTCGGAGGTGGGTTGGTTTGTGGGAGAGTGGTTGCAGGGATGCACCATGGGTCCTAGTGGGGTAATGAGGCCATGAGAAGGTATTCGGGTCAGGGTTTGGAAGGCCTGCTGGGGTGGAGAAACTGGGGATTGGGGTGCTTGGGGCATCTAGGAGGAAAGTCCGGTAGGTGAGGCACAGGTAGCTCTGAGAGGAGCAGAGAGGTAGATGTGACCAGTGACCACATTTGGTGCTGGGTTGGATGTGGGCAGTGAGGTCAGCATTGGAGGTGCTGGGGTTGGGCACCTGGGGGTATGTGGGGGGAACGGGGGTCTACGAAATAAGCACACAGATCGCCAGGGGCTTTGTTTGTTGCTTTTTAAGTTGGTGTGGGGAAGTGAGGTTAAGGAGTTAAAGAGTCTGTTCTTTTGTGATGCTTTGTGTCCATTTGCAATCAGGGAGATTCTGATCCCTTGGCCCCTAGAAAATCTTTTCCCTCCTCTTGCCTTCTGTCAGCCAGGGTGCAGGTCCTGCTGCGTTACTGCAGAGTGACCAGCTGAAATCCACTCTCAATGCCTTGGTGTCTTGTAGCACAGAAAACCGTTCCCTAAGTCACCAGGTGGGAAGAGGCTTGTGAGAAGGTCACGCCCAGGCTCTCTTGACAGTCGGGTTTGCTGGGGCAGTCCTGGTGTGGGTCTCTTGTTTTCCTGCACACACCTCCCTCCAGTTTCCTTGTGCTCCTACAAGGGTCCTGGTTTGGATAATAAATTATGTGGTAACCTTGATTACAACCAGGCTTAAGCCTATCAAATAGCTGAAAACATTGTAGCTCTTTCAGAGAAACTTTTTGAAAAGTCTTCCATTATGATTAGACTTAGGAAAACCCCTGCTCTGGTTGTAAAAATAATACCTGTTCACATTAGGAAATGTGGAAAATACAGTAAAGCATTTAAAAGAGAAAGAATATTTTTGAATTGGAAGGTTATGAAATGGATCAGAAGATATAGTTGGGTCATCTCCCTCCCACTTTCTATAGTTACTACAAATGAATTTTTTCTCTTGCTGTGGATTTATGCCAGATCTGACCACTTCTGTAATCCAGCAAACCAGAGAAATGGAGAGCTTTCCTTGTTTGCCATTGATTTGGGGGATTCTGTCAGCATCAGTAAAGACATTGTTCTTGTCTTTCAAGTTATTGGTAAAGGAAGGAAGGTTTAAACCTTGAGTAGAAGAAGGTGATGGATTGTGAGAAAGTCTGTACAGAAGAGAAAGGAGGTCATGATACAGCAGTCAGAAGGAGATGCCTTGTCCAGCCAGAGAGTTGGTTTAATTCCTCTCTTTCTGTAAGATAAGAGCTTGAATCTACTGCATCGTGGCCATGATAAGGGAGGGGATGCTCTTGACAGGTCAAAATTGAACAGCCAAGATAAGCAGCCTTTTCTGTTTGAAGTCTATTAGTTGGAAAATATTTTTTTAGGAAAGGGGATATCCTGATGCATGCTTTGAAGTAAAAACACTGAAAAAGATGGGATGCAAATGATTTTGATGCATGGTGTGAGAGATTCTTTTCCTTCTTTCTTTCCAGAGTTTGTGTTCTTAAAAAATTAATTTTAAAGGGACACCTGGATGGCTCAGTCTGTTAAGCGTCTGCCTTTGGCTCAGGTCATGCAGGGTCCTGGGATCGAGCCAAGGACCCTTTAAATTAAAAAAATTAATTTTAAAGATTTTTATTTTTAAGTAATCCCTACACCCAAGTGGGCCTTCAACTTACAACCCTGAGAATAAGAGTTGTATATTCCATTAACTGAGCCAGTCAGGTGCCCAATTAAAAATTAATTTTTATGCTCTGGTTTTGAGGTTTCAGATAGTATTTTAGTATTTCAGCTTTTTTTTTTTTTTTAAGATTTTATTTATTTGAGAGAGAGTGTGCGCAAGCATGAATGGGGGGAGGAGGGGCTGAGGGAGAGGGAGCAGGAGATTCCCCATGGATGCAGGGTTCCAGGTGGGGCTCGATCCCAGGACCCTGAGATCACTACCCGAGTGGAAGTCAGATGCTTAACCAACTGAGCCACCCAGGCGCCCCTAGTATTTCAGCTTTTAATTCAAATAGAGCTTTAGTAGTTTTTCTTTTTTCCTTTCTTTCCTTTCACTCCTTTCATGAGTGAGTGTGCTCGTGAATTTTGGGGGGGCGGCGCTCAGAGGGAGAGAGAGAATCTTAAGCAGCCTCCACGCCCAATGCCGGGCTCGATCTTATGACCCCACAAGCAGAGCTGAAATCAAGAGTTAGACGTTCAACCAACAGAGCCACCCAGGCGCCCCTGAGCTTTGGTAGCTTTACATGAGAGATGTTCGTAATAAAAAAATTACCACCTAGTAGTTGGAACGCAGGCAGTTTGGTATAAATGATGACAAAATAACAGAGTTGGTGCAGTTACTTCCTCTAAAGGAGGTTTACAAAGTTGACGGGCATTTTAGCTGATTGTGTCTTACTTTTGTGTGTGACCAAATCCACAGGATCTGGGCCTTAAAGCACATTCTGTCCATTCTGCTCTTATTTGAGGCCTGCTTTGTGCTCCAAGCCTTACCAGATGTGATGGGGTGCAACCAAAGCAGTTGCTCAGGCTTCCCTTCCCCACCCGATCAAGCCTCCCCCCCCCCCCCCCCCCCGCATCAGCGCCATCCCTGGGGCCACTGTGTTCTTTGGATCCTTGTGTCAGCCTGGGTCTTCGGTCTCCCTGCCTCCCAGCCATGTTCCTTTCCAAGCCCTGTCATTCTTGCCTGTGTCTTTTGCATTCCTAGACTAATTAAGATTTCTTTTTCTTATAGGCATTTATACCTCCTGAACCCCCCCTCCCTCTAAATTCTTGGTTCACTCCTAACCTGTGTTTATGTAAGCTAGGTAGGCAGGATCCCTGACTTTTAACAGTTAGAGGTAAGGGATTTCAGATGGATTTCTTTACCATAATCTAAGTCCGTAATTCTGATGGAGAAAAAGCTCATTTCCTGTTAGGATTTGATACAGGACTTGAGGAGGAAGATTGGCTATGGGCAGTTGTGTGGTACTCATTACCCGGTGTTTGTTCCCCCACCCCCTTTAATTTTACATCTTCTAAAGCACCTGCATTTCTCCCCAGGCTTCATGGTACGAATGTGGTGCTGGAATAAAACGAGAGTAGCAAGAAAACCAATGTGTTCTTTTCCTTGATGTTTCTCATAGTTCCCTTAGGTTCCTTTTCTGTCATTGTTTCACTATTTGTATAAGTTCTTTATTTACAAGAGAAATATGTTTACTGTGGGAAATTTAGAAACTATGGAATGATGTAATGAGGGGAAAAACAAAATCATTTAGAATCCCATCAGCAGAAAAACAGGATGCTATTTTGGTATATTTCTTTCTGGAGATTTGAAACAAATATTTGGGAGTGCTTTTATAAAATTCTGATACACACACACACACATACACACACACACACAGTGCTTTAAAAAGCCCTTTAGCTTCATATTCTATCCTGGCATATTGATGCCATTGAAAACATAATTTGTAATTGTGACACAATAGCAAATTGTGGATCTAACTTTTGCACTTTGATCAGGATCTTGGGTTGTTTCTCAGTGTTTGCCAGAGTAGATGTTAGCCTAATGTGTGTTAACCTTATTGCAAAGCATACTAGTTTTGAATTTTAATGAGGTGGAATACTTTTTTTCCTGTGTTCCTTGGCCGTTCATATTCTTTGTGAATATCTGCCTTCCCCACCCGGACCCCTTTACTTATGTTGAGCTGTACCAATGATCAGAAATGCCACAGACGTATTAGCAGTTACTGTTGTAGAGAAAATCCCTGGTCAGGTAGCAGTTTGAGGGTATGGAGGGAGAACCGGCAGCACTCCATCCTGAGCTGTACCTGTCAGTACTGGTAGCCACAGCCTCCTTGTCTGTATCTGGGATGTTCGATAAGTAAACAAGATCATGCGTATCAACATCAGATCATGTACACGGTAGGCAGTGAATAAATGCTCCACTTAGCTCCTGCATCTCCACTGTGTTCCTTGAACCAGAGATCAGCAGATGGGCAGGCAGGGGATCTGAAAGGAGACAAATGCCAGTATTGGTGTGAATCTGTGCCCCGAAAACATCAGCCGTCCTCATCACCGTCGTGATGGGATGTGTGGGGGGAGGAGCACAGGAGGTTTTCTTTGTGGGCCACCGACAGACACATCGGCCCACCCAGTGCTTCAGGATAGGGGCTGGATCTGGGGAGAGGTCAGGCACCTCTGGCTCCTCTCAAAGGGCAAGTCATGCTGGGGGACGAGGGGATGGTACCTGGAACTCCCAGGGTACTTTGGCTGCTGTATCCCAGGTGGCCTCAGGAGATGGCTGAGGAAGTGAAGAGGCTGCCCTGAGAAGCCTGGCTGGGCAGTGCAAGTGAAGGAGGCTGCAGCATTGGTCGTTGAAGAGTGTCATGGGCGCTGCCGTATTTGAGGAAGCAATGGAAACAGGGTTAGGGACTTTGCTGCCTCAGACAACTTCAGGGTTGCTCTATCAACTATATATTTTGGAGTATCATAATCTAAGACCGACAAGCTCTGGAGGTTTAGGGTATGTTGTATAATACTCACTTTGATTTATTTTTCATGGTAGTTAATTTTGAAATTTCAAATAATATTGAAAGTAGTTGGGGGATTTTTATGTTCTTTTAAAAGGGGTTTGGGTTAAAGGCTGAGAAACACTAATCTTGATACCTCTATTCTTTTTTTTTAAATTTTAGAGAGTGCAAGGGCCGTGAGCCAGGGGGTGGGAGGGGCAGAGTCAGAGGGGGCGAGAGAAATAATCCCAAGCAGGTTCCATGCCCATCGTGGAGCCCGATGTGGAGCTTGATCTCATGACTTTGAGATCATGACCCCAGCCAAAATCAAGAGTCAGAAGCCTAACCAATTGAGTCACACAGGCTCCCCGATACCTTCTTTAAATACATTTTAATTGTAGATATGGATACTAGAGGGAATAATCACGTGTGTGTGTGTGTGTGTGTGTAGGAGGGTAAGAATAGTGCTACCTTCTTACTAAAAGAATAGAAAACAGTTAATTAGGGGTACTTCATTTTTACTTTGAAAGTGAGTAAGTAGAAAATGGCTCACTTAGCTACTGGACACGTGATAGTGCTGGGTGCTTTATACCATACCCCAAATAGGCGATAGATTGGGTTCTGAGCCTCTGATCAGAGGCACAAGGTTTCCCAGGTCCCTGTACCCTTTCGCTTGCATGTGCCCACAGCTGCCATTCACTGCAGCTTCTGTGTGAGTAACATGGCTTGTTCGTTCTTGGTTTAAATGGGCATTGCTGTGACACTGACCCTCGGCATGGCACTCCTCCACTATTGGCCTGTCTCTCCTGCTTCCCGTGCATTTGGCCATCTCAGGATTACTATTTAGAAACAAGTACGTTAGCATTATTGCCTTTGTTTACTAGAAATAAAACACTTGAGTAAGAAAGACATGTTTACGGAGCAATAGACATACTCTTCCACACAGAGACTTGCATATTGGGAACAAGTCATCAGCTGGACAAATGTAGGCAGAGAAAACCTGCTCGATTCACAGCTGATGGAGTGATTATACAGTATTGGTTTAGTGGAAAAATGTAAAGCCATCAAATCTGGTTTCAAATAGTTTTGGGGGGGGGAGAAAGGACATCTTGTTCCCAAAAATGATCTGCTGGTTTTGTTTTTTGTTTTTTGTTTTTGTTTTCTAAATAAAAACTAGATCAGTTTCCTAAGATGAAAGATGCCAAGATCCAGTTGTTAGCGGCCGTGCTATCAGTAACTCAAAAGAAAACCTATTTTATTAGTTTAAGAAGCTTTCCAACTCGTGTTTTATTTCCCAGTTGAAATAATATTTAGAGATTCAAAAATGTGAAGCTTTGATAGTATCAGGAACATTTTTTTATCCCTTTCTCTTAAAAAAAGTCTGTGCCTTTCCTGAAGAACGGATTTTAACATTTGATTTTTTAAAATTTCACATTTGAAAAAAACCCTAAATCATCAGAATAGCTAATTTAATAAATCAAAGGAAACATTAGTAAAACAAACCAGTGTTTTATTTTTCCAGCCATGTTTGGTCATTTCCTGCACGCACACACAGGGGAGGCCGTGGGTCAGACAGGCGCCCTGGTGGGCGTCCCTACCGCCTGTCGCCTTTGCCTCTCTCCGGTGCCAGATCCCCCTCTCCCTTCAGTAGAAACTTGGTTCAGCTGCCGCTCGCTCCAGAACCTCCTACCTTCCAGGACGTGGTGGGACAGGGCATGTTCTCCACTTGGGGATAAGGGTGGCCCAGGTGGAGGGCAGCAGTGCAGCTCTGGAACGGGAGGCTGATGGGGATGGAAGGTGGGCTCCAAGGTCCCCCTGGATGGCTTGACCTGTGGAAATATGTTAGAAATCATGGTTAGGTGATTTAGGTCAGTCATCTTTATAGTTAAATAAACAGCCCACGCTGGTCTGGGGAAGTAAGTGTCCTGTGTGGTTTCTAGGAATCAAAACACCTTTTGGATCGGCTTACAAACACTGCTCCTGTACCAATTTGTTTCTCTGCTCGTCCCTGCACCAGTCTCTTTGGGGCTGGGACCCACATCTGCCCAGGGCCCAGGCGACTGAGCTGGACAGTGGCCTGGATGCTTTCCCCCTGCCCCTGCATTCAGGGCAGGGCTAGCATGTTGCCTGTCGGACCATGGTGGTGTCTACCGGGTGCCCACCCTGAGCAGCTGCGAGGCTCTTCTCCTATCCGGGCAGTCTCCAGGGGCATTAGGGCCACATCCTTGCTCTCTCCTGAACCACACTACCTTTCCCAGAGCACTGCACTGTTCATACCTTGGCCCAGGCCACTGTCTCTAGCGCCCGGCAGCAGCCTCATACAGGTCTGCCTGCCTCTGTTCCCATCGCCGTGCCCTTTACCACACCTCGCCCTTCCACTCCCACTGCCGGCAGAGTGGCCATCCACAAGGCACATCCGGTCGTGGCCTGCCTGGGCTTGCCACTGCTTCATGGCTCCCTGCTGGGGGCCTTGTGTCCAGTCAGAATTCCTGAGCCCGGCACCTGCTCCAGGTGGCACTCCTTGGGCAGGTGTTGCGGGGGGCAGGACTGCATCTCCATGGCCTGGGCACAGCAGGTCCTCAGACAGTTCGTTGAATAAATATTGAGCCTTTGCCTAGGCTGGGAAGCATTTGCATCTTATGGTACTTACTGTGAGTGTGTGTGTGGAATAAGTCCGGAAAGGCCTGGGGATTGATAAATCCTGCCCAGATCTCCTGTTTGGTGCTGGTATATGAATTAAAAAAAAAATCACCGAGGTGAAATTCACACAAATGGTTAACAAAATTAACCATTTTAAAGCGAACGATTCAGAGACCTTTCACACATTCACGGTGTTGTGCACCCATCAGCACTGCCTAATTCCAGAACCTTTTCATCCCCCTGAAGGAAGCCCCGTCCCCACGGAGAAGTTGTTCATCTGGCCATGAGTGCAGATGAAGGGGGTTTTTAGCCAGGATAGGACTTTGAATCAGATCTGGGTTTCTTTGATGACTTAGTAACTGAGCGTTGTTGTTGTAAGAGAGTTCATCCTGAGTGTGTGTAAGTCTTGGCGTCTCCATGGGCTGAGCACTGCTATGATAGGACTTGGAGTGTGGCTCTGACAGTAAGTTAGAGTTTCCTGTTGTGGACTTGAACTTGGCTGGGAAGGTGTATCTTGCTGGCAGCTGGTTTTATGGGCAAACAAATGTCCCAAACCTAGGTAGCTTGTGTAAAAACCCGTCTCGTGACTTAAGCGGTAGTTTTAGAAATAAATATTTGAAGTGCCATAAGAAAACGCTGCCCTGTAAAAATTATGTACTAGTTAGTGCAGATCTCTGGCATTCTTTAAAGTAGCCTCATACTTGGGTTATTAATCTGTATAAGAAGTTTAATTTTTCACTGCCTGATTTCTTCAACTGTTTAAAAAAGAAGGGATTGAAATGTCTTTGGACCTCCTCAATCTAAGCTATGCTGCTTATTAGATCTTTAGTCTTTATAATTTCTTCCCCATTATAAAAAGTAGTTGTCCTCATTATAGGAAATTCCAAAATATATAAATGGAAAAAGGTGAAAACGGCCCCACTGATTAAAGACAACCACGATTAATATTTTGGTGGGCATCTTTTTTATTGTTCATTTAAAAAAGCAGCATACAAATAACACACAAATACATGCCGATTATAAAAGACCCCAATGTTAAAGAAGGATTGGGAGTAAAAAATGAAACGTGTGCCCATCATTACTCCTTGTCCGTAGGGTAGCCTTCCTGTTTTTGGTTTGGGGCCTTTCTGCATCCTTTCCCAAGTGTTCAAGACAGAGAGGTTATTAGGATTTTTTTTTAAGCATAATTAGGATAATTCTAGGCTTACTGTTTTGTGACTTTTTTAAGAAACTGTATTTTTTGGAGTTCTTTCCTTGTCAGCACATTAGTTTATTTTTTCTTTTTAATTCTTTTCAATAGCATTATTTTTGAAATGGATATATCTCACAATGTTCACCTTTATTTTTCCCCCATTGGTTGTAATGTCTTTTTTTTTTTTTTTTTTGGATGAACATTTAGGTTGTTTCCAGAGATTCAGCCTTTTAGATATCAGTCATCAGTCTTGAATGCACATACCATTTGCATGGATATTTCCGGAAGATAAGTTTCTATGAGTGCAGTTGGTGGGTCCAGAAAAATGCCTGTTCTGTTCTGGTGCTAAATTACCTTCCACAAAGGCCAGTCCACCAAGAATGTAATCTCTCTGATAACTCCAGAGTAGCTTTCTCCCCACACCTTCGTCAACACTAGATTCATCTTTTGAAATATCCCCCTAATTTATGTTAAAACATGAAAAATTTTATTTCTATAATTTTAAATGAGGTTGGGCAGCTAATCATGTGTTTTAGATACTTAAATTTTTTCCTGTGAGTTGTAGCCTCCTGTCATTTGCCCATTTCCTGTGAATTGTTTGATTGATTTGCAGGTATTCTTTACCAACTACTGATACCGACCTTTGTGGGCTATAGATGTTGCGCTTGTCCATCTCTTACCCTGTCACTCATCTTTTACTTCTCTTTAGTATACTTTACAATACCAGATGCTAAACTTTTTATGTACTTTGTCTTTTTTCTCTGTATTTTATTTTTTTTTTTTAAGATTTTATTTATTTATTCGTGAGAGACAGAGAGAAGCAGAGGGAGAAGCAGGCTCCCCACTGAGCAGGGAGCCCGATGCGGGACGCGATCCCAGGACCCTGGGATCATGACCCGAGCCGAAGGCAGACGCCCAACCATCTGAGCCACCCAGGCGCCCCTTCTTCTCTGTATTTTAAAAATATAGTTGTGCTGCTATTCATGCATAGTTATTTTTCAGGATTAATTTTTCAAGATGGATTCCTAGAAATGGAGCCATTTGGCTACAAGAGTAAAAATATTTTAAGATTCTTGCTACAGGCTTCCAGGACCTAAGATGACTCCACGTGCCTCACCAGGGCAGGCATGAGGGGTGGTGATGAATTCTGCTCCTTCTACTCTGAGGGCCCAGAAGCTAGATTTTTGTCATTAGGAAGAGCCCCCACACCTGTCCATCGCCACACGTTCTCTTCTGTGTGCGCCTGCGCCGGCAGGCTGGTTTACATAGTAACCACAGTGGGAAACGTCAGCACGTCAGCACGTCAGCACGTCAGCACGTTAGGTGATCAGCAGTGCGTGAGTTGCTTTTCCAGGGACGCCACTTAGAATCGCCATCACGCGGTGACTTGGGAAGGGATCTTGACCCAGGCAGCTCAGGATGCTTCCCACCGCCCAGAGACGGCAGCTACGCCTCTCTTGGCCTCGGAGGGCGTTGCGGGCCCCGCTCCCTGGGCTTTCTGTGGGTGCTCCTTCCGGCCTCCGCCTGTGGGACCCGCGGGGCATTTCTCTTCCCCCATCAGAAACACACACGGTCGCTGAAGAGCGCAAACTTGTCCGGAGTTTCCTTGAAGAAAACTCGAAACTTGGCTGATTTGGTAGGCAAAAAACACACAGCTCGTGTCTGTTATGAGCATTACAGAAGGCTTCTGAGGAGAATGTTTCCATTCCATTTTATGAAATGACAGCGGTGTGTGGTGAAGCAGCCTATATATAAATGAAGTGTTTCTCTGCAGGTGGTGATAAATGGAGGTGCCACGTCCAGCGGTGAACAGGACAATGAAGATACGGAGCTCATGGCAATCTACACGACAGAGAATGGCATCGCAGAAAAGGTACGCCCATGCCCCAGCCTCCTCCCTGTGTCCTAGGCCCGGGACAGGGCGTGGCTGTCCTTCTTGGGGGCTGGTCTCTACCCTTCCGAGTGGGTGTGTTCTCTTCATAATGGAAATAGAAGGGATGAGGAGGAGTGGAAGTGGCTTGTTAATTGTCTTGATGGCAGTTAAGGTGAGACCCATATAGAACTCCTTATTTTTAAAGGCCTCATCCAGGATGCTGAGGGAGGTGGTTCCGAGTGTGAGTCTGGACTCAGGGTCTGCGTGCTAATGTGATCCAGATCCCGAGGGAGGTACTTAAGCTCTCTGGGTATCAGGTGCCTCATCGCCAAAATGGGAATAAAAATGTCAGCATCTGTCTGTTCACTTTGTTAGGATTAAATGAAATAGTAACATAGGTGGTTATTAGTATCGATCCTGGGGCGCCTGGGTGGCTCAGTTGGCTAAACGTCTGCCTTCAGCTCAAGTCATGATCCTGGAGCCCCGGGATCAAGTCCCACATCGGGCTCCCTGCTCGGCGGGGAGTCTCCTTCTCCCTCTGCCCCTCACCCCACTCTCGTGCTCTCTCTCTCACTCTCTCAAATAAATAAACAAAATCTTTAAAAAAAAAAAAATCAGTATTGTGCCTGGTACAGACTCCATTGCGGTAAACGAGAATGAGAGAAGCCAGTGTAGACTGTGACAATGAACAGAGTGATGAAAATCACATGCTGAGGCGGGGAGGATCTTTTTTTTTTTTAAATTTTTTTTTTATTTTTTTTTTTTTTGCCTCATCCCATCTCCTTGAGGTCAGTCTGTGTGACCCTATTCATGGAGGCCAGGAGAGGCCTGCCCAAAGAGGATCCAGATGTCTTGATTTCTTTTTTTACTTTGGGTCGGTCACTATGCTTAATACGTGAAAAGTTTGTAGGATATTTCCAGATTGCACGGCAGCTCTAAGACTTCTCGATTTCATTTGAGTTTTGCTTTGTAGACTCTTATTTTTTTATTTTTTATATTTTTTAGAGAGAGAGAGGAGGGTGGGGCCGAGGGAGAGAAGATCTTAAGCAGGCTCCACGCCCAGTGCAGAGCCTGACTCGGGGTTCGATCCCACGACCCCGAGATCATAACCTGAGCTGAAATCAAGAGTCAGATGCGTAAAAGATTGAACCACCCAGGCCACCCCAATTTGGTAGACTTTTTAAAGCACATTTTTTATTTTCACTGTGAAAATTTACTAATTTAATCAGTTTCTATAATGAAGCATTATATTCTAGAACTATATTGTACTTTTTTAAGGTAAGCTCTACACCTCCTGTGGGGCTTGAACTCACAACCCTGAGATCAAGAGGTGCTTACTCAACTGTCTGAGCCAGCCAGGTGCCCCTGGATTGTATTTTAGATAGTGTACACTTAATATTCTAGAAACAGACCACTAGAAAGTTGATACATGCAAATATGGTACCCACGTTGGGTATTAACACCCTAAGTTTACAGTGTAATCACTAAAACGATAAACAAGGAGATTATATTGGAATTCTGGAATAATCAAATTTTTGTGTCTGTGTAGTTTCTTTTTTCCATTTTTGGCTATCTTGACCAATACTGCTTTTTGGTCAAGCTATTATAAATTTTATGGAGGCTAATTAGATTCATGCTGCGATGTTAAAATTCCTGTGGTCTTGGATTCTAAGGTGCTCCTCAGAGTGCAGGAATTCAAGTAGGCGCTGTTGATATGTTGACCGATGGCTCCGTCAGCAGCTGAGACACAGCCCACAGAGCAGGATCTGGGCAGGGAGCCACCACCTGGCCTGCTTGGGTCTCAGCATCCAAGTGCTACATCTTGCAGCAGAGTGCTTCTGAATTCACAGACTCATTAGGCTGTATCCAATTTTCATGTGCTGGGCCCTTAATCAGAGTTTCCAGGGTATAGGCTGTCATGATTCTGGACTTCCTCCTCCATTATCCAGGAAATGATGGACATCTTTTGAGATGAATAGCAAAGAGCGCTAACATTCAGGGCTTTTTAACATCTCTGACAGTACCTTCTACTGGTGCTAGTGAACTCTTGGCAGAAAAAAATGTCTAGCTCATTAATGCTAGCACATTTATGCTAGACATTTATTTGCCTGTTTGAAAGTCTTTTTCACTGTCTCAATTTTGCTACGTTAGTATTTCCTTGAATACTAGTGAGATAGGATATCTTCCTGCTTCGCTGGCCGTGCTTTTCTTACTGTATGAAATGACAGGTTTGGGGAGAACGGTTACCGTGTGTTGAATGGTGCTAATGGTCCAGACCTTGGGCTCTGTGATTCAAGCAACAGGTCACATTTAGCTCTCACCACAACCCGTTAGAGAGGTGCTACCACTATTCCTGTTTTAGAGAAAAAGAAAATGAAATTTAGGTCCCCTGCTGTCTTGAATTTGTGCAAAGAAAACTTCAGAGGATGCTGCCCTTTGGGATCTTGCCTTTTTGAGGGCATGGAAAGGCTGTCTCTGAACACTTGATCGTGAATTAACAGACACTGGGACCTTGCAGGAGAGACAGGAGGAGTGGGGGCCAGAGAGATCACCCCATGTGATCGCCATATTCATGTTTGTTTTCCTAATTATAGTGAGCTATTAGTTGTCGTATATTCACTTACTTTATACAAGACTTGACTTCTGGTGTCTCTTAATACTCTTGAGCTCCTTACAGTAAGTGCTGGTTAATACAGTGTTAGCTACAAGATACCCATCTTGAAATGTGCTCAAAGGAATTTATTCCTGAAGGGACCAGAAGGATAATGCCTTGAATCACGAACCACGAATCTATAAAATAGCATTGGGACCCACGCCCAATATGTTCTGAACTTGACCTCGGTATTACTGGGATTCTTCTATGAGGGATGTTGAAGGAATTGAACTTTGTTTATAGTGAGGGTATTTACCACAAGAATGAATTAACTACAAGTAAACGGTTTAGATACTCCCATTCAAATATCAGCATTTTGTTGCTTTACAGATTCCCCGCAAAATGTGTTTACAGGAGCATGTGTAGTGGTTGCAGTGGTATTGGGCAAATCACTATTAATCACAATTTCAGAAAGTCAGTTGTTTCTGGTAATTTCTAAAGAGCGACTCTATCCTTCTGGGAGGCCGTGTAGCATGGTGGCAAATGCAGCGTTTGTGGACAGCCTGTCTGTTCAACTCCTGGGCGACACGCTCAGCCCTTCAGAGTCTCTACCTCCTCATCTCTAAAATGGGGTTATTACAACACATAACTTCCCAGGGCCCTTGCACGGAGGACAGGGGAATGTAAAATAGCACGAGGTTTTTAGGAAGCAGAGATTGCCAAAATGTGAAAATAGTCACAAGTGAACTAGTTATAATGTGTACCTACTTGAATATCCCTCCCACCTGGCTTGGCACTGGGGTCTTTTGCTGCCCATTGTTTCAACAGCTGTGCAGTTGCAACTGTCACCAAGTTTGTTAAATAGAAGATAAACTTACTTTCATAATGTTGAGATTTATTTTGAAAGTTAAAGACCTTTTTAAACTTTCAGTCCTTATGGATTCTCTTTAAAATTAAGGTACCGGCAGTTCTTGAAAAAGGAAGTTCCCTTGGAACAGATTAGATAAGAATACAGCACTGGTAATTTTTGAAGCTGGAGAGAGAAGGGGTGGGCATTCCATATTTCCAACCTTTGTATATGTTTGGAAAATTGTGTGGTACAAAGATAAGAGAATAATTGAGTCCTACCTTATTGTTGCTACTCTTTGATTCTCTGGTATTGACTGTGGCTGTGAAGAAATCAGGCCAGTCTTGTTTTCTTCTTTTTATCAGCATCTTGATCTTTTTGCCTGTTTTTTGGATTCTTTATTTTTGATACTCAGTAACTTTACTTAGATATGTTTTGATGTTGACCATTCTGGGTCAGTGTTTTCTGGCACCTGGAGTATTTAGCATTAAAAGTCCTTTTACTTTAGGAAGGCTGTCTTGAATTCTGTCTTTTTTTTTGTTTCAGTCTATTCTTTCGGTTTCCTTATTTGAGGGCTCCAATGAGACATATTTTGGATCTCCTTTGCCTGCCTTCTCCAGCTGTCATTTCTCTCTAATCTTTTTTTCTCTTACATTGTTTTTTTTTTTTTTAAGATTTTATTTATTTATTTGACAGAGAGAGACACAGCGAGAGAGGGAACACAAGCAGGGGGAGTGGGAGAGGGAGAAACAGGCTTCCCGCTGAGCAGGGAGCCCGATGTGGGGCTCGATCCCAGGACCCTGAGATCATGACCTGAGCTGAAGGCAGACGCCTAATGACGGAGCCACCCAGGCGACCCTCTCTTACATTGTTTGATTTCTTTTTTTTCTCACTTCAGCCAGTGCCCCTTACTCTGTTATTCATGTCTGTTTTCTCTTGTACTCTTACCACTTCCACTTTTTATTCCTTTTTTAAAAAAAATTCTGTCCAGATTCTGTCAACATGTTTTATTTCTCTTTGTTCTTAAATTTGTTTTAAGGTCTTTAAAAAAAAAAAAATATTTGAGAGAGACAGAGATAGCGAGAGAAAGCACAAGCGGAAGGGGGTGCAGAGAAGCAGGCTCCTCACTGAGGAGGGAGCCTGATGCGGGACTCGATCCCAGGACCCCGGGATCATGACCTGAGCTGAAGGCAGACGCTTAACCGACTGAGCCACCCAGGTGCCCTAAGGTCTTTCTTAATACAGTTGATTGTTATTGAGTTTTCCAAAATATCCGAGTCTGAGCAACATTGGTGGTATCATGGCTGCCTTCCAAAATATCTGAATAGGGGCGCCTGGGTGGCTCAGTTGGTTAAGAGACTGCCTTCGGCTCAGGTCGTGATCCTGGAGTCCTGGGATCGAGTCCCGCATCGGTCTCCGAGCTCAGCAGGGAGTCTGCTTCTCCCTCTGACCCTCTTCCCTCCCGTGCTCTCTATCTCTCATTCTCTCTCTCTTAAATAAATAAAGTCTTTTAAAAAAAAAAAAAAAAACAAAATATCTGAATAGGTTTTCATTAATTAATTGAGTACTTAGTGGGTCTTTGTAATTTGCAAACATATCCTTTAGTTCTTGGAAATTTTTTTATTTCTTCAATTCCTATATTATGTTTTCCTTGTTCTATTCTGACTTTTAAAATCTTATTATTTCTTTTTTTTGAAGATTTCTTTTTTATTTTTAAAGATTTTATTTATTTATTCATGAGAGAGAGAGAGAGAGAGGCAGAGGGAGAAGCAGGCTCCCCGCCGAGCAGGGAGTCCGATGCGGGACTCGATCCCTGGATCCTGGGATCATGACCTGAGCTGAAGGCAGACGCTTAACCGACTGAGCCACCCAGGCATCCCTGAAGATTCATTTATTTAAGAGAGAGAGTATGTGTGAGTGGAGGGGGCAGAGGGAGAGGGAGAGAGAATCTCAAGCAGATTTGGTGCTAAGCCTGAAGCCCAGTGTGGAGCAGATTCCACAACCCATGAGATCGTGACCTGAACTTGAAACCAAGAGTTGGACACTCAACTGACTGAGCCACCCAGGTGCCCCTAGACACGCTTTTTTTTTTTTTTTTTTTTAAGATTTTATTTATTTATTTGACAGAGACAGTGAGAGAGGGAACACAAGCCGAGGGGGAGTGGGAGAGGGAGAAGCAGGCCTCCCACTGAGCAGGGAGCCCGAGGCAGGACTCGATCCCAAGACCCTGGGATCATGACCTGAGCCGAAGGCAAACGCTTAACGACTGAGCCACCCAGGCGCCCCACCTAGACACACTCTTTTTTTTTTTTTTCCCTAGACACACTTTTTTTTTTTTTTAAGATTTTTTTAATTTTATTTGACAGACACAGCGAGAGAAGGAACTTAAGCAGGGGGAGTGGGAGAGGGAGAAGCAGGCTTCCCACTGAGCAGAGAGCCTGATGCAGGGCTCTATCCCAGGATCCTGGGATCATGACCTGAGCCGAAGGCAAACGCTTAACGACTGAGTCATCCAGGAGCTCCCCTAGACACACTCTTAAGAGCAGGATATTCCGTAGGGCACCTGGGTGGCTCAGTCAGCTGACCATCTGACTCTTGGTGTCCGTTCAGGTCATGATCTCAGGGTCCTGTGGTCGAGCACCGCGTCGGGTTCCACTCCATGCTCTCCCTCCCCCCTGCGCTCTTCCCTGCTTGCTTGCTCTCTTTCCCCCTTCCTATTTCTCTCAAATAAACAAATTTAAAAAATCTTTAAAAAGAAAAAAAAAGAGCAGGCTATTCCAAAGATTCTTAGGTTGTCTCCCAATTGCCAGGCAAAGACCAAGACATTTTTTGAAATGTGTGGGGGCTTGGACAGCCCAGGCCTGCTGAGCTAATCCTTTCCTGCACATTAGCATATACCACACTTTTCACACATATGTGCTTTCTCTACCACCCCCACCAACAGATTTTTAAAAGGCATATGCAATCCATTTTAACTCTGAATGCAAATCTGCCAATATCCGTTATTTAGAATGGAAGAAAAAATTCTCTGAAAGGTCACCCTCAGTTCTTGTTTGGATTAGCTCAAATGTCAACTTATATCAGACATTTATTTACCTTTAGGCTTTGAAAGGTGAGGCTGAATTGTACCATTTCTATTGTTCAAGGGTATTTGGCCCCCCAAATCCCCGTCTGCCTCTGCACGGGAAGTCAGTTGACAAACGGAGTCAGTGTCTTTCTGTGGACCATATCCATGGACAAGAGGGCAAAAGTGGGGCTAGTTACAGTCAGAAGGTCATCATCCTTTTTTGTGGAACATCTTTGACTTTTGTTTCTTGTTAGGCGCTTTTTTAAGTTATGAAAGACTTAAAAAAAAAAAAATGCCCATCTCGGATTCTAAGAAATTGTTCATAGAGTTTTAGAACCCAGAGCAGTTTTGAGGATACGTGGGAGAACGTGAGGTTACCTTGAGTTTTCTATTTAGCTGAGAAGTAATGCAGACATTGACTACACTATAATCTAAAATGCCCAGTCTTTGTGAAGATTTTGGCTCAAAAAGCGTGCAACACTTAATATTTTTTAAAAGTCTATAGTAATGGTGGGGGGAGGGAAGAGAAGGGAGGAAAAAAAAAACCCACTGGTCCCCTAAACTACAAATATATCTTTAGTCTGCTCTTAAACAAAATTGGAATCCTCCTATCTGTGTCCTTTTGAATTTTGCCCTTTTCACTCACCATGTGTCTGAGCAGAAGTGTTTTGATAGGAAGGTGTAGGACTTTTTTTTTTTTTTTTTTTTTTTTAAAGTACAAAGATCTTTCTCCTTGCAGAGATGAGGTAAAGTAGAAGGGGCAGATTAGTGCTCTGTTTGAAAGTGGTTAGCATTTTGTAACGCTTTTTCCTTTGGGGCACCACTCAAGGACTGTTCATGCCAAGGTATCACTTTGTGGGCTCAACCTGGAAGCATCCCTCCCTACATAGGGGGTCCCCAGGCATGGAGAGAAACTGAGCAAGCTGGGTGCTCTTGGGGATGAGTCAGTGATAAGGGTTACTGAGCCCCCAAACTCTGAGGACAGATCGTCTCACTGAGTGTGTTGAGCATTACATCAAAGGCAGCCAGGCTTATTTTTGCAAGAGAGTGGCCACCACTTTTATAAAGTTGTTTTTCCGTAACAGTGGCCTATATCGAGTGGAGTTCATTATCGGTTCTCGCTTTTATTAAACAGTTCCTTTTCTCCCTGTCACTCGCAGAGCTCTCTTGCCGAAACCTTGGATAGCACTGGCAGTCTAGACCCCCAGAGGTCGGACATGATTTATACCATAGAAGACGTCCCCCCCTGGTACCTGTGCATATTCCTGGGGTTACAGGTAAGATGGTTCCCACAGGATGTAA
Organism: Callorhinus ursinus; assembly: GCF_003265705.2. Lineage (NCBI taxonomy): Eukaryota > Metazoa > Chordata > Mammalia > Carnivora > Otariidae > Callorhinus > Callorhinus ursinus. Next base: position 2,501,836 of record NW_027397091.1, on the reverse strand, counting down.
CCGCCAGCAGACGTTCGATTTGTCTGTCTGGAGTTATTAAAAATTCAATTTTGATTTTTATTTATGGACCGCTTTAAATTACTCTTTTAAGAATGGTGACTGGGACTCATCAGCATCCATTTCATAGTAGTAAAAGGAAGACAAGAACAGGAGGAAGAGGTTGACCCAGGCACGGAGGAAGGAAAATGCCCAAGGAATGAATAAGATGAGTGATGTGGCAGGAAGGAGGAAGGACTGTGGAGATAAAGAGGGGAGAATGCAGGGAGGGAGGGGAGAGAAGTTTTGATCTTCATTCCTAGTCATGCAGTCCAGTCGTGGTCAGTTCTGCCACGAAACATGAGAGACACCTAGAAGTGCCCTGTCGGCCGGGACATACATGGGAGGTTCCGGTGTTCTCTATACGGGAAGGGAGACGGTGCTGCGGTAGAAGCTTCGTCTGCCACGGATTGCCGTGGGAGCACAGTGGGCAAGCCACCAGACAAGGGGGGACCAGGCGGGAGGTGACCCAGGCTGACGCAGGGCTTCTGCATCTTGGGTATTTTTCTCCCCTCTCTCAGTACCCCTTCTCCTCTTAGGGATTAGAGGGGGGACTTTGGAGAAGGGCGTAAGTCAGGAGGCCCTATCCCCCCTGGCCTGTCTCTGCCTTGGTTGTTTTAGCCCAGACTCTCTTCTGAGGTTTCACTTTCCTTTCTTCCTTTCTCAAGTTTAAATGAGCTGTTCAACCTGAGGTATTTCAGATGCTGAGAAAATTGGTCCCATTGCCCAGACAGGTGTAGTCACTTAGAGGTGGGGCTGTCCCTACAGACACCTGATGCTTTGGTCCGGTTCCCAGCACTCTCCGCACCCCTGCCCCCACCTCCCACACAGGCATCAGAGTACTTGGTCACCTGGACTGAAAAGTGTCTAGTAAAGGAAGAGTCACAGCTGAAGGAGCTAAGTGGTCTTTAGCTTGGGCTGAGTATCCTGAATCAGGTTCAGGAAACTCACTTTTGGAAATGTTTATATTACAGATGTCTCTAGAAGAAGTATTCCCTGGTCAGATAGGATCGGGAAACCCTGTGTGTGTCTTGCCTTTCTTGATGATCCGCAGTGGTCTTCAGCTTGTGAGCAGCTCTGCGAAGTCCTGAGCAGGAACGTTCTGTTCCCGGCCTGGAACACCTAATAGTGTTGTAGAGTGGAGCATCAGGCTGTAGGCAACCCATTTTGGCAAACATAAGCAGAGACGGGAAACTGGGGAAGGAAAGTAGGGAGTTTGCAGAACAGAAGTGGGACCTGAACAGACGGACCTCTGGGAGGAAGAGATGTGAGCAGTGAGCACCAGGAATGTCCTGCCAGGGGCCCAAAGAGTGGGGGCTGGGCCCGAAAGGAGGAGGAGGAGTGGGGGATGGGCACTTTCTGGAGGGTTCCCACAGCTCCCACACACCCATAACCCTTCCCTGATGGTAGTCAAACAATGCTAGACCCTAGAAAAAGATGGGAAACACCCTGTGCATTGAAACTTGTGTAATCTTAATCCACAGGCCGGAGAGAATTAAAAAAAATAAAAATAAAAAAGGCAGACTGATTATCTTAAGAATATAGATGTAGAATGCCACATAAAATATTGGCAAATCACATCCCAGAAGACAAACCTAGCATGACTAACGAGGGTTTCAAGAATGGTCCCATGCAGCACAGTTCATGTCAACAGATGAGAGAAAAAAGATCTCAGATTTTAGCAATCGATGCTAAAAAAGCATTTGAGCAAAGCAGATATTCCCAGTCAGAGTTACGTAAATAAAACCTCACCTGTGCAGTCCTGGACTCAGGTAAACCGTTAAGACAGAATGGGGAAACGCTGAAGAAGAAAGAGGATTTGGCACAGGTTAGGCAGAGGTGTTCTGTACGCAGAACACCAGAGATTCTTCCCCGGGGGCCATTTTTATAGAACAACATTGGGCTCAGTTCGGATGGGATCAGACGGAAACACGAGGAAGCTTTGCTGTCTCCCCGACCACCTCCTGTCGTCCACAGCACTACCTGACCTGTTTCAGTGGCACCATCGCTGTGCCCTTTCTGCTGGCCGATGCTATGTGTGTGGGGTACGACCAGTGGGCCACCAGCCAGCTCATCGGGACCATTTTCTTCTGCGTGGGAATCACAACCTTGCTGCAGACAACGTTTGGATGCAGGTGAGATTGGGGTGCTGAAGCCCCCTGAGGCATGGAGCAAGGCCACTCCCCCAGGGCTGCTTGGGAGGACTGGCTGGAGCTGGCAGGGCGTGGGGCGTCCTAGTGGCCGTGGCCCATCCCCACCCCCGTGTTTCTTTTCTTGGTGGAGGGCTCTGCCCTGGGCGAGCTGGCGACTCCGACTCACTCTGCGCTCCTTCCAGGTCCCCGGCGGGCGGGGTCTCGTTCTCTCCAGGACCCCCTTCCACCTTGCTTCCTTTAGTTCAGACCTGACCGCTCCGCCCGGGCCCACTGGGTTTCCCCGCCTTCAGGGCTGGTCTGCTCTCTACTCTGTCCCCCCAGCCGTCTTGCTCACCTTGCGTCTTCCTCCGTGCTGCCAGGCTGCAGCCCCACTCCATGTGTAAAATCTGACTGTGCCCACCCTGAGGCTTCTCCCTTGCTGTCTGTCCCGCCGCCCCCCCCCCCCCCCCCCTGCCCGCCTCTGAGCCCTGCACTCGCCCTGCACTCGCCCTGGGCTGAACTCCTGCCCGAGCCCGCTGGTTCACCCTCCTGTGCTTGTGCTCCTCAGCAGCCAGTAAACCCTGCTCATCCGCCCGGCTTGCCCCTCCCCCTCTGGGAAGCATCCCTGTCTCCCCAAGGCTCCCGTAGTTGGGCTCCGTTGAATCCCCACACATGCATCTTGTGTACCGTCTTCCAATGTGGCTCTTAGTCCACTTTGTCCTTTTTTGTTTTTGTGTCTTTTCCCACTGGATTGTGCTCCCCTCATTGGTGCCAGGGCTCTGGCTGGTTCACCTTGCATCCCCAGCCCCCAGCTTAAATGGGTGTGGAGCTGGCACAGGAAGGAAGAGAACCGTCCTTGCCTGCCTCCTCCTGCAGGCCGCTCGTTCCTCTCCTCTCTCCTCTTCCACCCTCATCACGGTACAGCCTCCTCCTTTGCCCCTGGCTCCACTCACAGCGGGGAGCCTGCTGAGGCTGGACCCTCTCTTCCCAGCAGAAGGGCAGCAGAGTACGCTTGGGAGTTCTGTCCCCTGCCCCGTTAGAGACAGCCGGAGGAGGGCTTTGCCTTCCCTGCCGGGGGCGGGGGCGGGGGGGACAACGACAAGAGGGCAAAGCTACAGAAGGTAGCTTGAGAATCATGGGCTGTATTCTGAAGAGTCAGAATCCTCAGGCCCTCAAGAGGGTTGCCCTTCCTTGGGGACAGGAGAAGTACGGGAAGGGCTGTGAGCAGAGTTAAAGTGTTCGGCTTTGCTGTGCAGGCGACGTCCTGGGAAGGGATAGGGCAGCTCCCTGGCAGGTCTGCCAGTGGATGGAAGGCTGTGGGGGCTACCCAGCTCTTGGAGTTGTCCAAACCTAGCCCCTGCAGGACTGCCTGCAGCCACCATTCTGAGCACCTCCCTTACCCCAGAGGGACCATCTCCATAGAGGATCTGTGACGGGGGGGGGGGGGGGGGGGCAGGGTGTCATTGACCTGCGACGGGGAGGGGATGTGTTCTGGGCATTCCAAGGAGCGCTTGAGATATTTTCTTAGAGCCAGGTAGATAAATTTGGCTGGCAACATCTTTCAGTCTTTGATAAAGCATTCAAGGTTCTGCATTTCAAGTCCAGAGTGTATTATAAAGCTTTTGTTGACTGACTCGGAGCCTTACCTTGTACACAGGCCACTGGTTCTCTGGGGAGTTGGGGTGGGGGGGGATTGTTCTTTTTCTGAACAGCTGACTCATTGGGGAACTCATAGCACAAACCATCTGTATATTGGGCAGTGCTTATGGTTGAGAATTGCTGGTTGATCGGAAAAGCAGAGGGAATGCATGTCTTTATTGTGGTAAAATATTCAGTGTGCAGCTATGCCCTGGTCTTATGCCAAGGAGGCTAGTCCTGACTGACAGTTGAGCCTGGCAGCAGCAGGCACAGTTGCCTGCTGGTGACGTAGAGGGGAGGGTGGGGGCCTTTGGGTGAGAACTCTCAGTTATGGAAGGGCACCCATTCAGGACCGCCTTGCCCATTCTCGGGGCACAAGAGACCTAAACAGAACAGCTTGGGTCTGTGCACCCTCACCCCCGCTCCCAGCAGTTGAGCCGAGAAAGAACAGGAGAGGGCTTTGAAACACCTGCTGGCATCGCTTGGGGACCCAACATGCAGAGCTGCAGTGTGTATGCGCGGGCAGACATGCAATACGAGGGCATGTCTGCATGCTGTGCCCAAGGGGCTTGGTGAGTGTAGCTTTCTTTGCTCTGTTTCACGGGGGGGGGGGACCGGGGGGAGGTGTCAGGAAAGCCCCACCCATGTCCCTGGGTGGTGTGAGAAACTGTGGGTCCCATCCTCACTGCAGTGTGGCCGTGTGCCTAGCTGTAAATTGGGAGGTGGGTGTCACGTCTGCCAACCACGTTAGTGAATTTGTGCTGCTGAGGCAGGATGATGTGTGTTGAGGGGCTTTGGTGTGGTTTTGTCTTGGGATATGGGTTTCCTATGGCGGTCACAGTGTGCGCTGGTGTCCGTACTCTTAACCTGGGAAAAGAAGAGAAAAGTACTGACCTGTTCCACAGATCCGCAACGAACAGTTTGTGTATGAGGCACTGGGTGACTGGACCCAGTAATGGAGGTTGTTGAGGTGAGCATGTGCTGTGAAGCATGCGGGGCAGCCACCTGCACCTTTGGGGATTTGCAGTGATGTCCCAGGGATTTGAAGGGAGAGTTCTGGGGGAGGTGACAGCATGTGAGATGGGTCTTAAAGACTCAGTGGGCTCCTGGTCCAGGAGGGTTGAAGGAGCATTTTCCATCGTGGGAAGGGCAGGGGCAAAGGCAGGAAGTCAGCCTGGTGAGGTTCCCCCCCCCCACCCCTTGACCAGAGGCCGGGTTGTGGGCCAGTCTCTGATGCATGGGCGTTATCAGCGGGGCAAGGGAACTTGCTGGGGCTCCATTGGCAGGGCACATGCTTACGGGGCTGTGTCTCGAAAGACATTACTTGGGTGCAGTGTGGAGGGGGTGATGGGCCAGATTCAGGGCATCAGGGATATCTAAGAGAAAGGCAGTGGGGATCCATGCAAGGATTCTGGAGGGGAAATAGGAAGGAGAATATTAGGGTCCTTGCGTGGGATGAGGTAGCTAGCCAGGGGGCAGCCGGGAGAGACAGAGACAGAGTGTGTGTGTGGGGGGGGGCATTGAATGATGAGTTCAGCTGTAGCCTGCGTTCTGGAAGTCCGTTCTTGCTTTTGATCCTAAAATGGAAAGAAAAACACGGGTGTGTCTTGTGCGTCTTGATTAAAGAATATGACTGAATGAATCTGAGTAGCTGCCTTTGGTCCTGGGGAGAGTTGGGGGACCAGCCCACCCCATGATGTCACTCCCTTGGGTTCCTGGCCCTCCTTGTACTGGGTTAACTCTTGCTCTCCTTCTCTGTGCTGACAGCACTTTTTTCTTGCCTGGGATCCTTGCCTCTAGTGCTGTGGATTCCAACTCTGCAAAGCCTTAAGCTGTTATTGATACATTCTTTTCAGTGATGGATTGTTCACTGTATATTTGAGGGTCTGCTGAGCACAGGTGAACTGAGATGGTGAGGTGGGTGAGGGGCGTTTCCCCCTCCCTGCCTGGCTGGTCACCATCTCTAGGGTGTGTTTGCTGCACCTCTGTGTTCGAGTGTCCCATCTCCCTGCGTCCTCTGCATCTCCCACCCGCTTCGCCCTTTCCACTGGAGCTCTGACTTGTCTCATCCCCGCTCTTCCCCTCCTTCCACTGGGCCCCAGGGGCCAGGTCTCCCCTCTCCAGTGGAACCATCTCCTATGCCCTTGGCCCGTTTCTTGTCGGTTGAGTGAGAGAAGAGCAGAAATCCCAAGAGTGGCCAGATACCCCACTGCCTCCCCTCCACACCCCTTCCTCCAGTATTTCCAGCAAGCGAGGCGGGTGGTCACATCTCAGCGTGAGGAGCCAGCCATGGTACTTGGACACCTGGCTCCTACTCAGGATGGGGTGGAGGGTGAGCATCCTAGGGTCTGTTCCAGAGGCTCCCCGAGGTGATGCTGCCAGAGCTGGCCGCTTCGCCGGTGCTGGCTCAGATAGAGTTGGGATGCACGTGTCAGGTGTTTAATGTGTATGGTTAATTTGGCAGTGCAGTGATGTTGCTTTAATGGATAAATAAACAGTAAAAGTGAAATATTACCGTTTTAAGGAAAACTAACTTAGGATTGCAACTAGTAAAGGTAATTGATGTATTTAAAAAAAATCAAGTTGTTAGATATTTTAATGATGAACTGTAATCCTGTGGGCAGTCAGAACCTACAGTACTCAGTGTAAGCATTAGCTGAAGGCATGTGGCAAATAACGGTTTCTTTTCCCTTCACACATGGGGGAGTGCAGCAAGCACAGGAAGTTAGTTGGACTCAGCCCTCTGATCTTGGGCAGATGACCTCCCCAGCTCTGTTTCCTTTTGTGAAAATGAGAGGCGGCTCTTCTGAAGGTGACCTGTACATGACATTTTGCCATTATTGTGCAAATAGATTATTACAAGCCTCCTAAAGTTCCTCTGAGGCGTTGTGGATTATGAGTCCTATGAAAGATCTTTTAGTTCTGCTGGATGCTAATGTGGACCCTCATTATAGGCTGTGAATGATCATCTTAACAGACTTGTGTATTTACTTCCTGATCATGACAGGATCAAAGAAATAGATAAAGCAGTTGAGGCAGCAGGGATGGCCAGAGTGGGACAGTGCAGGCGTGGGGTGGGGGGAGGCGGGGGTGCTGATGGAGTCGGGAGCGGGGTGTATTCCCAGTGTCCCAGCTGTAAGGATCGTAGATGGCCTGTGCATGTGTGTGTTTGCAGTTTAGTGCCCATTTCCTTAGGCTTAGAGCAGAAGGAAGAGTTTCATGTTCAGCTTTCATGATTTCTAGGACCTATTGTCAGACCATGTGGTGTCTGAGTTCTGTACATGTCTTTGCCTATTCTCCCCACATGTGCTGAGTACCCTGTGCTCCATTGCACTGGATGCAGTGGGTGCACAGGCCCTTCACTTTGAGAAAGCTGGGAGGACCACGGGTCTAAAGCAGAAGACAGAGGAAAGTATCAATGTCCCTGACCTGTGGGCTGTGACCAGGTTGTCCCTCCTCCTCATTTCACACAGGCACCCTGGTGAAGAGTGGTGCGCTGTTCCTGGAAACCTGTTTCAGGCCATTAAAATAACCAAAAATGGTTGGGAACCAGTGGAGCAGATGCGCGCCTTTGCATGAGCTCCAAGTGCCAGCTTTAGGGTGCTGTGCAGGGAAGGCTCCTTTGGGGGCATGTCGCCCCAGGCGGGGCTGGCTGAGGCCACTGCTTGTGTGCTGCAGACCCTCCTCCCTTCCCTGTATACCTTCCCGTGCAGGGAGTGCTTTCCTTTCTTCCGGGGACCATGACTGTTGGGAAGTGGCAGTCATGGGTCTCAGCCCCTGATGCCAGGTGACTCCTGTGGCTTTAGTGCTTCCCAGAGCCTCTGCCTGCTGGGGGCAGTCATTCCACTGCCTCCCTCCTCCCACCCTGGTTTTTCCTTCTTCCTCCTGCCCTTTGACCTTGACCCCCTGCACTTCGCTTTCGACAAGGCCTTCATTGTTGAGTTGCCTCAGGTGAGGTTTCAACAGTTCTCATTTTGGTTAGTTTGTGATGTCAATCCCGGGAACTCCTCAGGCTTGTTCCAAGAATTAATGCAGAGCTTTGAAATCCCGAGAGATCAGGGCAAGTTTGTTCAGATCCCCCCCCCCCCCCCCCCCCCCCCCTGTTAGCCAGCTGGCAGCGGTGTTGCCTTCCTTGCTTCAGGGAGGACTCAGCTGATGCATTACCTTGGCTGCTGCTGCCTCCTAAAACAGAGGCCAAGTCTCGGTACAGCGCTGAGCTTCCCAGAGCCCTCACCCCTCACCCTGGGTGTCACTGCAGAGCTGGGGGTGAAGGAGGACCCTTGAACCCTGCCCCTCATGTGCCACACCGACCTTCCCCATGGTGTGGCAGGTGCTGTGTTTCGGGGTTACCTCAAGAGGCGCCTGGGGCCAAAGACTGGGGAGGCCTCACTCTGCGCTTTCCCACAAAAGAAAAGACTGCAGGTGGGCTGGCCCCTTCCCAGAGGAGTCCCTCCAGTCCTTCACAGGACTGCTGCAGGCATGCAGAGCCTTTCTTTGCTGAGAAATGGTAGGGATTGGGCCAAGAGCATCCTACTAACTGGTGCGGCAGCCTGTTCAGTAACCAGATTGTCTGTCCTGAAGAGGGCGCTCCCCTGTCTCTCACCTCCCTGAGTTCTTGGGGCCTGTCCGTGGTATGTGCTCACTGAGTGCCGCAGGATACCTCCAGCTCTCAGGTCTGGGGCTTTGAACTCTTAACTGTTCATAAAACTTACAGAGGTGGAGGGAGGCAGTGATTAGATTGGGGATGGCGGGGGATTGGGATGTCTGCCACATCGTTTCCGTATATGTATTTGTGGTGTACGTGCAGTTTTTTGAACTACTTTAAAGTTGTAGATAACATGCCTGCTCACCCAAAAACACTCTCCTAGGACTGAGGATCCCCTGTGTGACCCTTTACCACACCCAAGAGCAGTGTCGTTCCACTATACCATCTAAAATGCATGCTATTTAATTTCCCAGGTTGTCCCTAAAATATCTTCCATGTCTCCCTGATCCCAGATGCAGTCCAGGTCATGTGGCACATTTGTTTATTGTGTCTGTCTTGGTCTCTTAATAATAAGCTGTCCTCCCATTTTTCCTCCATAGTGTTGCCTTCCTAAAGCGCCCAGGCCAGTTGTCTTGTTGAGCATCCAGTGGTCTGAATTTGTCCGATTGTGTCTTTGAGGTGGTATTTGAGTTTTTACACAATCCCCCTTCTCTGTTGTAAACTGGGGGATGGGGCCAGAGGCTCAGTTGATTCAGGGTGAACATGTTTGCCAAAATGACCTTGCGCTTGACAGTCTTTCATATTCTGTCACAGGAAGCAGGCATGTAGTAGCAGGTTGCAGGGTTTTCCCCTAAATAAAAAAAAAATGTCCATTTAACTCAAATTTTGGGTAACAGGTTACAGAACTAGGAGCCAATGAGAACTTGAAGGTAATGACCTTGGAGGGAGCTTTGCCTCGGTCCCCTAGCCAGCTGTATTGGGGAGCTTTGGCCTCAGAGCAGGCCTCACTCCTTTTCCACTGTTTTCCAGCCTTGTGACCTTGGACAAGCCGCCTGGTCTCTCAAAGCCCCCTTCCCTCATCTGTAAAATGGTAATTAATAATGGTGAAATGGTTAGCTTCAAATGAGATAATGCCTGGAACCTGTCCACACCTGCCTGTTTGCTTTCATTATTTTAGTGGGCCTTCTGGAAGGGGAAGGAGGCAGGCGGATGCAGGGGAGGTGGGAGGTGGGGGTGGGGTGCAGTGGGCAAGGGCTAGCTGTCTGGCTGAGCAGCATGTCCTTGATGCATATAGCAGTTGGTTGAGTGCACTCCTCGGCCACACTACCAGCATCCTCTGGCCAGGATGGGCCCCTGAATCTGTCTCAGGCCATCAGAAAATGATTAGAGCACTTCATCCACTCCCCCTGTGCCCTGGGCACCTGCCATCTCTCCGCTGAGGCTGCCCTAGGTTAGCTCCTTCAGCACTGGCTTTTCCAGGTGATTCCCCTTTCAGTTGACATGCTGTTTCTCTGTGAGGATTTCAGATGCTCCCGGAGACTAGGAGACAGGCAGAGTCCTCTTAGTACATGGGGGAACTTAACAAGTTCAGTTCTCCACAGAAGTGTTTTAGGCTAACAAACTCTTGACTGGAAATAGTTGATACTATCATGCTTCACATGTAGGCAGAAGAAAAGGCAGAAGACATGAACAGATCACAGAAAAGTCCTTCTCTGTATGTAAGAATAAGTCAGTTTATAATAATAACAGAATATAAACTAAAACTACCCTGAGACACCACTTCTTACCTTTGTCAGATTCACAAAAAATAAAAATTTTGATGAGCCACTCTGATGGCAAGACTATGGGAGGGCATTCTTATACATTGCTGTCAGGAGTGAAAACAGTTCAACTCTTACAAAGAAGAATTTTACAATATCTAGAGTACGTATGCATTTACCATTTGATCCAGCAATCCCACTTGTAGAAATTTACTCTGAAGATACTCTCCCACAAGTGCAAAACAAGGCCCAAAAGTTACTTATTGCTATATCATTTGTAATGGCAAAATATTTAACAACTCAAATGCCTGTCTGTAGGAGACTGGCTGCTATTGGTACATTGCACAGTATAGTCCCATGCAGCCCTGAGAAAGAATGGGGAAGATCTCTGTAATCTGGTATAGAGTAAGTTCCAGGATATGTAGAAAAAAACAAGTTGCAAAGAAGTGTGAGTGCATGCATGAAGGAATAAGGATAAGTTAGGAATGAAGGAAAATGGTTAACTATAGGGAGTAGCTGGGGATGGGGTGGAGAGGATGGGATGGGAGTGAGACTTTCCTGGTATATCTCTCTCTATAGTTTGATTTTTTTTTTTTTTTAAGATTTTACTTATTTATTTGTCAGAGAGCACAAGCAGCAGGCAGAGGGAGAAGTAGGTTCCCCACCGAGCAGGGAGCCTGATGTGGGACTTGATCTGGGATCATGACCTGAGCTGAAGGCAGACACTTAACCAACTGAGCCACCCAGGCGCCCCTGTATGGTTTGATTTTTAAACTGTACATATGTTCAACATACTCAAAACATAAATCTAAATGGATGAAGAAAAGCAAATCCTAAAACTGAATTACAGAAACACTTAAGCCTAACTATATGTCAAATTGCTAACCACAGAGAAAAGAATTCATTCACAGACTTCAGAACATAGTACTTTATATGCCCTGGATGGGAGGTATTTTAAGGACAAAATAGAAATTTTAATAGTCTTTTTTTTTTTTAAAGAGTTTATTTATTTATTTGACAGAGAGCGCACAAGCAGGTGGAGCGGCAGGCAGAGGGAGAGGGAGAAGCAGCCTCCCCACTAAACAGGGAGCCTGACTCGGGGCTCGATCCCAGGACCCTGAGATCATGACCTGAGCTGAAGGCAGACGCTTAACCAAATGAGCCACCCAGGTGCCCGAAAATATTAATAGTCTTAATAATCTTAGTAGTCTTGTTAGTAGTGATTTTGGTGTAATTCTGCACTGTATGATGTTATAGGATAAAGCAAATGAATAGTATGTTGATGATGAAAAATCAGGGCACTCAGTATAGGAAAAGGAGAGGTACAAGTATGGAAAGAAAGGTAATCCAGGGGTACTGGGCTGAGCTATAGGTGTCACTGTGATCCCACAATTCAAAAATGAATCCTACCTCTGTTCACTAACTAAATGCCGCCCCAGTAACCGTGAGCCCACCTGGTGTTCCATCTTGGTTTCTAAATCCCATTCTCCATTAAAATGAACTGGGCTTTCTGGAGTAGTGGTTGACTCCAGGGCTAGGACTGAGAAAAGTGCATGTTGACCGTGGAGCATTTTGTGCCAGAAAGCAAAGACCTGCTCAAAGAATAAAGGGGGGGAGGGGGAGAATCATGTCATAAAGAAGGGGAACCTGCTTGAACAGGCTGCTTTGGGCAAGTTTTAGACAGTTTATTAAGAACAATAGTTATAGAAGTGAATTACAAAACTAAATAAAAAAGGAATTCATGCATCTCCAGTGATGTTCAAAAAAGAAAAGAGGGAGACAAAGTTGAACAAAAAGGCAAGCTCTTCTTTACAAAAGGCCACTAATTAAATGCGGGTAGAATGATCAAATGGAAAAATGTAGTTTTTAAACCTATGTAAGAATGTTAATAAGCTAGTGGTAATATAATATTCACATAGTCTAAGAATCACCCTATAGGTAATTTATTAATTACAAAAGGAAAAAGGTCCTTTTTATATGGAGATTTCCAGCAGTTACTGCCCTAACTGAGCTTTCCCACCTCGTGGGACAACCGGGCAGACCTCCTTCCTGATGGGATGCTCTAAGAAGTGCACGACACCTGAGCAGTGTCGTGGTTAGAGCACTTCATCCACTCCCCCTGCGCCCTGGGCACCTGCCATCTTTCCGCTGAGGCTGCCCTAGGTTAGCTCCTTCAGCTAGGCAACTCTTAATTGAGTTGCCTTTGACAAACTGTGTTTTGCTTTTCTTTAGGGGAATTAGGGATATACATTCCTGATGGCAGATTCAATTTTAAAACTATAGCTCCTTGAGGTGAAATCTGTTCTCTGTTTCTTAGAGATTATTTTAAAATTGGGCTGCCATTTAGACTCAAGGATATATTTATTTGATAGCGAAAAGTTTTGCATGAACTGAATTGTTTTCTTGGTAGATCGAGGAAGCCAGGCACACACGGCACTTTCTGTGTTGGCGAACTGTTTGTTTTACTCATTTTCATTAAATGAGTCAGTTCTGGGGAGATAACATTTCCTACCTTCAGGTGCTGCTTGTAGGGGCCCACCCCCCCTTTTAAACTTTTTAAAGACATTTTTCCTCATGATACCAGGGAGGATTGCTAGCCCCCGGGACCTGGGGGAGTTGTCTGGTTTTGTCTGGAAAATTCATGCACATTTGACTCTGTGTCCTCTCTACCCAGTGCTTTTAATCTTTACCCCCCACCCCCCCAAAAAAGTCCTTTCCCTGATTTGCAGTTAAAATCAACGTGGCAGAAAGACTTCTTATTTCTAGTCTAATAAAATTCTTGAAGAATAGCATTTGTAAACAGTGCCTTTAAGTCATTCATTAATTGCTAAGTGGAAGTTGGTGCTGGGGACACAGTGATGATGGGTGAACGGCCCTGTTCCGGCCCCGTGGGGAGAAGGGCGGGTCCACAGGCCGGGATTTGGGCACAGATGGCTCAGATGCTACCAAGGGAGCCCGTAGAGGCCGAGGTGCGTGCGCAGACCTGCCCTGGGCTGGCCGGTCACTGGAGCCGACGCGGCAGCTTGAACAGCAGAGACGCACCGACCATGGAGTCAGGCCACAGCCTGTCGGAGTGCCTTTAGAGGATGTTTTGGGGTTAAGGTCACCTTCCCCAGTTCCCCCAAAGTGGTCCTTTCTGAGCAGGATTGCCCTTGCCTCCTGGCCCAGGGTGGGGCGGTTTGCCCTTGGGCTGCCCTGACCTTGACTACATTGGCCCCCACCCACAATCAGGTCCCTGCTGTTCTCGGAGGATTCCTGGGGCTGCGGTGTGGCTCGGATTTGTGCCTGTTCTGCTCTCTGCCTGGGCTCTTCTTCGTAGCCCCTCCCATGTGCGGTGAAGTGCTTCTGGCCCTTTAGTTTAGGTTGGGGACTGCTCCTACAGACGTCCCCAGCTTCGTGTTTGGCCCTGACTAGCTGTGTCCTTCACATGGCAGAAACTCCACGGCAGCCTAGGGGTCGTTTTTTCCGTTGTCGTAAAACAGTAAATCCCTTCACTGGCACAGGGGTAGTCTGTCTTTGTGGTGCCTGGTGCCTCAGCTTCACCCAGAAATGATTGTTCGAAATGCAGATTGGAGGCCTCATCCGAGACTCTGATGAACCAGGCCTGGGTGAGATGCAGCACCCCCGGGATCCTAAAGCAGCTTCCTGGCAACTTGTAGGGTGACTTGCAGAAATCATGGCCAGAAAGTCCTGAGTTGTAGGGGAACACACTTTGAATCCGAAGAAGGAGATCCTGGAATGTTTTCTGGAGGAGGTGGTATTTTCTCTGTGCCTTGAATGAGGAATAAAAATTGAACATTGGAAGTGAGTTGCTGACTGAGAAGAGCAAAGGCTCAGAGGCAAGAAGCTGGAGTGCAGGTCTGTGAAGCGGCTGGTGGTGAGGAGCCTGGGGCCCAGGGCTCTGGTCTTCTGGGTTTGGAGGAGGAAATGGGGTTCCTCCAGCAGAGTTTTAAAGAAAATCTGGGCTTAGGTTAGATTTTTCTCCATCCTAAGGCTAGAGCCCGACATGGGAATGTGTCACCATAAAGGTGCCTGTCTGCTCAGATTTCTTCCTCCTAACGTCTAGTGACATAATGAACCTTAAAAACTTATTTGCAAAAAAACCACCACCTCTTCCCATGTTTCAGATAATACTTTCCCTATACCCTGGGGTGGCAAACTTTTTCTGTAAAGGGACAAGCAGTAAGCATTTGGGCTCTGTGGTCTCTTGTGACTACTAGACCTCCACCATTGTAGCCCCAAAGCCGCTGCAGACAGCGGGCAAATAAATGGGAGTGGCTATGTCCCGGTAAAACCTTTCTCACAAAGACAAGTTGTTTGCCAGATTGGGTTCATGGGCCAGTTTGCCAGCCCATGGTGTAAAGAAAGGCAGTTTGATTCGTTTCTTCCCAGCCGTCAGGACAAAGTAAAAGAGCAGGCAGTCCTGCCTGCGTGGGGAGCCCAGGGACCCGAGGTGGTGATGGGTGTGTGACCGAAGTGCAGAGATGAGCCCTGTGCAGACAGACAATCAGCTGTCTGCTGGGGAAGGGCTTCAAAAAGCCCCTTCAGCAGCTGAGAATATCTAGTGCTTTATCCTCCTCCATCTTTTTCTCGGAAAATTGGCTTTGTATTTAGGGAAGTTCTTGTTTGATGAAATAATATGCTCTCGTCACAGTTTTCCCTAAGAATCTTTCTGTCAAGCCGCTGATGTGTCACTGCCAGTGTGGAGACCACCCTTAACTGCTGGGGCGCTTCTGCTGCTGACTCTCCAGCGGCCGCCGCCCTCCCACTGGTGCTGTGTGGGGCAGGTAGTGTGTGTGGGCTGAACCGTGAACGTGTGAGCATCCTGGGAGCCTGGGGCAGCACATGTGGGGATTTTCTATTACCCCTCACTTTCCAAAAGAATGCAGGGTCCCGGTTGCTTGAAATGAGGGAGCTTCTTTGCAGCTGTGTTCTCAGGACCTTTGGTCATGTTTAAGCCATAAAATGTTTGCCCTGACAGGTGCCCAGGTGATGGTCAGGTCCAGACGAGGCCGGGAATAGTTCATGTCCCCGGGAGTGGAACCCAGAGCCAGTCTTCACTTTCCTATCCAGTGAGTCATCCAGTGCAGTGTCGATTGCACTATTCCTAGGACAGGTCTCTAAATGCAATCCACATTACGTGGCCCGGGGATGTGTTGCTGGAAATCTGAAACGATAGTAAAGTTGATGTTATTTGGGCCATTTGAGATGACATCCATTGATCAGGTGTTGACCTCTCTTTGCCCTTTTAGGGCATTTCTGAAAAGTTACCAAATCAAACCGTGTTTTCCTTTAGTATACATTCCCGCTTCAGGTGGCCTTCACTCCCACTTTTGACGGTACTGTGCTCTGGGCCCCTCCAACAGCTGGATGGTTGGTGGAGGGCGTGCCCATGTGAGTGACAGCCAGCAACGCGTCTGGTCTGTACCGTGCAGCCCGCCTGCCTCTACACCCTAGAACCAGCATCCTGCCTACTCTTTTCAATTGATTTCATTGCATGATTTAAAACAGGAGAACAAGAGATCTTGAGGCCCATGTCTGGCGCAGAGAGGTGTGTGCCAGCTCTGGGCTTGTAACGTGGCTACGTACCCTTGAGCCAGAGCCACCTTCTCTCAGCCCATTTCCTGTTCCAGTCAGGGCAGGACGTGCTGTCAGAGTGTGGAGCGGCGCGCGTGCCGGGTGCCCGTCCACTGGCCAGGATGCTGATACAAGGCTGCTGGGGAGTATTTCAGAAGGATCTGGACATCTGGGAGTTCCCAGCCCCGCCAGCAGAAGGAGTCATTTTTATATTCCACCCTGAAAATGTTAAAAATAGCAATCAAGTTCTTATGTTAGCCTGTAAAGCTACCTTCATACAACGGTAGCTGAAACGCTGTACACTGAAAAATCTTGTGAATTTGAGTAGCTCAGGTGTTCAGAAAGTCAACATGGAGTATCTAAAATGTAATTGAATGGTGGCATTTGAGGACTGTAGGCAGGAGATTAAACAGAGTCCACATGCTTTCTGGGTTCTTTAAAAATAAGGTTTAGAACGCTCTCTGAGTATTTTTTATGATTAAGCAGGCTATTATATATGCTGTTGATTTGTAACTTACAGTTTTCCTTTCCTCAGTAACTCTAGATCACTAACATGATTATGACGCTTATCCTCTAGGATTTAGGGCAGTTTTTGATTTACAAAATGGAATGCCAGGGGGAGATAGATTTTTTTTCCTGTGATAACCAATAAGGATGTGAAAGGGAGGAGGAGGAGGGTGGTAAATTGGAAGACACACTGGTGTTTAAGAAGGAGCTCACAAGCTCAGCAGGAAAGCGAGACTCCTGAAGGCCCGACATCCCCCACCCCCGAGGGGAAAGGTGGTGATGGCAGGGCCTGGTGTTGGGGTGTGGGCGCTGACCACAGGGCTCCCCCGAGGCCCACGCAGGGCTGTGTGTGGGGAGCAGCAGGAGGGGAGGATGGAGAAGCCGGCGGCCCTGGCCGCATGCGGAGGAGATCTGTGTGGACTGGGGCTCTTTCTCCCGAGCGTGCCTGCATTTACTCATTGTGCTGTGTGTCTATGGAAAAGACTTGTTAAGCTGTCAAATCGTGAACTACCTCGGTAGTTCCTGATGCCGTGATCATGGTTTTGGTCTCGTTTCTTTTAGGTTACCCCTGTTTCAGGCCAGTGCTTTTGCATTTCTGGCCCCTGCTCGAGCCATCCTGTCTTTAGATAAATGGAAATGTAACACCACAGGTAACTGCAGTTATTTCCACGTACGTCATTGGGGTCCCTCAGCGCAGGTGATAGAAGGGAGGCCTGGACGTGCTGCCCACGGCAGCCTTAAATCCTTTCCGGAATCGGGCACAGAACACACAAACCAACAAACTGCTTAAAACACTCCAGTCTGTGGATCGTGTTTCTGTCTCTCTCTCTCTCTCCCCACTCGTTCCTCCCTAACCCCAGAGCAAGTAAGGACCAGAAAGGACCTCATTTCTCTATGCTAATGAAGTTGATAAATACAGGAATGGACTAGAACAACATTTGTGCTATTTTTCTGCCTCTTTCTTTCAGTGGATTTTATGAACCACCAGTAATCACTCTCTTTGCTGCATCAGCTTCCCTTCTCTGAACCATCTCTGCTTTTGAAGGATCTGGCTGCTTTGGTTTTCTGCAAATGACTTTTACCACCGCCCCCCCCCCCGCCCATTTAGTGATCACAGAGATCCTTAAATAACCCGATAAGGTCAGGAAAAAATCAGATAGGGGGTTTGAGAAAATCAGATAGACCTGTTGTACTCTCAAAATACTGTTACACTTTCCGGTTCTAGGAGCAAAGTTTTCCAACCTTCATTTCCTTCCTTGCTCCTAGGAGTTAATTTGTGACCACTGATTTGATTTAGGAACTGGAAAAGGCCCTCTGTTTTCTCTAGGTTTTAAAAACCTCAGTCAGCAACCTTGCTCTCAGGCATTTCAGTTAGCTTAGCTGCTTGCAAAGGTTGGTCTTTGTGTGAGTCTGGCACTAGCAATGTGCATCCCCAGTTCAGTCAGCTTTTGACACACTGGGAGCTCTCAGTCGATGAATAAATTTGGTTACATTAGCGCTGGGGACTCCACCTTTCAGTATGGTAAGCCATACTGTTGTAACTTGAATTTTAGGGATGGGTATTTTGTACAAATATACTTAAAATAGGGAAGAAATTTCTCCTTACAAAGAGTAAAATGAATATATCCTGTGAAACATCAGTGTCACTCCAAAAAAATGTTGTCTCTGTTTTTGTTTTCAAGATGTTTCAGTGTCCAATGGAACCACAGAGCTGCTACACACAGAGCACATCTGGTACCCCCGGATACGTGAGGTAAAAGATGAACACTGTCTGCTTGGGGCTTCTTTGTGTTTCTTCCCCGCTTCACTGTTGGCTGTGCCCAAGAAATTGTATTTACTTGCGCTAAGCCCTCCTTTTCCTTTTCAACTTCTGACATGTTTATTTCTGTTGTGAAACTAAACTTAGATTGACATCACCATAAATCGTGCAGAAATGCTTTGTGCAACCAGGCAGTGTTGTTTCTTGCCCTTCATCCCCCCCCCCACCGTGCACAGACCAGACTTACATCCTCCAGTGTAACTGGCCCGTTACCAGCTCCCTCGTAAGGAGCGACAGAGGCTGGCCTACGGGCAGCAGAACTCTTCATTCCTGCCTGCGTTTGCCCATGTGTGTGGGAAGAGTTAAAGCTTCTTGTCTGCTCTGGTGCACTTGAACAGAACAGGGCACGGGAGTCCTTAGCCGTGAAGAATGGCTGACCGTTTATCCAGATCTCCCCAAACCTGGAAGATCTTTCACCATTAGTTCAGAATGGGCGCAGATACAGCCATTCTCCACAAAAGAAGCGTTCCTTTGGAATTTGTGTCAATAGCACTTCCTTCTAAATGTCCCTTAGGGACTCACTCTAGAATCTGTGCTGGAGTGTTCCTCTGAGGCTGGCTTTGAATGTCCCATGTCTTGAGCGGGAGTCATAAATCTCTCACTTATCTGTGGGGAGGCAGGTTGGCCGTACATGTGTCAGTGCCCGTTTCTGTAACGCTCCTATGTCAACCATGTCGTTCGTAGGTTGGCTAGACCCCACTCACCCCACTGGTTTCTTTTGAGGCCTCGGGGAATTTTCCAGCTGTGTCATGCCTGTTAGGTAGTAACTCACTGCTTGGCAGAACTGTCCGGTGTGGTTGCGGGTGACATTTGGAGTCTACGATCTACAAGCATCTCACTCTCCTGTCTGTGCCCTCTCTCGCTCCAGATCCAGGGTGCCATCATCATGTCCTCACTGATAGAAGTGGTCATCGGCCTCCTCGGCCTGCCTGGGGCTCTGCTGAAATACATCGGGCCCCTGACCATTACGCCCACGGTGGCCCTCATCGGGCTGTCTGGCTTCCAGGCGGCAGGAGAGAGAGCGGGGAAGCACTGGGGCATCGCCATGCTGTGAGTTCTCTAGACCACTTAGCACGGACTGTCAGCACCTCCCCTTCCCACACCTAGTGGCAGCCTCGTGGGGTATTTTGAGCATTTACACAGACCTTAGGAGATAGGTTTTTTGTTTTGTTTTAAGTAAGAATAATCTGACAGTTTAAACTTGATTTGTTTCTTACCAGAAAGTTATTGAAGGGTTTAAGACCCAGAGGTTGGGAAGTGACATGCAGTCAAGGTATTCCAAAGACCTGTTTGGCAGTGATGTGTAGAGGGAGGGTTGTAAGGTTTCACGCTTTAGGAAGGGGGTGTAAGATGGTGATGCCATTAGTTTTTAACTTCTGAGGTCATGCCAAGTCTCTTGCACATGAATGGAGATACCAAGAAGCCAGTCCTTTAGATGAGACTCAAAAAAACCTTCCAGGTTGGCAGGAGACAGGGATGCTGCAGGAGTGTGTGTTTGCATTGAAGGAGACATGACTCCCCAGGCTCCTGCCAACACCTGTCGGGAGGTCGTGGCCCCTGCTAGAGTCCTGACAGTTACAGCTGGTCCTTCAGCATGGAAGTGCAAGTCCGTTAAAGATGTCATTTACCCCTCAGTGTGTTGTCAGTAAAGACATCCAGGACTTCGATAATATTATAAGATTGATTAGTAGAGCCATAGAACTCTGTATACCACAAACAGAACCCGCATTCTTTTTGTGTGCCTGGAGAGCACATGAAAGAGTTGATATTGTCCTAGGGAAATGGTGCAAAACCTGGAATTTTGCCAACCAGTGAAATTTCTAAAATAAATAATAGAAGGCAATTTCCAGTTGTTTTTGTCTTATGAAGTCTTCTGTAATTATTAAACAGCATGTGGCACTTCTTGAGCCTCTGCATTAGTAGTGCTTTACCAAACACTCGTATACATCGTAAGTTAAGGTAGGTACCAGTGTTATCCCTATTTAACAGCAAAAGAAGCAGAGGCACAAGATGCAAAGTTCATTGCCTAGGCTTGCACAGCTAGTAAGTGGCTGGGATGGTTTTCAGAACCCAAATAGTCTGACCAGAATTTACTCTGTAATACTTAATCCAGCCTGTCTGTGTTGGAACAAGTAAAGTGCATCCTTGCGAAATTATAATCCACCTATCCTTACAAATTAAGGTATGTGAAAATGTCCAGGATTGTTCTTAATTTTCTCATTTCACTGAAGGTTGGTCAGTATTGCCCACACCAGCATGAGTGTGTAGAAGGGCATGGAAGAATGTTTGTTCAGTGAAATGCAGGAAGTTCCAAGAAGGAAAAGATGTAATTACCATCATACAGTAAAGTTAAAAACCAACAATGAAAGGGTGAGCAAAACCCCCAGACCACTTAAAAGCTGGAAAGCACTGTTATAAATCACTCCTAGTCAGAGGGGAAATTGAAACTTCACAGTTGCTGATAATTTAGAAGATGATGGTGAGAACCGACCAATCCCATAGAGTAGTCAGAATTGTTCTCAAAAAAAATGCACCATCTTGGGGCACCTGGGTGGCTCATTCGGTTAAGTCTGCTCATCCATCTCTCTCTGCTCTCCCTTCACCACTCTCTCTCTCTCTCAAATAAATTTAAAAATCTTTTTAAAAAATCCGCATAATCTTAAAGGCAAAGTACATGAAGAGCTTATCTCTAGAAACTAGAAAAACAGGATAAAAATGAGCCTAATGGAGGCAGGGGACCAGAAATCAATACAGATAAAAAAAATACAGAAGAAATAGAAGTGAAAAATCCCAACATTGGTTCTTTGGAAAATAACATGTGGACACGCTTCTGGCAAGGCTAACTGAGCAGAGAAGGGAGTGAATGCACAAATGGAGGATAAAGCCTTAGGTCCAGGGAGGAAGAGTTCTAGCTGTGCTCCCTGTCCCCGCCTTTAAAAACAACAGCAGCAAATCAATAAAATGGGTGGTTTCCAGAAAAGCATAAAAACCAAAACAGACTTCTCCTCACCCTGATCGCTAAATGTCGGGTTCCTCAGAACCTGGTTCTGGATCGCTTCCCTGCCACATGCTTTTCCCCTGGGGGACCCTGTCTAGGATGACCCCAGCAAGCCTCTGGTATGCTGGTGACTTCCAAAGAAGCCTGCAGCCCAGACCTCTGGACACCAGACTTAAACTCCAAGCCCTGGCCTGCACGCTCCAGGTGTTGTGACACAGGACACCTCAAACTTCAGGGGGAGAAAGTGTCAAGCTTTTGACTCCCTCCCTCCCCAAACCAGTCCCCCCCCCCCCCCCCCCCCCCCCCTTGCTCTCAGCCAGGGCCATGACACACATCCAGCTGATGAAGCCAAAAGCCCTGCAGTTGTCCTTGATTCTTTGCTTTCTCTCTCTCCCCACGTGCAAACCATCTTTCTGCATCACCTCCAGGGCCAGTCCCACCACTCGGCAGTCCTCACCCTTGTTCATTGCTTCCAAACTGGTCTTCAGCTTCTCTCCTGCTCCCCTCCTGCCCTGTGAAGTGCTTGGCCACTCTCTGCTCCTTACTCCTCCTTTTGAAACTCTTAATTGCACACAAGCTAGGATTTCGGAAGCTTGTAGGTCTTTTTGTTGTCTGTGTCTGAAACCTCCCTCACTGTCCCTCGTTCTATTTACATCTCGTGCCTGGGCACTTGGGGCCTTTTCACTCTGGAATCTCAGCTGTTTGGGGGGTGGGGTGGTAAATGATCTTGAATTATTTCATGGATGCCTTCCTCCCCTCTGTTCCTGCTTGTCCCTTTCTGGAACTTTTAGAATGTTGGACCTCCCAGACCCTTCCTCTGCTTTCCATTTCTTCATTTTATTCCTCTATTCATGAGAAAATTTCTCGGTTGTATCTGTGCATCCACTGTCAAGCTTTTCCTTTCTGCTTTCATGTTTTTTAGTTTCCAGCCAGCTTCTTTTGTACGTGGGATGCCAGCTCTGCAAGGCTTTCGCTCAGGCTGGTCCCCACGGCACCTCCAGCGCCTGGCCCACCACCTGTCACAGAGCAGGTGTTGAGTAAGCACCTCATAATAAGAAAGGAGGAATGGGGCTTGTGAGTACACCCCTGAGCACGGAAGAGGCAAGAATGCTGTCAAAGGATTTTATCCCTAAAAAGTGTTCTGGGCTCCAGTGGTTAGTGAGGATATTCTATTTCAAGGAAGGGCAAATGCCTACACTGGGTAAGTGGTTCTGGCACTTTGAGAAACCAGGGCAACTTCCCAGCCAGTTTTATCTAAATGGCAGATTCTGACAGAGCTAATACCAAAGGGACAGCCTGGTTCAACATTTCCTTTCCTCCCTAGAGTTGGTGTCAAGCCTCAAGCTTAGTTCAGATATGTTTAGGTAGTAGCGTGCTAAAGCTCAGCATCTTTCTGTACTTTAAGTCTCCTTGTGATCTTTTAAAATGGTAGTGTGCAGAAGACCCTTTTCAGAAAAAGGCCTTAGTGTCCAGCTCTGCACACACAATTTATGTTTTTAGTGCCATATCTAGTAACATATCTTGGAAGAATGTTCTTTGGAACATGGCTTGGGAAAATGCTATAGGTAATAATAAAAAAGCCAACACATTATGTGTGTCATTTTAGAAGCTCAAGGATGATTAAATATTAGAAAAATTTTATTTTTAAGATTTTATTTATTTGTCAGAGAGCGAGAGCACAAGCAGGGGGAGCGAGCAGGAAGCCTGATGCGGAGCTCCATCCCAGGACCCCGGGATCATGACCTGAGCCAAAGGCAGACGCTTAACGACTGAGCCACCCAGGTGTCCCTAGAAAATTAATAAAATTCATTATAGGCCCATGGTGGATTTAATAATAAAAAACCATGGTGACAACTAAATCACATTCAGTCTCTATCTCTGCTGCCAACTGTTAGCAGTATGGGGATAGAAGGATCTTTCATGAATAAGATTTTTAAGTGCCTCATTCTTTAATGGTGAAAGACTTAAATATCAGTCCTGCCTGCTGAAATCAGAAACCAAGATAAGCATGTTTATTATTACCGGTATCATTTAAGGTTGTTCTGGATGTGTTAATCAGTGAATAAGAAAATAAAGTAATAAGGGTCATTCCCAGAGAACTCAGAGAGAAGGGAATGGTACAAGTCGCTCTTACAAGAATTAAACTACGTTTCCGAACTTAATGCATTTTTTTTTTTAAGATTTTATTTATTTATTTGACAGAGACACAGTGAGAGAGGGAACACAAGCAGGGGGAGTGAGAGCAGGGAGCCCGATGCGGGGCTCGATTCCAGGACCCTGGGATCATGACCTGAGCCGAAGGCAGACGCTTAACGACTGAGCCACCCAGGCGCCCCTTAATAATGCATTATTAATAACAACAATAACAATAACAGTACTATATTGTTAATACAATACTGTAGTCCTGGAAGGATAGACATTAGTAGAGCAGAACAGGAGGGATAGAAACAGAACCAAGAAGAAATTAATATTTAGTGTATGACGGCAGTCATATTGGCAATCAGTGGGGAATAGAAAAATTAGAAAAATTAGATAATTATTTGGAAAAAAATTTAGATTCCTGGTTTATATCAGATTACATTTCAGTTGAATTAAAGACTTAAGTATAGAAAGTAAAACAGTGAATTGTGCCAGAAGAAAATGTACATAAATATTTGATCATGGGACAGGGAAGTTTTTTTTTTAAGATTATTTATTTTTGCAAGAGAGAGAGCGGAGGGAGAAGCAGACTCCCCGCTGAGCAGGGAACCTGATGCGGGGCTCCATCCCAGGACCCTGGGATCATGACCTGAGCCGAAGGCAGACATTTAACCCACTGAGCCACCCAGGGGCCCAGGAGAAGATCCTTCTTAAAGCAGATATTGAAAAGAGAAAGACTGATAGATTTTACTACCGATGCATTTAAAACTCCTATCAAAACCCACTGAAAACTAAATTATAAATGAATCTGGGATAAATTTACAACAAATTCCATTAAAAAGGCTAATGTCCTTAATTTATAGTTTCACCGATCCTGGTAAAGCTACGTACGTCACTGTGTTCATATTTATGTATACAGGGCAAATACTAACTTTTCACTAGTTAATTTAATCAAGACATTTTTAACTAGTGAAAAGTTAGTATTTGCCCTGTATACATAAATATGAACACAGTGACGTACGTAGCTTTACCAGGATCGTCTGCTTTTCACCCTAACAGTTTGTTGGGGCTCTCCTCTCTAAGACTGTGTGTTTAGATCTACTGCATTCTTTGTAAAATTGCACAGTGCTAAATAGTATGAAATAGCATAGAATTTATGAAACCATTCCCCAGTTGATACTCATGCTTGTTTAAAATATTTGCTGTTGTGAACAATGCTGAAATACATACTCTTTAGTGTAAGGGATGAATGTTAAAATAAATGACAGTAGTTTTTTAAATTGATGAAATTGGTAGGGATTTAAAAGTATAAGACTATGGGGCGCCTGCATAGCTCAGTCGGTTAAGCCTCTGACTCTTGATTTCAGCTCAGGTCATGATCTCAGGGTCCTGGGATCCAGCCCTGTTGGGCTCCCTGCTCAGTGGGGACCCTCTCCCTCTGCCCCTCCCCCTGCTCGCTCTCGCTCTCTGTGTCTCTCTCTCTCAAATCTTTAAAAAAAAAAAAAAAGTACAAGACTTTGTACTGCGGTGAGTAGCAAGTGGATGTTTTTGATCTCTGGGTGGGATTGTAAATTCATCCAACTTTTATGTATTTGGCAGTTTGTATCAGAAGCTTTTTAATAAGAAAAAAAACTTTATAATAAGGCATTTACTCTTTGGCAGATCCATTCTAGTCCTAGGAACCTGCCGTAAGGAGATGTGTAGACAGGTGCCAGGGAGGGGTGATCTGTCACAGTTGTTTATGCCCCCAGTGTCACACCATATGGAAACTGTGTAACAAGATGTACTATGTACATAAGGTGGGATGCTAAGTAGCCAGCCACTAAGGTGCTGTTGCTGATTTCCATCTGTAGAGGTTGTGGCATTAATAGGGGCTACAAGCTAGCTGGGAAATACATTGTGAAGTCTGATTCCATTTTGGGTCAGATGATGAGCTGTTTGTACTCCAAGGGCAAGGGTAACATCAGGCAGTCCCGTGTCCCTCTCTAACCCCGGTGCCCCGGACCCGGTGACACCCTGTAAGTATCCAGGGAATGGAAGCTGTTCAGAATCTGTAGGCCAGAATGTTACATGGGTTGTTACCCAGCTGGGATGATGAGTGATCTTCAGGATTTTGTCTTTTTGCTTATCTGCCTTTTATAATTTTCCTGTATTTTAGTGTGCATTGCATTGCTTGCATAATATTTGTAAGGTAGAAGGTCAGCAAGCCAGTGGTTGGACAGAACCCTGGCCTGAGAACCTGGGGCTGGCTCATCCTTTCCCATTCTCTGGTCGGCCTAGATGTGTGAGCTCGGGCACAGTCCCCCCTTCCCCGCCCCCCCTTGCCCACCCCCCCCCAACCCCGGCCCTGAGCCTCTACTCCTGCCACCTCTCTGTGATGGGACTGCCTGCCCTACCTGCTGCACAGGCTATTTGAGGATAAACATAAATCAGAAGGGGATGGGTTTTAGAGTGGCAGAAAAATGGAGTGTTCATCTGCCTAGTCCACTCGCTTCATTTTTGCTGCCAGATTTGGCCTGAGATCTGGGTGTCCTTCCTCCCCTTGTAAACATGCTTTAAAACGTGAACACCATAGTGCAGGCGATAATAGGTGGGTGTTGCCTGAAATAATGATAATAATAGACTTGGGGCCTTTGGGGATCTCATAGTGTTCACTTTGAAATAAATCAGCATTTTTTTGGAACATGAAAATTTTATGTTGATCTAAATTTAAAGTAAACCAGGGGTACCTGGGTGGCTCAGTCATTAAGTGTCTGCCTTCAGCTCAGGTCATGATCCCAGGGTACTGGGATCGAGCCTCTCATTGGGCTCCCTGCTCGGTGGGAAGCCTGCTTCTCCCTCTCCCACTCCCCCCTGCTTGTGTTCTCTCTTTCGCCCTGTCTCTATCAAATAAATAAAATCTTTAAAAAAAAATAAATTTAAAGTAAACCAGTTTTGGCACCTGTCATTACCATAACTTTTTTTTTTAAAGATTTATTTATTTGAGAGAGAGAAAGAGAGAGATCATGAGGGTCAGAGGGAGAAGCAGACTCCCTGCTGAACAGGGAGCCCAATGCGGGACTCGATCCCGGGACTCCAGGATCATGACCTCAGTCAAAGGCAGTCTGAGCCACCCAAGCGCCCCCGTAACATTTTTTTCAAAGATTTTATTTATTTGTCAGAGAGAGAGCGCAAGCAGGGGGAGTGGCAGACAGAGGCAGAGGGAGAAGCAGACTCCCCGCTGAGCAAGGAGCCTGATGCAGGACTTGATCCCAGGACCCTGGGATCATCACCTGAGCTGAAGGCAGATGCTTAACAGACTGAGCCACCCAGGTGTCCCACCATAACATTTTTTTATTAAACTTCACCACCCCGGGGGAATTGGAATAGCTTGGGCACCATGTATATTTCCAGCCTCCAACAGGTACTGGCTTGATGACTTTGTGTTTGGGCTGAGACCCCCATCACCAGTGAGCAAAGCATTTGGTGGATAGGTGGGGAGAGGATGGAGTGGCATGGGCCGGTTCCCCAGCTGGCTATAGGCTACATGCCTCATTAGGAACGTGACAGTGAAACTGCACTTGACCGGCTGTCAGTGGAGCTGATAATTCCATCTCCGCAATTGGAGCTGTGCCCAGGAACAATTAAGCTGAGCTTTGACTGAGAACCCACTCTTGTGCCAGCTCTCCCTCGGGTTGTGAGTGAGAGTGCATCCCTGTGGGTGATGAAACACGTCATTGCAGACCTTCATTGTGTCAGCGATGGGAAGCCATCCCACGCTGGCCACGCTTGGTAGCAGGCGTATGAGGATGTGTTGGGTCCTGCTGCAGAGGAGTCACCCGATGTCGCTGCCTCCTGTGATCCTTAGTGCAGCTGGGTCAGGAGTGTGGGGCTCAAGGTAGAGAGCCTTCTGAGCCAGCCCCAGCATCCCTGCTCTTAGGATAGTGTGGCAAAGTAGTTCAGAGCCCAGGCTGTAGAGTTAGACCCCCTGGCCTGCCCACCTGCCCTGCAAACCCTGGCTGCATGATCTTGGACTGCTGTCTTCGTCTGTCTGGGACGTGGGTGGTCATAGAAGCCACTGCTGCAGAAGGCTGGGATGATGGGCAGGACGGCCTTCACATAGTGTCTGACACAGACAAACCTCCCAGGAATGTTGTTAATACTGAATTCTGTATGTAGCCTCCTTAAATGTTGAAGCTTTTTGCTTTTTGAAGCAGTTTATGCTCTTGATACATAAATCACAAAATACGGAAAAGTAGAAAAGTCTCAAAACATATTGCCAACTGTAGGCAATCCCTGTGAGCATTTTGGACCCTGTCCTCCTTGCCTGTTTGCACACATGTGTGCATGGACATGCCCGTGTGGCAAGTGCTTGTTCTGTAGTTAATTCCTAGTTGTGATTATAGTGTGCATTGTCTTGTATGTGGTATCTTTTTCCCTTACGTGGTGTGAGCATCTCTCCTGAGTATGTGCATTCTTCAGGTTTTCTTATTCTGTTAAGGAAAATTTAGCCAAAGCTTTATATGGCAGTTTCATTTAGTATCAAGATATGCCTAGAACTAATATCTTTCCCAAAATGGCATTTCCAAAAGATAAGATAACAGTTTTTTTTTTTTTAAGATTTTATTTATTTATTTATTTGACAGAGAGACACAGCAAAAGAGGGAACACAAGCAGGGGGGGTGGGGGAGGGAGAAGCAGGCCTTCCCTCTAAGCAGGGAGCCCGATGTGGGGCTCAATCCCAGGACCCTGGGATCATGACCTGAGCCGAAGGCAGACGCTTAACGACTGAGCCACCCAGGCACCTCCCCAAATAACAGTTAATAGGACTAGGAGCTTTCTAGAGAAATGAATCGAATATATGTGGTCAGTTTTGCTGTTGAAGCTTTGAGTATTATTTTAAAACACAGACAACCTTTAACCTAGTTTATTTTCTCTCTCTCTCTCTCATCAGGACAATTTTCCTAGTATTATTGTTTTCGCAGTATGCCAGAAATGTTAAATTTCCTCTCCCAATTTACAAATCCAAGAAAGGATGGACTGCATACAAGTTACAGCTTTTCAAAATGTTCCCTGTGAGTAGTCACTTCTGTTTTTTCCGACAATACTGCCTTTGTTTATGTGAAAGGAAGTTTTAAGCATGTCTTCCTGGGGGAACTAGGTTGGGGTTGTAACATCAGGGTACTAATGAGCACGAAATTGTCGTGGGCTTAAGGTTTACCAGCGGCAGAAGGTTGTGGTTTTGAAATCCTCTCAGGAGTGTGAAGAAGGGCACTGTTCTTGAGACAGAGGGAGATCTGTGTTCCCATGGCTTCTGCAAGTACCTTGTCCGTTATTCTTATTTTCTAGCCAGGCTGGGAGTTAAAATAGCTTTACCTGCATAAAACTGCTCTCTCTAGATGTGATTCCATCCAGGAGTAGGCTCTCAGCAGGTCTGTAATGTGTTTTTTTCTGCAAAGTACCAACGATGGTGGAGGTTCTGGGGTATGATATTCAGGCCATAGGAAGATGTGTGTTTTGCCAGCATCCACCACCTTGGTTGGCCTCATGGAGCTTTTCCCTTTCACCACTTTTAGATCATCCTGGCCATCCTTGTGTCCTGGCTGCTGTGCTTCATCTTCACAGTGACTGACGTCTTCCCTCCCGACAGCACAAAGTACGGCTTCTATGCTCGGACGGACGCCAGGCAGGGCGTGCTTCTGGTAGCCCCGTGGTTTAAGGTCCCGTACCCGTGTAAGTACCCTGATGGCCAGAGGGAGAAGGGTCAGGAGCTCACAAGAGCCCTCCTTAGAGGAGCTGGAAGGCGGCAGAAGGTTCTGCAGCTTGAAAAGCCTTCTTTGTCCTAGAATGTCCCTTGAAAGTTTTACCATTCAGAGGATTTGACAGCGGACAGGGGGAGACCCTGACCCCAGAGGACTGACACTAATGCTCAGAGATTTGCCAGCTCCCTTCCCAGATGAACTAGTTCTTTTGGTTCCACTGGGATGAAATCCTGGACAAAGGGTCTCTTGCCAGGGTTGAAGAAGGCAAGTATAGTGCTGCATGGTACCTAAGCTGCCCACACAGAGCAGGCTTCAGCAGGAGAGGCCTGAAGATTAGCAAGCCGACTGCTCAAGCATGATGGGATTTGTGTAATCTTTTAATGGGTAGCCATAATCTTTGTTTTTTATTTGGTCACAGCTGTCAGAAGTAAAGGGATACTCACCAATAGGTGGAAGATGGCTCTTAAGTTATAATAGTGTTGGATAACTCTTGTCAAGGTGTGTGGGGTGGGAGGTGCAGTCCCAAGCTGAGGTATCACTTGGATTCACACATAATACTTTCTAGGTCCCAGCGCCAAAAGTGACTTGCATGAATCCAGTGGTTATTAATGCTTGGGCCTTTTAATTAGAACCGAAACCTGACCTTAGTCGAGTTCTGCTGATTTATTCCCCTGCTCAGTAGCCACATCTTCACATTTTATGATGATAAGGAGAAAAAGCAGGAAAAGCCAAGAATAGTAAGGTTGGTTTTAAGGAAACTGTTCCCAGCATGTTAAATGATAGTGATGTTGGCAGTTCCTTTTATCATTGACAGGTTTAGACTTAAAAAAGTTTATTCTTTTTAAAATAATATTCTCATAAGATCATATGGTCTAACTATGTATTTATGTACACCTGTCCCTTTTCCCAAAAAAGAATAAATGCATGGTTTATAAACAGACATATAATCCGAGATAAAATGAGATGAAACCTGTTGGTCAGGCAGTCAGAAGGAGGTGTGGGAGGCTGGTAGGAAGAGCACATGCTGGAAATCTAAGTTGCTATGGATTATAAAGAAATGGACAAAGGTATACCAGGCAGATGCTAACAAAAGTGAATGTGGCTTTGTTAACTTATGGCTAAATAGAATAAATAGATTCCAAAATGAAAAGCATTAAAGGGGGGGCAAAGAAAAAAGCCATTTCTTTTTGACTAATAAAAAGTATAGTTTGCTGAAGGATTTTTTTAAAGATTTTGTTTATTTCTTAGAGCGAGAGCATAAGCAAGGAGGAGGAACAGAGGGAGAGGGAGAAGCGGGCTACCTGATGAGCGGGGAGCCTGACGCGGGGCTTGATCCCAGGACCCCCGGACCATGGCCCGGGCCAAAGGCAGATGCTTAATCAACTCTTAATCAAGAGCCACCCAGGACCCCTTGCTGAAAGATTTTTTAAAATATATCTGTAACCTGGGGCTCCTGGATGGCTCAGTCGTTGGGCGTCTGCCTTCGGCTCGGGTCATGGTCCCAGGGTCCTGGGGTCGAAACCCCACGTTGGGAGGCCTGCTTCTCCCTCTCCCACTCCGTCTCCCACTCCCCTTGCTTGTATCCCCTCTCTTGCTTTGTCTCTCTCTGTCAAATAAATAAAATCTTTAAAAAAAGGAAGAGCAAACGCTGGGAGGTCTTCTCTGTGGTGCAGGCCAGTCCCAAGATGAGCACAAATGAGGAACACAGGGTAGGCTGTTTGGGAAGAGCAGCTGTGCATGTGCTGAGACACCAAAGAGATGTCCCCAGGGTCCTCCCCCCCCCCGTGCATGAGGGGCCATGGCCAAGTGGACTGGGCACCTGGCCCCAGGATGGCAGGCTGTGCTGTTGGGCTCCTCCTCACCACAGCCCTTCACTGCCTCAAGCTGCTCTGGGGCCACGGCTCCTGGGGCAGAAGGCCACCCCAGAGAGCAGGAGGGCACCCCCTCTGACAGTTTGGCTCAGTCTGGAGACAGGTTTCCAGATATCTACGGCAGAGGTCCTTAGTCTTTAGTGTGAGAAAAATTGGTTAAAACACAGTTTGGGGGCCCAAAATGTCAGTAGCGCTGAGGCTGAGAAATTGCTTTAAAGTAACATCATAAATTAGGCATTTTAGTTAAAGGGGGTTAAATAACAGTTCAAAGAGAAGGCTGGAAGCCAACAAGATTTATATGCACATACGCACACATGTAGCTGACTCTTGAACAAGTGGAGGGGGGGAGGTTGGTGCACCCCACCCCCACCATCAAAAATCTGCATATAACTTTCTTCCCCAAAACTTAACTACTAAGACCCTTACTAATAAGGTCAACAGCTAATTAACACGTTTTGTATGTTACATGTTTTATACACTGTATCCTTACAAAAAAAATAAGCTAGAGAAAATAAAATGCTACTAAGAAAATCATAAGAGAAAATATATTTATACTATTGTACTGCATTTATTGGAAAAAACCTGCAAGTAAGTGGACCAGTGCGGTTCAAACCTGTGCTGTTCAAGGGTCTACTGTATATAGAAATGATCTGAAGGAAGAGGGATCAAAAATTTAGAAGAGTACGATTTAAAATGTTGAAGTAGATGGAATAAAGATTTTACAAAATCAAAGTTAAGGGCTGCAGGCAAAAGGGAAAAAGAAAAAAAACAGTGTAAAGAGACTAAGAAGTAAAAGGCAATTTCTGAAGAAACAATAAATGGCAAAATGAGTATTCCCCCCTACAAATCAAGACACTAAAATGAAACCACAATGCTCTGTCAGTAACAAGGTAACTATGTAAAAGATTGCTTAGAAAATACAAAATGTTGCTGGATAAAGAAATCATGGGCACGAGAAAAATCTGCTCCAAACCCGCCCGGAAGGCCACGGTGACTGACCCTGGCCCTGTGTGCTCCCAGGCGGCAGCAGTCCTGCCCTCGCACACACCCCTGGCCTGTCTGCTCGCTGCACTTCCTCTTCCTCTTCCCAAAGCTGGGTCCCCCGCTGCGGCTCGTGTGACAGTCCAGATACTCAAGAGAAAGTGACCTGGGGACTTCGCTTTGCTTTTTAAAGGAAACTCTTTAATTTTCCATAACATGATTTACTGTAAAAAAAAAAAAAAAAAAAAAAAACACTGATCTTACATCAGAGGGCCGTCTGTGTCTGATGCCATGCTTTACTGCTGGGATTTAAATTTAGCTGGTGGTGACTTTTCACTGCATTTTCATTTAATGCCACCACCCGGGCAAGATCCCCGTTGTTTTGTGCCATACTTTGCACAGCAGGGTTAAAAATCTTCTTCATAGAAATATCCATCCCAACAGGAATTCTTACCCTAGTGGGCTCTGTTAAATTGTAATTTAGTAGAAGACACCAAGCGTGGCTTGGAAGCAGCCTCCTCTTCTAACCACTTGCTTTTTATTAAAGACAGAGAACAGACCAGTCCTGGTTCATCTGACTCAGGAACTGTCCCCAGGCATCTAGTGCACTGATGAGTGACACTTAAAAATAAACAAAAGATTTTCCCTGCGCCTTGGAATCTGAGTGTGTCGTGTGGAGTCCTTTGCTGTCTTGATTCCTTTCACCTGTTTTCCTTCCCTAGTTCAGTGGGGCCTGCCCACCGTCTCCGCCGCCGGTGTCATCGGCATGCTCAGCGCAGTGGTCGCCAGTATTATTGAGTCCATCGGGGATTATTACGCCTGCGCAAGGCTCTCCTGTGCACCGCCGCCCCCCATCCATGCAATCAACAGGTATGTTCCTCAGAAAATGGAGTTCTTCTTGGGCCCAGTGCCTCATCGCTTGGCTCTTTGGTTAATCTTGGAGAAGAAAAGGAGTTTTCAGCATGGAAGCAGCCAGGCAGCAGGGCTCTTTATTGGTTGTCTGTCTTGGGACAAGTCACTGCCCCCATTTTGCTCTCATTTTGCTCATTGTAGCATGGAGGGCAGTTCCCACCCTTCCTTCCGCCTTGACAGCCATGTAAGATGCTCTCTCTGAGACCATGCCAGACCTTAAACTCGCCACAACAGATGTGAGGCAGTGCCATCTTTCTTTGCTTGGTTTGGGGTCATGGATGGATGTCCCCTTTGATTTCTTCTTTCCGTTACTGTTTTTTTTTTTTTTTTTTTTTTTTATATTTTTTTTTTTTTGCCATAAGGTGGAAACAAAGCAGGGGGGGGCGGGGGGGGGAGAAGCAGGCTTCCCGCAGAGCGGGGAGCCCGATGCAGGGCTCGATCCCAGGACCCTGGGATCACGACCTGAGCCGAAGGCAGGCGCTTAACCACTGAGCCACCCAGGTGCCCCTTTCCATTACTGTTCTTAGGGGTAAATGCTGTGTCCTCTATTCACAATTATAATTCCCATGTAGAGGAACAAGAAGAGCAGGAATAGGTGAAGGCTGCAGAATCTTGAGACTTACGGGCGGTGGGGCTTATCTTCTCAACACACCTGGTCTTCAGTTTCTGGATGCTGAGAGCGAATTGGACCCTGTGGAGGCCTCAGAGAAGAGCGTACTTCAGCTCCCCCCTCCCCTTGCCCAGCCAGCTGCTGCCCTCCTGGAAGGATTGCGTATGATAAGATCCAGTAGACTGGTCTCTTAGCATGTCTTGCTTCGGTTCTGTTATTAGTGTTTACACTCCAGGTTTTTGCAGCTTTCTCTAATGGATGTTGCATTTGATGGAGTTACTTACAAATCGATTGTTTTTAAAAAGTTCCAAAGTTGACAAAATTACAAAGCATTTCCTTCCTGATGAAACTATTAATAATAAAGGAATCAGATCAGCCAGACGGCCCATATTTGTCTTAGATCCCAACAAATAGCTCTGTTTTCTGGCTAAAAGTCTTTAATTTGGAATGGTTTTTAAACACCTGTGTCTAATGTGTGGTTCCCAGAAGTGCTTCTCACAGTTGAATGAGCATGGGGGATCCTGTTAAAATGCAGGTTCTACTTCAGCAGGTCTGGGGTGGGGCCTGAGACTCTGCACTTCTAACCCTTCCCAGGAGTGTGGAGGCTCCCCAGCCGTGCACACCACCTTTGGGGTGCAGCCACTTAGAGCATATTTCACTCATTTCCCCCATTGAATGAATGTTTCTCTTTCCCCCATTCCTTTACATTTTAGGGGGATTTTCGTGGAGGGTCTCTCCTGTGTTCTCGATGGCATATTTGGTACTGGGAATGGCTCTACTTCATCCAGTCCCAACATTGGCGTTTTGGGAATTACTAAGGTACAGCTATTTTTCTAATTAAATGGTTGGGCCTCTAAGTGTTGATCCATTTCATCGATTGGTCTAACCACCGTGAATTCTAAAAGGAAGGCTTCCAGCTCTGAGGTCATTCCCCCTCCATCTCCTTTTTCTCATTGATGGGTTTCTGGAATGCTGATAGAGGTCTCCCTCCCTTGGCTGCCTGGGTAGCCAGGCACTCAGTGCTGTCACTACTTCGTAGGCATTCTACAAATATTTACTAAGCACCAACCCTGTGCCAGGGTACTGTTCTAGGCACTTGGGATTTCACAGTGAATAAAACAAAATTCCCGCCGTCGGCATTTACATTCTAGACAGAGGAATACAAACCCTAGACAGTAAGCATAGTAAGTATAAGAAAAATACAGGGCAGGAGTGGGTATTGGGAGTGAGGGCTGGTAAGTGTGAAATAGGGTCAGGCTAAGCCTCACTGAAAAGATGACCTTGAGCAAGGAACTGAACAGGGCAGGTGGAGGGAGCCATGTAGGCCCCCTGGGGAAGGACGTTCAGGCCAAGAACAGAGCCATCATGAAGCCCTGTCATGAGAGCAGGACCACAGGCTGCCCATCAGCAAAGAGGCCATTGAGGCAGGAGGGGCGGGGGCGGTTGGTAAGAGCAGGTGACATCCTCCAGGTAATGGAGGACCAGGTCACACAGGCCCCAGAAGCTGCCAGAGACAGGAAGGGTGTCCCCTGGGCTGTGGCTCCATCAGGGTTTTGGGGTTTTTTTGGGGGGTGTTTAGAGAGCAAGAGGGGGCGCGTGCTTGTGCACACACATGGGCAAGTTGGGGGGTGGGGCAGAGGGAAAGTGAGAATTTTTTTTTTTTTAAAGATTTTATTTATTCATGAGAGAGAGAGAGAGAGAGAGGCAGAGGGAGAAGCAGGCTCCCAAGGAGCAGGGAGCCCGATGCGGGACTCGATCCTAGGACTCTGGGATCATGACCTGAGCCGAAGGCAGACGCTTAACCATCTGAGCCACCCAGGCGCCCAGAAAGTGAGAATCTTAAGCAGCCTCCGTGCCCAGTGCCGAGCCCAACATGGGGCCTGATCCCACGACCCTGAGATCATGACCTGAGCCGAAATTAAGTGTCGGGTGCTTAACTGACTGAGCCACCCCGGCGCCCCTCCATCAGGGTATTTTTTAAGGCTCACTTTGGCTGTTATGATGAGAGTGGACCTCGGGGTCAGGGGAGGAGGTGGAAATGGGAGCAGGAGATGGCACTAGTTCTAGATGTGAGATGATCCCACTCCTTACAGGAAAACATCCATCCTACAGTAAAGAATTAATGTGATTTTCCAACCAAAGCAGCAGAGACCTCTTTCAGACGAAACTTGGCACGGAGTTAGTGGATTTGATAGGCCACAGCGAGTCCCCCAGCTTGAGCAGGGTCTGGATCTGGAGTCCTTCCCACAGGCCTCCGCACCCCTTCTCCACACTGACCTGTGACCTGGAGCTGCCCCACCCCACAGCTTCTGTAAGGAACCTGCTCCTAGGCCTTTCACATTTATTACTGCACTCTAGATCCCAGTAGCCTTAGCCAGAGCGCACTGTCTGCACAGCTGGAACGTGCCTCCGCCCCGGCTGCTGTACGCTGGGCAGCGTTAGAACCTGGGCATGGTTAGAACCTGCTCGCTGGCTGGGATGGCCGTGTGCGCCACAGGTTTTCCTCACCCGAGCCCTGTGTCCTGACAACCTAGGGGCGAGCTGCCACCTTCTCGAGCTGTCTGACCTCTGTAAGATTAGAAATACCCCCGCTTCCCTGCTCCCTACAAGATTCCATAACCAGATGAAAAGAAACCAGAGACTGTTTGGTTCATCCTGACTGCGAGTCCAGGTGAGAAGGGAGCATGGTCCTGACATGTTCATTTCCCTGGAAGTTGGTGGGGCCTTCACAGAGCCCAGTGTCTGGTGTGCACACAGCCTTGTCGGGCGTGTCCTCCAGTGCCATCGCTGTGTCCTGGCACTGCCCGTGGGGAGAGGCCAATGCCGAGCACACAGAGCTAAGGGCCATGCTTCTCTTTAGCCAGTTTGCTGCCTTGACCCTGTGGACAGACCTAGAACGAATCCGAAATACCATACTAGTAAAATTCTTGTAGATGGAGGGACTTCTGGCAACCCAGTTTAACAAGCCAGCTCCCATTCTGCACCCCTTTAAGGCTGATCATCACATCACGTAACATAACCAGGGTCACTGTAGGGAGTAGGGGGTGTTGTTCGTGGAGGTTCCATTCTTGAAATGCCACTGAGGTGGTTTGGGGAATAATTATCTTTATTACAATTTGAACAGTGCCAGTTTATTCTGAAAAGGCAACCTGCCAGCACTTTCTAATGAGCTAATTGATCTTCCCTCTGAACCCCTTTGGATTACTATCCCCAGGCGAAGGTGGCATGCATTCAGGGGCCTTGAATTGGTTTTCATTGCCCTGACTCAGGGGATAATTGAGCCATCTACATAGCTGCCCTGGGGTGGGAAGTGGGACTTGCAGCAGAAATTTCTTTTTGGCCCAGCCATGCGGCCACTGGAAGGATTCTGTCCAGGACGAAGGAGGCACGAGTTGGATGCTGTATTCTTCCCCTCATCCAGTGGAAGGACTTGGGACAAATCACTTGTCTGAGTAGAAATGTCAGCTCTGAAGTCTGACAGTTCTAGACCTGGATCTGTGCCATCCGATTTGATAGTAGCTGCATGTGGCTCTTTTAAGTTAGTAAAATGAAAATTAAGTTCCTTTATCACACTAGCCACATTTTAAGGGTTCAGTGGTCACATATATGGCTAGTGGCTGTCGATGGGCAGCACAGATCCAGGACATTTCCATCCTTGTAGAAAGTTCTGTGGACAGCACTGGTCCGGGCCATTGTGTCAGACTTCCAGGGCTTGTGGAAAGAAGGTAATCTCTGTTCTTCTCAAGGATCTGCCTCCATGTCCTGGCAGCTGTGATACTTGTTACCCTTTGTCCAGTTGTGACGTTCTCTGTACCTGGAGATTCTCAGCTGTTTGATCAGGAGATTAGGCTGCCAGTGAGCCTGTTGCGTGCTTGGAGGTTGTCAGTTGGGATTCCTGGTGTAGGTCTTCCCTTCTGAGTGTGTTCCAGTGTCTGTCCTGCAGAAAGGGGTGGCATGATGGGGTGGGGAGGTGGCTGTATGGCATTCCAGCTCTGGTACCATCACTTTGTCCCAGTGTGACTGTGGACAGATTACATCACCTTCCTGAGTCTCCATGCCCTTGTCTATATATAGACAGCTTGCCAGGCATTGGAATTAGTAAACTGATGTAATGCATTTAGCAGAGTTGGGCATGTAGGTTCACAGTAAGCAGTAGGTAGCGTCCCTGCTTCATATTTAGCCCTAAGTTTATTTCCAGGGACTGAATAAACCCCACCTCCCCGACAGTGCAGTCTCTTCAGAGGAATGCCATTTCTCCTCTGCTGCATTCCACACTGTTGAAGACTTTGAAAAGTCAGAAATGAGGTGTCAATGTTTTGATGGCCCTGGAGGTAAAGTTAGAGTTCAAGGAGGTCAGAATGGAGCTAGGGAAGAGATTCCAGGGAGTGGGCAGCAGGAGAGGAGAGGCAAAGGCTCTGTGTAAGCACTGGGGGGCAGGGATTAGGCCTGTGTTTCTGGTGTTGCAAACAGAAGTGTATAATAGGCACTCGGTTGATAGTCACTGAGTTGCTTCTTGTTTGTTTTGAGCGTCTAAGGCAGATCAGCCTTCCATGCATAATCTTCATATTTGATTTATTGTTTCAAGCGTCCCTGGGGCCAGCCTCACCCTTCCCCTGGCACATCTGATCTGCTGGGAGGTGGGCTTTGCACAGCCTGGATGCTTTTCATCCAGGGAGCTCTTACTCATCCCTCCAGACCATCCCTGGGGAGCCCTTCGCAGCTCTTCAGAGCTGCTGCTCCGTGCTGGGTGCCCACACAGCATAACATTGGCAGCAGTACAGTGATTTGATCATAAGTTTATGGCTTACTCATCTCTGTATTCCCCTCCCCCTCCTGTCTAACAAGTGCTAGTCACATAGTAGGTTCCCAAAAATGTTTGCTGAAAATGTCAGGCTTCCTTATCATGTAATGCAACCCAGCAGAGGTCATTTTTGCTTAATTCTCCAGTTTGCGTGCCCTTTTTAGCTGCTTCCCTGCACTTGATGTGTGTGTGGGGGGGTAGATCATAGCAGCAGAGCCTGGCCTCCAGGGTCAGCTGGCCCAGATTCGAGCTGGACAGCCATCCCTTCATTGGCTCAGTAAGAGTCTTCTCTGATTCTTAACCAGTCGGCATTTGGGTCCCGTGAGACGCTGCTGGAAGGCCTAGCCCAGCACCAGGCAGCGGAAGCCCTGTGCAGTGGCGGGCACAGCCTGCATTCACCTGCGCTGCTCCTCTGTGCAGCGGCCACCCGCGTGTGTGCCCCGGAGCACTTGAACTAGTGCCTGGTGCAGCTGACTGGGGGACTAGCACTTAGGTTTCATTTCCTTTTACTTAAAATTTAAGTGGCTCTCTTCTCACCAGAATCACACTTGAAGCCCTATAGACACTCCCCGGGCGCTTCGGGAACCTCTTTTACTCAGCTTATGTCCTCGGGGTACTTTCCTGGAAGAGGCAGCATACAGCAGGGGCCAGCAGTGCAGGATCCTTGAGCCTAGTGCCCGCTTCACATCCCACTGCCTGGGGGACAGCAGGCTAGGTGGAAGTTTCTAGAAGGCATAGATAAGGTTGAACAGATAAAGATGAGACCACATGGAAAATATTATAATAGTTCTGCAGAAGCCCAGTGTGGGAGAGCAGAGCCTTGGCATCAAGGAAGACTTTTTTTTAAAGAGGAGGTAGCATTTGAGTAGTGTTTCGAAGGATGTATCTGGAGCCAGCCAGAACGGAGGATGTGAGAGTGTTCTGGGTAGACAGGCTTGGGGATGGCTGAGAAGGGGTTTTATTTCATGAGCACCAGAGGATTTAAGGGGGGCAGAAGGGCACTGACCTCCCAAATCACAGTGTTTGAAAGGTCACTCTGCCACAATGTCATTACAGCCTCATGCTTGCCAGGCAGTGTTCACACTGTTTTACATCTTGTCTCATTTAACCCCTAAAGCAAAACCTCGTGGTTTATCTTTATAAAAGCGAGGATCCCGCCACCCAGGGAGGCCAAGTGACTTGTCCTGGTCACATGGTTAGAGTGGAGTGGGGTACACACCAGGCAGGGGGCACTGAGAATCCATACTCCTTGCGCTCTTGGCTGTGCCTCCTCTCATGGGCAAGACATCCTGAGGAGAGGGGATTCCAGAAATATCTGGGACTGTTGTCTGATTCAGGGTGTGGGGAAGATGGGAGACGAAGGTGAATCAGCTTTGGGGTGGGTTAACTTGGTAAAGGGTGATTCCAAGAGCCCAGAAGAGAAAAGCAGGTTGAAGTGGGGTTTTTGCATTTGACGTTAGAAGGTCATCCCAGCCGCTGACTGTAGGGGCATTCGAAACCCGGGACAGAGCCGGAGCAGGGCCATGCCTGCAGTGACATCACCCAGGGCACCAAGAAGCAGAGGCCGAGCCCTGGTGCTGCCTTCCTCCCAGGGAGGTGGGGTGGAGGAGGAACGGGGGGCAGGATAAGAAAGAGGAGAGGGAATCTCTTCACTCTGGGTGTCTTTATAGTAACTGTGCCCTGAGATCAGTCCTCATTGTCTGACGAGACCTCTCCACTAAAAGTTTGAAGAGTAATCTAGGGGTTGCCTGGGGCTTTTGTCACATTTGCCCCCCGGGGTGGGGGGGCGCTGGATGAGAATGGGTGCAGAACTGGCGCTGAGTGCCGTCTGGCTTCTGGTATGTCCCCAGGTCGGCAGTCGCCGGGTGATCCAGTACGGCGCGGCCCTCATGCTGGCGCTGGGCATGATCGGCAAGTTTAGTGCCCTCTTCGCCTCCCTCCCGGATCCGGTGCTCGGCGCCCTCTTCTGTACTCTCTTCGGTAAAATCCCGTTTCCTTGGTAGCCTGACCTCTCTCCTCCTCTTCACGTTTGCTAGCGAATCCCTTCCATGAGATGGAAGGTAATAATACATTTCTGTTTAAAAATCCAAAGGGATACACCTTGAAAGCATAAAAATCTCCATCCATCTCTGAGTTGAATTTATGTTAAAGGTAGAACCAAATGGAGCATACTTGTTCTAGAAAAAAATAAGATGACCATGATCTTTAATTGGTTTATCTAATCAATTTAAATTCTCCCCTAGTGGCCATTTAAAACTGACAATTTTTTACCGTGGGATTTGACATGATCTATGTGCCATCCAGTTGTGGTCAGGGCCCAGGTCTTCTGGTGGGTTTCCCAGTTTAATCAAAATGTGGGTTTCCCAGTTTAATCAAAATGTTTGCAGAGAGGTTCTCAGGGGGCAACTGATGTTCTTAGTTTTCTGCTTGGTCTAAAGAAAGTGTCATATGATGTTTGTGTCCCTGTGTCAGTCCAGATGGTGCTTAGGCCAAGAGTCATTTGGATCAGAGAGCCAGGTGGTCCCGTTTCGACCGTGTCCTGTCACTCACTGTTCTGTGTCCCAGGTGGTTTCTGGTGGGACAGAGAAGGGGCGATGTGGGAAGGCTGTGTGTGGCCCGTCACCTGTCTGTAGGTGAGCTCAGTGCAAATTGCCATCTGCTCTTTCTCTCCAGGAATGATCACAGCTGTTGGGCTCTCCAACCTGCAGTTCATCGACTTAAATTCTTCCCGGAACCTCTTTGTGCTTGGATTTTCGATCTTCTTTGGGCTTGTCCTTCCAAGTTACCTCAGACAGAACCCTCTCGTCACAGGTAAGGAAAACTGGCCTCGAATCTTGGGGGTAGTTGGAACCCCAGCTGCTGGTTCACAGACAGCCCATCCCCAGTCAGAGAGGGCTTTAGAACTTCAGGAGTTGTCTCCTCAGACATTCATCCATGTATTTCATTCAAGCCTTGCTCTGCTGCCGCTGATCTGGAAGCCCCCCCTGCACATCTGGTATGAGCTGGCGTGAGCACGTGACTCATGTGCACGTTAAGGTCTTTATTGACTGGGACCCTGTCTTTTGGGAGAAGGCCTGTGTGTAAAACCTTTTAATTTGTCAGACTAATGCTTTATGAAAATGTATAATTTCTTAAAACTCAGCTTCATAGACT
Organism: Callorhinus ursinus; assembly: GCF_003265705.2. Lineage (NCBI taxonomy): Eukaryota > Metazoa > Chordata > Mammalia > Carnivora > Otariidae > Callorhinus > Callorhinus ursinus. The sequence goes on along the minus strand of NW_027397091.1, from coordinate 2,460,675 downwards.
TTCAAATACATGTCTTTCTACTGGGATTATATAACTACGTTGAATTCAAGATTAACCTTTTTAACACCTTTTTATTTTAATAACCTGAGTCATGAAAAATGAACAAAAGGGAACCATGCTTTTTAGAGGAGGGGAGGGACAAAGGGCGAGGGAGAGAAAGAGAATCTCAGGCAGACTCCTCGCCCAGCGGGGAGCCTGATGTAGGGCTCCATCTCACGACCCTGAGATCATGACCTGAGCAGAAATCAGGAGTCGGACACTCAATTGACTGAGCCACCCAGGTGCCCCCAAGGGGAAACGATTGCTGTTGACATTTTATGCAGAATTGGGGACCATTTTATATATATATTTTTTGAGGTAAAATTTATATAATGTTAAATTAACTATTTTAAAGTGAACAGTTCGGTGCCATCTTCGTACATTTGCGATGTCATGTAACCACCATCTCTATTTAGTTTCCAAAACCATCTCCTCACCCCAAAATAAAATTCCACACCCATTAAGCAGTTAATCCCTATTAGCCCCCTTCTCCCAGCCCCAGGCAACCACCAATTTGCTTTCTGTTTCTGTGGATTTTATCTCTTCTGGATATTTCACATATATGGAATAATACAATACATGATGTCTGGCTTCTTTCACTTAGCATAATGTTTTTGAGATTTATGTAAAAATAATCTATTTATCCGTTTGTCCAGGAATGGACATTGGGCTGTTCCTGCCCTCTGACAGTTGTGAACAGCACAGCTGTGAACAGTGGTGTACCAGTGCGGTCAGTCCTCACTCAGCTAGCCGTGTCCTGGAAAGTCACTGTGAGCATGGAATTAGCAAATCCTGACCCACCCCTTCTAGGGGAGCAGCAGCCAACAGCAGGGTAACTCCTCTAACAGCACAGCACGGCCTCAGGAAGGCCTGCTCTTAGGAACAGTAGACAGCACTTGGGGGCCATCGTAAACAACGAAATCACCAACCAAAACCACAAAAATGGGGAAGTGCTATTGAACAGACTGCTGCAAGCACACTTGAGATGAGGTGTGAGAGCTGAGACAAGAAGGCAGAGCATTACCTAGTTTAATCTCGGCTGGGATCACACATGTTGGGTGACCCAAAGTTTGTGCTGCTCTGTGAATGAGTGTGAAAGCCGGGAGTACTCATTTTGGGTTTATAGATAAATTTGAGGGTGTAGGTCAATTCACAAATACAGAATCTGCCAGTAGTGGGCATCAGCTGTATTTGAGTCGCTGCTCTCAGTTCTCTTGGGTATATACCTAGGAGTAGAATTGCTGGGAAATAGGGTAATTCTAGGTTTTAACGTTTTGAGGAACTGCCAAGCTGATTCCCACCAGTTATGCTCAGGGGTTTCTGTTTCTCCACATTCTTGCCAGCACTTGTTATTTTCCATTGATGATCATATATTTTAAAGATTTTATTTATTTTATTTTAGAGCGTGCTCAGGTGTGCACATATGTGAGCGGGGTCGGGGGTGGGTGGGCTCCCCGCTGATCTCAGAGCCTGACGCAGGTCGTGATCTCACGACACTGAGATCATGACCTGGTCTGAAACCAACTGAGCCACCCAGGTGTGGGAGCTTCTGATAACAAGGAGATTCTTGCTGCTTTTTACATTTTAATATATCATATTCATGAGTTCATTTATATACATCCAATTGTTCCTAATTAAAAGCAGCTAAGCACAAATCAGTGATCCAGGATTCTGAAACCCTTTATCTGATTCCAAATACCACAAATGTTTTCATTGTCGTCTTATTCACTTTGTGATATTTTCAGCCTTACAACAGCCATCTTTTTATTAATTTTTTTCTTAATCTGCTAACACCACGCCCCAGTGGCTTTCTAGTTCATTATGGGTGAGTTTCACTCTTAGATTTGTCTTCTATGGACCACTCTTGGGGAGTTTTCCTTATAGAGATAATCTCTTGATTATTGTTGAAATTATTTATAACAGTTAAAATGTTACTGGCAAAAATTTATCTGCTCCTGTACAACAGAAATTTGCACTTTCATGCATCACATTGGTGATTGGTGCCCGCCCCAGTGCTTCTTCCTGGCTGTGGCAGTGACCCTACCACTGTGTTCTGTTTCCAGGAATAACAGGAATCGATCAGGTGTTGAATGTTCTTCTCACAACTGCTATGTTTGTAGGAGGCTGCGTGGCTTTTATCTTGGATAACACCATCCCAGGTACGTGTACATACCCAACATGCCTTTGCCACATGGGAAGTACTCGTTCTGCCAAATAAATACGGAAGCTGGCAGAGTGAATCAGTTCAAAGCCGTCGCTGGTTAAAATGGTCTTTAAGTGGTTAAGACACTCTCAGCCTCCTTTTATGAATCCGTTTTTTGCTGATAAACCTAGTGGGTTTTTTCCTCCCTGCTGAGTTAGGAGAAAGCAGGAAGTCCCTTACCCACGGGCACTCTCCAGGCTGCCTGCCTCCTGTCAGCTGGCCTCAGTCTCTGCAGCGGTTTCCATCAGCTTGCTCAGACACTCCTCTGAGCTGCTGACAGCCCGTGGGGTTCCTCCCCCTCCTTCCTGAGGCAGGCCCCCCACCAACTAAGACCAAAAGATGGTGAGTATGGTGGGCGTAGGCTGTTGCCAGGATTGGTGACTGAGGGATAGATGGAGGCAGCTGTCTTCTCTGACGCCCGGGACCCTTGTTCCTCAGCATTCTATGCCCAGTGCTGGGCCCTGGACGAGGATGTGTTGTGGGCCCTGCCTCACAGCCTTCCCAGCTTCCCAGAGGAGGCTGCTGGTGCCGTTGGAAAGTGCTGCTATGGACACGCTCGTAGATTGACCTTCCATCAAGACATGCTGATACTTATTCTTGAGCTTGAAGGTTTTGTTGAGGAATTTGCCCTGAAGACTGCACACCTCCAAAAAGCCTCAATGAAGAGGTTGCTGGGGAAACTAGGGATGAACACATCAGGCAGATGTGTTCATGTGCATGAATACGTGGTACATGTTAGATTCATGGATGTCAATAACTAACACATGCTCCTCATCTGAGCGAATTGAGAGAGAGGCACAGGAGTCAGACAGATGGAAATGAAAGCTTCGCTACAGAAACACTGATGGGAGGGCGTAGTTTAGGTGTAAGAAATAATGATGTTTCTTATACTGCACCATGGACTCGAACTCATCATCTAGGCTTGGGCAGAGAAGTGTGTTGTCTGGTGTCCCATGTAGCCAAGAGCAGGTGCCAGTGCGCCTCTCTGCACTGAGAAGATTTATGAGATCAGCCCAGGGCTCAGGGGTTGCTGAGCCCTATGGGCCCAGATCATTCTCCCTGACTCATCTGTCAGGGTATAGAGTGGCCCCGATTGTTAACGCCAGTGGAAGTTCACCCTCACAGAAGGGACATGACAAGTGGGGAATACAAGCGAGTGCATCCCTCTCCCTTTCTCCCTCCCATCTCTCTCTCTCTCTCTCTCTCTCTCTCTCTCTCTCTCTCAACTCGGTATGCCTAGATGGGGGGTGGTTTGTCCTGACCAGTTGTTGAAGGCATTGTAAATTGTACAATGAAGACTGGGTCCCTTTTTGTAGAGATCACGTTTGCAGTTCAGAAGTTCTTTTGTTGTTTGTTGAGAACAGATTTGGGGAAGGAGATGGGGAGATGGAAGGGCAGCCAGCCAGTAAGGGAGGGACTGTTATGATGACCCTGGAAAGCAGTAACGTGGCACGGGCCAGACCTCAACAGTGACAGTTGAGGAAATGGGTCACGTGGAAGGACAGGGAGGAGGCAGAGCCATCAGATCGCTTGAATGTGGAGCCAAAGGAACAAGGATGGGTTAGCGATTCTTAGATTTCTGGCTCAGGCACCTGGATGGCCGAGTGCTGTCAACTCCCTGACAAGGGCTCCTTGCTGTCCTGGCGGGTTCCGTATGTGGGACGGCACACTGGGCATCTCAACTCTCGGTGGAACTGTCAAGCTAAACTTCTATTCCATTGTTTTGTGTGTGTGCGTGTGTCTGTATGTGTGTGTGTTGCAGGTACTCCAGAAGAAAGAGGAATCAGGAAATGGAAGAAGGGTGTGGGCAAAGGGAGCAAGTCGCTCGATGGCATGGAATCCTACGATTTGCCATTTGGCATGAACATTATTAAAAAATACAGATGCTTCAGCTACTTACCCATCAGCCCAACCTTTGTGGGCTACACGTGGAAAGGCCTCGGGAAGAGTGCCACCAGCCGGAGTTCGGACGAGGACTCACAGGCCACGGTATAGCTGTAGGTCACCCTGTGGCCCAGCCGCAGTGAGGCATGAAGCTGTAGTTCCTTGCTGAGTAACAAGCAGTAACATATATGTTTGTATATCTGCATTTACCTTCTGCACCCAGGGCTAAGACGATTACAGATAGCTTTTTTGTTGTGGGTGGTGATCGTGTCTATTATCGTGTCTCACTGGTCTCCTTATTTAAGCCCTACCCCTTGCCCTTGAGAGCATCCATTGAACTTCCTATCCTCCTGTGGGAGTGGGTGTTTGAAATCCACAGCGGTTCCTTGGTTTTGGTCTCCTCCTACCACCCTGGGTTAGCTTTCTTACGAGCCGCTGCCACGGTTCAGGGGCTTTCTGTCCCAGAAGCACTGGACCTGCTTCTGTTTTATTTGACTTCGGCCTGCAACCCGCAGAGACGCCCTCTGGTCAAGGGACACCAGTCTCCTCACACTGTCACAGCTGAGGGTCAAAGGTGATTCTGTGTTCCCTGATCCTCCTGTAGGAGGATGCTACTGACCTGATTGAAAACCGTGACATGGTTACCCCCGGCCCATGTCTGTGCGTGGGTAAGTTCTGTACAGGTATTACTAGAACCGACATCTGTTTGGGGGATTGGAGGGAAAGGGGAAGTACCTGAAGTCATATCTGGTCTTCAGCTGCTCTATCTTGGTGCCCCCGGCCCAGGGTGGGCCAGCACATCTCATAGGCTTCTTTGTCACTCTGACTGAGACACTCTATCTGACATTTGTCACTCTGGGCCGGTGTGATGGGTAGAGTGCCACACAAGGGCACTAAGCAGATGTGTATGGGAGTCTTGACTCTGCTATCATGTGGATGTCGGTTACTGTTGCGCTTGTCTATAAATTACAAGATTCTATTCCTATTTAATGTTATGACTATAGCAGGTTTTTTGAAATCAGTGTTTTCCATGTGACTCTCTTACCGTGCATCCCTGTTACTTGTCCCCTACCCCTCACCTCCCTTTAAGAAAAGAACCAGCATTTGTAAAGCTGTGGACACCATCAGGGAAGCTTGTCGTCATGGCTTTTGAAGGCCAGTAACCATTATTGTGGTTGTGTTTTGTATTGCTTGATACCATGAAAGTGTAAATACTGTAATGCCTAATCTATTTATCAAAACTGACTACTGGACCAGAGCCCAGAAACCATGGGTTAAGTTATACGTGAATTTGTTTTGTGAAGAAGGGAAGCTGGGGGCAGGTAATCAACAGAGCCGCCATGTTGAAGGGTCAGGCATCCTGGTAAATTCATCACTGCAGTTCTGTTTCGAGTCTTTTCTGGCACTTAAGGCTTAAGGAGACTGTGTGTGGGTTGTCATGTTGTGTGTCCACTGGATCTTAATTTTGCAGAGGGGAAGATTAGACCCCCTGGCCAAATGCACCTTTCCTATTTAAGTCATTGCAGAAGGTGGTGACAAAAAGCAGTTGGCAGGGCCCCTTCCGTCCAGTTCTTGTTAATAACACTAAATCCTCTGTGAAAAAATGACTTCTGTGGAATTTGGTTTGAAATTTGTCAGCCAAAGGAAAACCCTGAAACACCAAGGAGCGACCTCACCGTGTGAGGTGGTGCTTCCTAGGTGGCTCCTTGACCTGGTTGAGCCTTGGACAGCCGCGGGTGTTCCTGTCTCTGGCAGCAGGGCATGGTTCTCAGCTGCCTTGTGTCCACAGGATAAGTCCGCTGCCCCCACAGCTGGCTCTGCTCCACCACGCTGGGATGTCCTTGGCAGCAGCATTGTCCCCCTAGCCTCCCTGACTCCTGGGAAGTTTGGGGCTTCAAGGCGTATTCTGGCAAGAACAGTTTTACAGCCACTGCATTGTTTGCCAAGATCTGGTTGCAGATTAAGTAAAAAAAAAAAAAAAAAAAAAAGATTCTAAATTACATTTAATTTTGTATGTTTTTAAAAATTGTATCTGATGCATAGTTAACTTTAGAAGCACACTGGTTAACGACTTTCATCCCTTTAACTTGGTAAGCACTCAATGCCGAAGGCCCTCCTGCACCGAGTCGCTCTCAGTTTTCTTCTATTTGGGTTTTTTGCTCAGCATCTCTAATTTCTCTGTTCTGAAAAGTGGGGAAAACTGTTAAACATGCCAGAGATTCTAGCTCTCTAGGGGAGCAGAAGGACCAAATATCCAAATAAAAGCATCTGAACCATTGGATAATCTTAACTTTCAATCTGGCATCTTCCCTCCCAGTGCGTGACCCTCAGGATATGCTTCAGACATCCAGAAACCCACTCCCTTCTGAAAACCCCTCCTTGGGCTCGGTTTTATTGGGTGGTTCCAAGTGTGCTGGTCTGGGGGATGTCTTCTGCAAGCTTTTAAATGTGGAGGGAAGCCCTGTACCCCCACGTTCTGTTAGAAATGAGGGTTTTCGCCCTTCTTGTTCCATTGGGGCCAACTTTTAGATTCCCTAAGGCAGGGGGAGGGGGGTACAGGAAGTGGGGAGGAAAGAGGGCAGCCCGACTAGAGGGCCCATTGAGCCTGGCACTTTCTGCACAGCCTGTGAGACTCACCTCGGCTTGAGTGATTGGAGTCTCCTGATGATTAATGCCATTTTAGATAGTGGTCCTCCTGCTGGCAAATACGCTACAGAATGAGTCTGTAATCAAGAGAAATAGGTATTCGTCTGCTCCTTAGGCTTTAGCACACGCATGAAAGGGAGGTTTGGGAGAACACAGTGGCTGTTCCTAGTCTGCGTCTGTGCACTTCCCACTTCCATGGTTGGCCTGCACTACTGGGGCCAGGTACCCACCATGCTTTGTTTGGCCAATAGAATGTTTCAAAGGGTTTGGGATGTAAATGTCCTTGGGCGGGGCATTCAGACTCCAGTTTCCATAGTGACCACCTACCCACCATCTTTACATTCACCTTGGGGGACTTGACGTGAGAAGTAGAAAGTATTTATAAGGACAGTAGATGGCTGTCACATCACGGTGGGTGGCAAGGGAGATCCCACCACTGGTTTTAATAAAACATCTAACATGGTTGACCGAATAATGGGAAATGGCTCCAGTCTTTGTCTCATTAGGGAATTAAGCTGAGATTGGTTCATACAGACTCTTAAGAGGGTTTCGGATGTTAACTTGTAGTAAGTTTCTGGTGATGGGTGAGGGCAAGAGAAGTGGCTTAACCAGGCCAGCTAGAATGAAGCGTCATGAGTCCCGATGGTTTCCCATTTTCATGGTAACAAATTCACACACAGGATTTGCTTTATACTGTAGAATAATGACTTTCATGATGACGACTTGGTTTATGCATGAATCTTGCAGTATTTCCATATAGTAAAATAACATTTCTACCCAGGATAATAGTCACAGTTTTCCAGGGAGGGAATGATATAATTTTCATGACAATGTCATGTGATAATAGAATTTCTCCATTGATGAATCTCTAGTATGTGTGTATACTTTATTTACCCATGCGTCTATTTTATCACCATGAGCTAACTCGTTCCTTCTTTAGTTCACGGCCCTGCTGAAATACCGGTACTGGCAACTTCGACTTGAAGTTGGCAGTTATAATCTTCCATAATACCGAAGTGGCAGGCGTGGCCAGGTCAGGTGGAAGGTGGATAGGTGACTGTGGCAGAAGCCTCATTCCGGTACCTGGCCAGGGCCGGGCCATGCTGTCGCCGTGCCGAGCTGTGGCTGTGGGTGGGGCCTGAGACTTCGGGGGTGGGGGGGTTGGCCTCAGAAGCGCCTGGGGTTTTCACACGCTGTGCGTGTGGTGCTCTGTCCCCTTAGGATTTGGACACCCACCACTTGACCTGCGGTCACATCCCGAGTAGCGCAGGAAGACCGCCCTCAGTGGCAGGCATTCAGCTCCCACCCGTGGACGTGGAAAGCACGTTAGCGCTGGGCACCCCTTTTCAGCAGCCTCACACACATTCCTGCCCTTTGAGGTTGTTCTTGACCGTGCCTCGTCCTCACTCCACAGGAGCCACATCCAGCGTCCTTAGACGTGCTGTGTTTGTTTCCTGGCATGTAGGGCACCCTCACCAGTGTTGCCGTCTTACTGACAGTTCAAGTTGATACCCTTTTCTGTTCGTTGGTAATAACCTTTGTTTGACACATTAATAAATTTCTGACTGTTCTTAAAGGAGTGGGGATGCCTATATTTTCCTTGAGTTTTTGTGACTGACTTTGGCTCTCTACCTTTCGGGGATTTTCTTTGTTTTTTATTTTTATTTTGCATACCGAGGGTATTTGGGGGTGGGGTTGTTTTTTGAGATGTGTAATTCTTTTATGGAGTTTTTAAAAAGAATTTTCATATTGTTTTTCTAACATGGCTTCATTAAACGTTTAAGTATTTTAAAAATATGTAATATTTGGACCAGATGTTGTGAATAATAGTAGAGATAAAGCTATTTTATTCTGTATTTTTAAAACTGTTCCGTACAAATAAAAGCTCTCCTGGACGCAGTTGTGTTCTTGTGCCTCCTCCTTTGGCTGGTCTTTAAGAAATTTGCCATTAATTAAAAGTCATCACCTAGGGGAGGGAAATTGACTAATAAAAAACTCGCTTCGGCAAGCCTCAGATGTTAACCGTTGTCGGGGTCCTGGAAGACTTAAAAGGAGGAAAGCAGGAGCCAAAGCATCCTCTGTTCCTGCGCCCAGAGAACCACAGCAGGCGCCTTGGGGGGAAGCCTGAGTGAGCCTTCCATTCCGGAATGCACCCTGCTGGACTGTGGGTGAAACTGCGTCTCTTACTAAGGCAGCGACATCTGGAGGCCGGACAGGGAAGCTGTCTGTCCACACGGTGGGACCAAAGGCTCCCGGAGCAGCTTCAGCCCGGCCGAGGATCGGTGCTGGGGCAAGGACCACTGAGGCGTGGACGCCATAAAGGCCTGGGGCTGAGCTTGAGAGCCGCTGGTGAAAGCTCATTCCGTCAGGCCTCCTGGTGGGGCATGAACGTGGCTGCAGAGGGACTCCCGTGTATTTCTTCCTTTAGAGCAAACTTAAAGAGTTACCCCATTCCTGTCTCCATCCCTGCTTCATCTCTGGCATTTCGGGCCATGAGTGGCCCCCACAGCTACTCCCATAGGGTGTGCATCCTGCCGCCTCCTGTCCCCAGTACCCTGACCTGTAAGCTGCCACTGGGCAACCAGTCACAAGGTGAAATGTTTACACAATGGGCATGCAAAAAAAACCCAAAAAACAAAAAACCAAGGTATTAAAATAATAAAATACCCGTGTTCTCACCTCCAGCAGGACAAAAGCACATTACCAGTACTTCAGACCGACCTCCTCCCCGCCACCCGCCGTGCCCCATCCACCAAGAGAGAATCACTGTCTGGGTTTTGGGTTGGTACTTTCCTGGCTTCACAATCTTGCCCATATATATGCGTTCGTAAACAGTTTACTGTTTAGCCTGTTTTGCATGTTTTTTAACATCATGTAAAAAGTAACAGTGTATGTATTATCACATTTCACCCACTATTAAGAGATTCTTCCATGTTGGTATGTGTCTGTGATGTAGTTCATCTTCACTGCTGGGTAGTAAAATTTAGGATTACCAAAGACAAAGCTCATTCTGAAAGCTTCTGGAGACCATGACCCAGAAGCAATGGACAATATTCCAGCAGCAACCCTGTGTGTGGAGGTAACATTTCTAAGGACTGAAGGAAAAAGACTTCGAACTTAAGAATTTCACGCCTATCTACCCACATGCCCCCATTTAAATACTTAGGATGAAGTAGTTGACTCAGGAGGAGACAAACCCAGGAGGCGCTGTAGGAGATGATAGAGGGTAAGGTGTGCAGTAAATACCTTGGTAAACCTGTCTTGGCCCATTTTGGCTGCACAGAAAACCATAGACTGGGTGGCTTAGAAACAAACATTTCTCACGGTTTTGGAGGCTGGAAGTCACGGCTCCAGCAGGTGCTGTGTCTGGTGAGGACCTCTCTCCCCATCCATGGATGGCCATCCTTACTGTGTCTTCACATGGTGGAAGAGGCAAAGGATCTCTCTTTGGGGCCTCCTTGATGAGGGCACTAATCCCACTCATGAGGGATTCACCGATCCCACCTCATGACCTAATCACCTGAAAGGCTCCACCTCCTAATACTGTTACTTTGGGGAGTAGATTTTATTATGAACTGGGGGGGGGGGGGGGGCCCGGTCTATAGCACGTGGTCTCAAATTGTAATTTGAGGCCATATGAACTTGGTGTTGGGGGAAGAGAGAGAAACACATCCAAATGCACCAATAACAATGAACTAAATTTGCCAGTTAAAAGATGTTAGGACACATAGAACAAAATCCTGGTTTATGTTTACAACACTGGAGTTCAAAAGTGTGGCTCTGTTGAAGGCTGCAAGATCTGTTCAGGGTTTGATAACATCTTAGAAACTTCAGGTGAAAAAGTTTCTAAACAATTAGATGGTTGTTTTATGTGTGTTGAATCTAATACTAAAATAGCTTGCCTGTATTTACATTTCAAGTCCAGAATTTTATTAATCTTTTAAGGCATATTTTTCAAAAGTCTTGGGCTATAATGGTTTGGGGAAAACAAAAAGTCCTTCACCACAGATAGGCTTAAGAGCATCATTTACAAGAAACTGGTTTATGGAAGGATGTGCAAAATTGACGGTAAAAGGATGGGGAAAAATCACATGGGACAAATACAAACCGTTTATTTTATTTTCACACAAAATCTGAGACAAAGCTTTGTTAAGGATATGAAAGTTCATGATGTGATGATGGAAAGGTTCAATTTACAGAGCCATTAATTTTACACAGCCTCAAAATTCATCCATAAATGGATAGAACTATAGGAAGAAACTGACAAATCCACCTGCCAGTGGAAAATTCTAGCACTTCCCTTTTGATAAGTCAGGCAGGCAAAAACTAAGCAAGGCACAGAAGTGACCAAAGGGCATGGTTAGAACTCTACACCCGACACCTAGAGCATATGTGTTCTTCACAAGCACTCAGGGATGTTTCTAAAAACTTCTCGTTCTAGGCATTAAAACAAGTCCTGAAAAAAATTTCAAGAATAGGTATTGTGCAGGACATGTTCCCTAACTATGCACAATTAAGTTGTAAGGTAGTAAATACTTGAATTTACAAGTGTGTATATTTGGATGTATAAAATAGTGCTAAATAACTCTGTGGCTAAAGGAGAAACCAATAATGGAAATGTTCTTTAATGAAGTGTATTGGGTGTCCTATGGTGGTTCTGTACATGCCTCCTTCTAGAATCCTGATTTTATGTCCACCTTGCATCTAAGTCTCCACTGTGGTTTTCATACAGTTTCACTCATGCTGTCTTTTTCCATTTCCTCTAAGTTCTGGGAGAAGTTCCTGAGGAACGACCTAGGTTACTGACTGGGTTTTCTAGAATATTCAGCCTCTTGCTCATGTCTTCTAGTGCAATTTTTAAACAATTTATTTTGGTCATTTTCAAACATACACAAAAGTAGAGAACATAACTGCTCCCCACATGCACACAACCCAGCTTAATCGGTATCGACTCCTGGCCAATCTTGTTTTACCTACACCCCTCAACTTTCCCTCCTTCATTGTTCTGATCAAATCCCAGACATCTTACTTCATCTATAAATATTTCACCAGTTACCACTGAAAGGTTTTTTAAAAAGCTATTATGTCTTAAAAATCAATAGTTTTTAATATGGTCAAATAGTGTCTAAATTTGCAATTGTCTCAAATGTTTGAAATGTTCATACTTCATCATTGCTATTGGCTGATACGTCTCTCATTGTTGCAGTTTGTTGAGCAATTTATTTGTCCTGCAGTTTCCTACAGAAATGCTGAGTACAGGGGCGCCTGGGTGGCTCAGATGGTTAAGTGTCTGCCTTCGGCTCAGGTCCTGGGATCGAGCCCCACATTGGGCTCCTGGCTCAGCGAGGAGCCTGCTTCTCCCTCTCCCTCTGCCTCTCTCCCTGCTCATGTTCTCTCTCTCTCTCTCTCTAGCTCTGTGTCTCAGATGAATAAATAGAATCTTAAAAAAAAAAAAAAAGTGCTGAGTGCAGCCCCTTAAACATGTTCTTTTGCCTGAATCTGGTGTTGGTTGGGGGGAGCACTACTTTATAAGTGGCTGTGTGTCCTTTTATGAGGCAGCACATAGTCTCTCCTTTTGTGATGTTTATAGCCATTGATAATTTCCAGATCCAGTGGTTTCCTGGGGACATTGCAATTTTTTATTTGGCTCTATAATTGCATTTCAAATTAAAACACTTCTATGATAAGTTTTCATAGATGTCATAACCTCTGAAGTCCCAATGAAAATATATCCTAGGGACTTTGCTTAAAAGTTTTCCCCCATTTCATACGTTTCATTGGAAAGTGTTTCTTCCAATTACTCTGAATGTACCCTTCTTTGGGACTGGAGTCTTTTCATGTTATCTGGTGGGTTTGTTTTTTTTTTTTCTGACTGCTTATGCTAAAGAAGGAGGTCTGTGTTTGCTCAACAATAGGATTTATGGTGGATTTGGTTGATTACTTCCCCCCCGCCAAAGCTTATGAGTTGAAATTAAAATCCTTTAGATCTTTTGAGTGGGCCTCTCCTTGGACTTTCTTCAGTTTGGTTCCATCTGCATCCATTTACCAGACTGGTTTATTTAGCAATAACTCATCATAGGTATTCTTCTAACATTTCAGTTTTATCACAAATACCTTCATATTTATGTGACCCTGTGCTTAAAGGAAAGCAATAAAAATGTACCTCAAGATCTTTGATTATTTTCTTTGGGAAGTGGGGTTATAGGTTTTACACTTATTCCATTTTTCTGTCTTAATTTTTTTTGTATTTTTAAACTTTTAAATACAAATTAAATTACTCATAAATCTTTGAGAAGATAAAAATTGTATTATGAATACTCAGTAATATCACAGTTTAAGAAATAAGAAAGTCCCTGTACTCTTCTAATACAAATATAAAACATTGCACCTCCTCAGATTGTACTTGACATTAAAATAACAGTTGTAGCCAAATATAACTCAGTAGAAATATGGAAGTGCTAAAGCTACCACTCAGCGGGTTTGCTGCCATTTGTCCTGTATAGGAAGATTTTGCCTTATAAATGACCTGGCTTGGTGGATAAAATCTTCCAGAACATTCTATCCTTAGGGGCCAGGGGAGGGGTAGGTTGGGGAGGACACAGGTTTGAACACACAGGCTCAAGTTGAATGACTCTCAGATGGTGGAATTTTGGCATCTGCCCCTGAGCTGTGCCCAGAAGTCTATACTGACCACTCCCGCACTGTGTCTCGTGCCCACAACACACCAAGGCAGCCCTGGTCTGAACTGGGCTGATGTGGTCTCTGGACACATGCCTAGGCAAAGGGACAAGAAGACTTCCCGTTGCAGCCCCAGCCTTCCAACCACTACGGAGATGCCTAGCCTCAAATTCCCAATTTATATCAACTATGAAGCAACTGTCCTTAGAGACTCAAAGTTGTCAGAGGGCCTTTATTTGTGTGTGTGCATACACCTATGAGCACCCGTACAATTTGTTTTACCTCTTGGGCAGTGAGTGATCTGTGGGCTCAGGAAAATTATGGGAATGAATTTGAAGCAGGAAGAATCACTCTCCGAGGGATCTTCTAGGAATGAGCCTCTTGCACAACGGAAGAGTTTTTTAAAATAATATTTCACCTGGAGTAGCAGCCTAACCATTTTTATTGTGGTTCGGTGATCAGGGAATGAGCTTTGCAGGTATGCAGATCCATGCTCAGATCTCGAAAGTTCTCTTTCCACTGTGGCAGACACTTCCAAGTGTCCCCCAAGGTCTATGCCCCCATTCTTCCATGGTCATGCAATTTCAGAAGGGCCCAAGACGACACTTCCCAACCTTGCTTGTAGCTCAGTAGGACCATGTGACTGGGCTTGTGCAAGTGAGGGGTAAATAAGGCTGAAGGTACAACTTCTGGGTTGTGTTCTTAAAGGATAGATGTTTACCCTCATCCTTGCCTTCCCCCCCAACCCCTAATCCTCCCTGCTGGAAGGCAGAGGTCGTGGCCAGCCAACGTGGTCCATTTCAACAAGGACAACACCTGGGAGGGCAAGAAGATATGGAAGGAGGAGCCTGAACTCCTGATAGCAGCAGCCCAAGCTTTGGTGTGAGAGAGAGACACACTGGTTTGAACCATTATTCCTTTTGTATCTGTTGGAACTACCAAAACTGTGCCCTATTGGAGGTTAAAAACCAATCTAAAATTGGATTCGCAGCTCATACGTTTCCACCTACAACTGGCCAGCTATATAGCCTTGAGCATGCTATTTAACTTCTCTGTAAACAGAAGTAATGCTCATCCAGAGTATTAGGATTATAGGGGTTAAGATATAAAGCCTCAACAGGCTAGGTTTCATTCCTCTTTAACCCCTCTCCAGGCCTCGTGGGCACACACAGATATTTTTATAGAGCCACAATCATGGCATATGTGCTTTTATTGAAAGAATTGGCCAGGCCAGCGCCGAGACTTGGATTTGTCAATCTGTACAGTTGTGGGTCCCATCCCTAGTTCCTCTCTGTTCTCTAGACTAGCCAAGTCCTTAAGTGGCCCAGAATTGTCAAAAAGCCTCGTAGATACCCAGACACATTCTCTGACTTTGACCACCACCTGGGACTTTTGTGGAAGGTAACATCAAGTCCCTCTACAAATGGGACTCAAATGTCTACACATATGAGGTTGAGTGAGAGATGGGGCGTGGGGAGCTGGGCTTCATCCAAAGCCAAATGTTCAGGGGCGAATGAAGATGGAAAGAGAAAGAAACCTGTCATTACTTTAGAGTTTTTCTTTCTCTGTTGATGTTTTGAAACTATCAAAGTAATACGCGCTTATTGTGACCAGTGAAACAGTTCAATCAATACAAAGATGTGAAAAGTAAAAACTGCCTCCACCCCGCCCAGTCCCGCCCCACCACGCATAACCACCATTACCCACCTGGTGTATCCTCTCACAATGTTCTCTTTGTTCGACAAATGCATATAATCCGAAACAAACATATACAAGGATTGTGCTTGTGATTTGTTTTTATTGAAATAGAAGGGTGGCATACTAAATTCTGAAACTCGATTTTTTCATTTTACAGTATAGCAGGGACTTTCCTACAATTGGGAAGATGTAGATCTCTCTTTTTCCTGGTACTTTCTGCACTGAGATACAATTTAACATAAAGAAGATCTTATACACAACAATTTCTTTTTTCGTGCAGACTTCTTTCCATCATTTCTGTCTACTTACTTCTCTTCTTCCATCCCCCTCTCCCTCCGCCCATCCTTCTGCATCGCTCTAGTAATCCATGTTGGCGACATGCTTTGTAGCATTCAAATATTTCTCCATGTTCACACAACCATGTAAACTATCTGTACAAACACATAGGCATCAACACCACACATATATATTCATTCATGTTTTGTCAGGGTTTGCTCTACAAAAAAAAGGGGGGATCCACTTACACACACTTTTCTGTACCTTGCATTGTTCTCTCGACAATATCTTGTGGAAATCTCTATGAGTCAGCTTCCATCACTCAGACTCATTTTTTCATAAAGATTTCATAATATTCTTTTTTAAAAAAGATTTTATTTATTTGACAGAGAGAGACACAGTGAGAGGGGGAACACAAGCAGGGGGAGTGGGAGAGGAAGAAGCAGGCTTCCCGTGGAGCAGAAAGCCCGATGTGGGGCTCGATCCCAGGACCCTGGGATCGTGACCTGAGCCGAAGGCAGACGCTTAACAACTGAGCCACCCAGGTGCCTCAGGAGTCTGTGTATTTTAAATGTTAAGGGAAATGTTAAGGGATCTTACCAGATGGCTTTCTAAAGGCAATGGTAATTCTGTTTCCATCAGCCAGGCAGGACAATACCTCATCTCTCTCCTCACCCCTGCACCTCTGCCAGCAATGATGTTAACTTTCTCGTAATGTCAGTCTAACAACTATAACTTGATATCTCGTTGGACTTTAACTTACCTTCCTTTGCCCACTAGTGTGTTTAGGCAGCTTTTTTTTTTTTTAATTTCTCAGTCAGTTCAATTTTCCCTTCTATGAATGGTCTGTTCATATTCTTAGCTCATCTTTCATTTAGGTTTATCTTTTATTTTGTGAGAGTTTTTTGTGTATTATAGATACTTAAGTCTTCATCGGTATTGCAAATTTTTTTCCCCAAATGTATTTGTTTTACTATTTCTTGGCAAGAAATATCAGAAACAATGTTAATAGACAAATAAATTTTGGGGGAAAATTTCACAATGCAGCGTTAAATATCCATAATACATAAAGATTTTATTAATATTTATGTAGTTAATTATGCCCATGTCCACAGAGCAAGTGTGTTTCCTATTTTAAGACAATCTCTCCACCCCTAGGTTGCATGTGTAGTTCAAGATTTCATTCTTGATTTTTATTTTTATTTTTTATTATTATTATTATTTTTTAAAGATTTTATTTAGTCATTTGAGACAGAACGAGCGAGAGAGCAGGACAGGGGAGGAGAGGGAGAAGCAGGCTCCCCACTGAGCAGGGAGCCCGATGTGGGGCTCGATCCCAGGACCCCGGGACCACGACCCGAGCTGAAGGCAGACGCTTAACCAACTGAGCCACCCAGGCACCCCTTGATTTTTATTTTTAATGTTTTATGTTTAAATGTTTAATGCTTCTGGAAGTTATTTTTATGATTGGCTGTTCTACTAATCTATCTATCCCTATTACAGTAAGAAGGCAAATCCATGCTTACTATTCTTTTCCTTACATTTGTTATTTTTTAAAACCGTATTGCTTATTACCACCATCAGGAGTGGCCCGTATGGGGCGGTGGATGCGCTGGGCTCAGGGTGCCTGAACCCTGCAGTGTTGGTTGGGAAGCTGTAAAGAAAAAGGATGGGTTTGGAGGCCAGGCCCAAGGGTTTCTCAGATTCGTTTATGGGAATGGGTAGCCAGAGCCATGATAAGGGAGTTATGGCAAGCCACAGCCGTGCTGCCAAGGAGATTGAGAACTTCTTGGAAATCTAGCTGCCCTTCACAGTTTGAGGTTCCATTTTTGCGCCGTGTGGTCAAGGGCACCAGGGTCCTTCTGGCTCTTTGTGAAGGCAGCCAGTTTCATATCCATGAAACTTAGGAACTCGCTCTTGGAGAGTCTGCGGTTGTTACCGTCCTTCCCAGCATACTTCTGGAACACAGCAATCAGGGACTCAAGGCACCACTCAGTCTCTGTAGAGCCGAAGATTTTTGCCTTGTTGGAGTTGAACTGGAGGCTGTGTGTGGCTCAGAGAGCCCCGGGCAGCCTCAGGCATTTCTTGTTTATTAACTTTGTCTTAATTAATTCATCCAAATCCCTGAACCTTGTTAAGATTCTAACTAGAGTTACATTACATATTAGTCCCCAATAAAGTACGTGATACATCCTTTCATTTGTTTAGAGTCTTGCTTTTGAGGCCTTCAAAAAGATTCTATAGTTTTTCATATATGTCTTATGCCTCTCATTAGATTTATTCATAAGAAGTTAACAATTTTATTGCTATTGTATATGGAATATTTTTCCAGTATCTATTTCCCATGGACATGTATTGTACAAATCAGATATTACTTTTTATATACTTCCCTTGTATCCAGCCAGCTTACTAACTTCTTTTACTAATCCTTTTAGCTTTCTTTTATTAGGCAGATTTTGAATTCAAACGGTTGTGTTGTTGGCAAAAGTAAGATTATGTCTGCTTTTCTTGCCCAATGTTCTGATTCTTTCCTTTTCTTCTGATCATATTGCAATTACTAGAACTCCAAGACAAGGTTAAATAATAATGATGATGTCAGGCGTCCTCTTTAGTTGTTGATTTAGGTTGAATGTTTGTCCCTTTAGAATATTTGCTACTGGATCTTAGTAACTAGACCTTATTATATATTTAAGCTGTTTTCAGTTTTATTTAGCATTTTTTTAAGATTTTATTTATTTATTTGAGAGAGAGAATGAGAGAGAGAGAGAGCATGAGAGGGGGGAGGGTCAGAGGGAGAAGCAGACTCCCCGCTGAGCAGGGAGCCCGATGCGGGACTCGATCCCGGGACTCCAGGATCATGACCTGAGCCGAAGGCAGTCGCTTAACCAACTGAGCCACCCAGGCGCCCCTATTTAGTATTTTAAATAAGAGTGCCTGCTGATTTTATCAGATGGCTTTTCAGCATTGCATTATTTTATTAGATGATTTTGTCCTTTAATTTACTGTAATGAATTACCTTACCAGAGTTCCTGATTTTAAGCCAGGTTTACATTCCTGGAATTCAGCACACATGGCCACAGTGTCCCACTCTAGGCACATGGCTGGGTTCTATTTGCTAACAGTTGGTCAGAAATTTGACAGCCGTATCCAGTAGGGCAGTTGACTATGGTTTTCTGTTTTTGTAGTGCCATACCAGAATTTAGTGTTCAAGTTATTGCGGCTTCCATAAATACGTTAGGAAGGCTTAAATCACTTATCCATTGTCTAAAATAATTTAAATAGCATTAAAATCATTCCTTCTTTAGAGGTAAATGGAACGTGGCTGTGAGCCCATCTGGTTCTGGTCCTTCTTTTTCAGTGGCTGATGTTTGACCACTTCTCTCTTTTATTATAATTAGTCTATTCAAATCTCCACTTCTGGACAATTTTTGCTAGAAAATTAACTGTTTTCTGTAACCTTCAAATGTACTTGTATAGAGTTGGGTAAGTATTCTCGATCATTTTTATTTTATACTTTCCTGCATCTCCTTTCTTTATAAATCAACTTTAAAAATTAACTTCCTCTTCCTGTTTTCTTTTGCTTTAATTTTTCCTCTTTTTCTAATTTCTAAAAACTGATCACTATATTCCTTTACCTTTCTTATTTAATAATGAAATTTAAGGCTATACATTTTATATTTTCCTCTGAATACGGTTTTTGCTGCTAATAGGTTTTGATATGAATTGTTCTTCTCTTCATTGCTTTCTAGATAGTTTTCAGTGCTACTTTGATTTCTTTGGATATCTAGAAATTGGTTCCTTAATTTCCAAGTAATAAAGTTTTTTGGTTACTTAATTAGTTTTAATTGTATTGAATTATGATTAGAAAAGGCAGCCATTTACATGATCAGTTTTTTTTAAATTAAAATACTTATTTTAGAGAGAGAGGGGGAGAGAGCACAAGCAGAGAGAGGAGCAGAGGGAGAGGGAGATAATCTCCAGCAGACTCAGCGCTGAGTGCAGAGCACGACATGGGGCTCAGTCCCACAACCCTAGGATCATGACCTGAGCCAAAAACAAAGTCAGATGCTTAACTGACTGAGCCACCCAGGCACCCTCATGACCAGTTTTTACAAATGAATCATAGATACATAAAAAATACATCCTCTATTCAACAAATTTAAATATGTTGGTTGTTTTATACAATTATTCTATTGCCTTTATTTTACATTTATTAGGCATGTCAAAATAAAAAGGAGTTGTATTTAAATCTCTAACAATTTTTAAAATGGAATTCTCACATTTCTAATAATTTTTGCTTTATATCTTTAGTCTCCTTTTTTTAAAAAAAAAAGTAATCTCTACACCCACTGTGGTCCTCAAACTCAATGCAGGACTCAAACTCATGGCCCTAAGATCAAAAGTCTCACACTCTACTGACTGAGCCAGCCAGGCGCCCCAGTTTCCAAGCTGTTTTGTGCTTACATGTTTATAACTGTTATATCTTCTTTGTATACTGTGACATTTATCATGAACCTCCTTATTCTATTTAGTGCTTTAACATTTTATTTATTTATTTATTTATTTATTTATTTATTTATTTATTAAAGGTTTTATTTATTTATTTGACAGAGAGAGACACAGCAAGAGAGGGAGCACAAGCAGGGGGAGCCACAGAGAGAGGGAGAAGCAGGCTTCCCGCCGAGCAGGGAGCCTGATGCGGGGCTCGATCCCAGGACCCTGGGATCATGACCTGAGCCGAAGGCAGACACCTAACGACTGAGCCACCCAGGCGCCCCTAGTGCTTTAACATTTTAAATTTCATATTGTTTAATATCAAAATTACCACATTTTATTAATAGTAATAGCTGTAGTAGTAGGAGGAGGAGTATTTGTATCAACTCAATATCTCTTTGCCCATCTCTTTATTGCCATTCTTTTTTTTTTATTGCCAGTCATTCTTTAACAATATATTTCCACTGTGTTTTTTTGTACACAGCATATAGCTAAATTTCACATTTTAACTTTGACATTTCTGTATTTTATTGGTATAATTCTATTTGAACTTACTGTATTAAGTGATATTTTTTATTTTATTCTTTTTTCATTTTACATATTACTTTGTTATATCTAGTTTACCTTTTTAAAACTTTTTACTAATTCGATGAAATTGTGTTCATTTCCTCCTTCCTTTCCCTTCTCTGCCCAGTTAGGTAGGGAATATCATTGAACTTTCCCCAGATTTCATAATTAAACAAATATAATTCTATTTTAAAAACAAGACACCAGCCATTCCTCTCACTACTCCCAGACTTTCCCCTCAATGAGTTGAGACAAGCATAATACTTGCATTTCTTCATCTTTTCAGATGACATTTAGAAAGCTGCTACTTCCCAACCCCCACCTGTCACCCCTATTACTCCTAAATTTTGCAGAGAGAGTTTTAACACTCTTCATCCCAGCTGATCACTTGAATTTCTCTTACAGTATGTTTCTTCTATGCATAAGCCCTTGCTGAATATTTATACCACACAATTTTACACTGTGTATTATACTGTTTAACAGCGTGCACTTTTAAAGGTCCACTGGTCACCACTGTTTCCTCTTTTCTTTACCCTCTCTCAACTTGAAATCTCTGTTCTGAGTCATTTTTTTGGACAGAGTTCTTTCTTGAGAATTTCCCTAAGGAACAGTACATTCTGATGCCTATCATATCCACAAATATCTTCCTTTTACCCTGACATGTCAGAGAAATCTTGGTTGAGTAGAGGACCCTTGGGTTCTGGGTTTTTTAAATTTTTGATCAGTACCTGTTATCCCACTGTCCATTAGCTTCCTGTGTTGCATATTAAAAGTCTGTTGTCAGTTTATTATTTTTTCTGTGTAACTGCCTAGTTTGTTCCTTTTTTTAGTTTTTTTTTTCAGTTCTCTCAAATATCAACATCAGCCATCCTTTCCTTCAGTTCACTTGCTGAATATTTTAATTTAAAAATCACATTTTTACAGAGATGCCTGCATGGCTCAGTCGGTTAAGCATCTCCCTGAGCATTAGGCTCAGCTCAGGATCCCAGGAGCCCCGCGTCGGGCTCCTTGATCAGCAGGGAGCCTGCCACTCCCCCTGCTTGTGCTCATCCTTTCTCTCTCTCTCTGACAAATAAATGAATAAAATCATTAAAAAAATAAATAAAAATCACAGTTTTATAATTGTGATTAGATGGTACGATGCCCATATTTTTTAGAGAACTGGCTTTAAAATACTTCGCAAAGTAGAAAAGTAGATACAGCAA
This sequence comes from Callorhinus ursinus, assembly GCF_003265705.2. Lineage (NCBI taxonomy): Eukaryota > Metazoa > Chordata > Mammalia > Carnivora > Otariidae > Callorhinus > Callorhinus ursinus. The sequence continues at coordinate 2,438,985 of NW_027397091.1, read as the reverse complement.
GGGTTCAATTGAGGTTAGAAGAATTTTTTTAGAGCTGGATCCTGAAGTATGTAGGGGTGATAGGACATGGTGTCTGGAGTCGGCTCTAAAATACTTAGTAGGGAAAGAAAGGAGGTAGATGTAGCCTGTGGCAAAATATTTATGGTTGCTGAATCTGGGTGATGGGCACATGGGAATTCACGGTACTTTCTACTTTGTATGTGTAAATATTCATCATAAGCCTTAATAATATTTTAGTTCCACATTTTTTGTGCTGCTCTTACATCTTGCCAGGCGCTGTTATTAATTTTTTGCTCCTATTGGCGTGTGATAGCTAAGTGAGCAAAGTCAAGGAAGAATGACACAGGAGAGCAGTTGTAGAGGATGACAAACAACAAAAAATGTTGTTGGAGCGTAAAGTGTGAGCCAGAGAGAGGTCAGTCATGAAGACAGCACCTTAGGTAAGAGCTAGTTAATGGACAGCCTTGTAGGCTGGAGTCAATGATGTTGACCCTTCATTTCCTATCCCCCTGGGCTACCTGAGTTCATGTGCAGCTCAGAGAAAGACGGTTTCCGGCCCACGGATAGCTTCCTACCTCAAGCATATGTACGGTTTGCTTTTTCTCTGCTTCAAGCTTGGGCATCACAGGAGTTTGCTCAGTTGAAGGCAGGGGTACACAGCAGTGGAAGATGCAGGGGTTTCACTTTTACTTCTTCAAGGCTAGGTCACATAAGATAGGACAACTTCTACCAGTGCAGGACTGGTAACGGTGGGTCATGCCCCCAACTTCCACCCTCCGGTGGGATGACTCTAAGGCATGTTCTGTGTAGTGTTCCAGAGAACTCACAGGATGAAGCTCCAGTTGCCCACAGCAGCAAACGGCTTATGATTGCCCCTTTACTTCACCTTCCTCCTTCCCTTGTCCACTTCCTCACTCCCTCCCTGGTGCTTCCTAGGATTACTTCCCAAATAAAGTATGTGGTGATTTCACAATACATTCACAAATTCTTTGACACACCTCCCTTCAAAAGGTGGAGCTAATTTCCCTCCTCTTGAGGGCGATGGCTTTCATCACTTATGTCTAATGAATAGAATGTTGCAGCAATCACAAGGTGTGTCTTCAAGTCTAGGTCACATAAGATAGGACAACTTCTACTTTGTTCTCCTGGATCGTTTGCTCTGGGGGAAGCCACTCGCCATGTTGTGAGGACACTTGAGCCACCCTATTGAGAGGTCCAGGTTCTGGGGCAGAACTGAGGCCTCCTGACAACACCTGTGTGCATGAGCCGCCTTGGAGATGGGTTCTCCAGCCCCAGTCAAGCCTTCAGATAGACTGCAGCCCCTATGAGAGCTCTTGAGGCAGAGCCATTTAGCTAAGTCACTCTCAAATCCCTGACCCACAGTAAATGTATGAAATAACCAGCATTTATTATTGTTTTAAGCTAACTTTTGGGGGAAATTTTTCATATGGCAATAGTTAATTAATACACAGATTCTGCTTTGGGGTAAAGCCAAACTAAGACATGGGAGGCTTCAGGACCTAATCCTATAGATGTAGGAAGTTGCAAAAGAATTTTAAGGGGGAAGCCCCCAGCTCCAACCAGCAGATCCCACCTTGGGTCTTTTCTCTCTTCAGGATGCCTGCTCTCACCCTTGGCTGTGGCTTGCATTATCATCCATGGGGGCACACACAAATTGGATCTCTGCAAAAATGAAAGTTTTCCGACTGTTCTCTTGACTCTGAGACCCATTAAAATTTTCTGTTGGTGCTCTCTAGTACAGGCAGTCCAGTGGGTGACTTTATTCCTACCCAGGATCAGTTCGGCCCAGCTCCTCTGCAGGCTGCCCCCCAGCTTCCTCCCCCTCACGCCAGTTGCTCACCAGCTCAGAGCGCAGGGCCACAGTGTGGTGCCTGGGGGTCCGTGTCCCTGTCTGACCGTGTGCTCAGACCCCTGGCTGCTTTTGCTTCTCTGGGGCCGATGTCCAGCTGCTCTTTTCTCTGCACACCAGAGCCTCTGAAACTGCCCCTCATATGGGATGTCTGAAGACTCTGCATCCTTGAGTGGGACACTTCCCCCAGAACTGAAGCTATGTCGCACCCCCAGCCCCCTTCCATTCTAGGTGACCTGTGATGAGTGATGAGTTCCTGAAATGGTCTCCTGAGGCGACCACACTCACCTTGCCATCCCAGGTGGCATCCATGGTTCCGAGAAACCCTGGAAGTGGTCTGTCCCTCCTGCCAACACCTGTCGACATGCTGCGGGAAGGAAGGCTGCCTTTCTGTGCACCCCATATGATGGACAGAATGATAGCCTTCCCTGCTATGGGAGATGCTGTCAGTGTCCACTCGTGTCCTCTAGGCACTGGGCACTCACTCGACTAATGCTGCTCTCTGGGAACCTTTCAAGCAAACAGGAAGAGCCCGGGGGGGGACAACACCCACAGGAGAAGCTCTCAGCCAATGGCTGAAGGGAATCAGTAGCCAGCTTCCTCATTCTTTGGGTGGGTAGCTGAGGTGTGTTCTACACTTTCTCCCAGAATCCCCAGCAGGACTGAGCCCCAGCTGCCCACAGTGGTAACGTGCCCCATGTGCCCCGTGTTGGTGTCTTTCACTTCCCCACTCCCCACCTCCCACCTAAGCAACTTGCACCGGCATCAGTGTCTTGGGGTCTGCATTTGAGGGGACCCAAATCTGGACACCCACCCGTGGTTATCACTGAACTTCACAGGTGCCTCATCCTGGAAATGGGAAAAGGGGGAGGTTGTAGAGTACTCTGGAACTTCTACAGATAATTTTCTCAAACAAACTAGAACAAAAATCCTCTTTCCAGCCCCATGCAGAGTTTATCTCCTCCTTTCAGCTTCTCTGAAGCTGACAGAGAATTGTCCTCTCATGTGGCAGCACGGTGCCGATTCCACTTAGTCACCTGGGGTCTGATGTCTTCAGGGGTCTGTGTCAGGGTGGAAATGGGGAAAGGAGAACAGGTCTCCCGGGGCATCACAGATTATGGCCACAAGCAAAAACCCTCTGGTAGGCTTTGGTAAGCCGATGACTGGCCATCCTAAACCTTTACCCAGACTTCATCTCCCAAGTTCCCCACCCTAGAGCCAACCGCTTACGCGACATAACCACAGGATGCGTCTCAAACCAGAGGCATCACCTTCCCTCTCCACCAAAGATGCTTCTCTTCCAGCTCCATTGCCCTCGCTTGTGATTCCTCTCCTCTCTGGTCTCTTGGACCCAGTCTGTCACCAACCCCTGTGACTCCTGCCCTGCAACCACCTCCTGAATCTATCCTCTCTTCTGCACACCCGCTGTTACCTCTGTCACACTGATTAGTGTTATGTGGTGTCGCCACTGGTAACCCTGAAACGTGACTGTAGCTGAGTCAGCCCGGAGTCCACATCCTTTGACACATGACTGGTTTCTCTCACTAGAGGTGCGGTGTTCTTCCCAAGCCTTGGCTTTGGGCTTGGCCGTGTGACCTACTTTGGCCAATGAGATGTTTTGTTTTGTTTTGTTTTGATACTTTAAATTTTTTATTGTTATGTTAATCACCATACATTACATCATTAGTTTTTGATGTAGTGGTCCATGATTCATTGTTTGTGCATAACACCCAGTGCTCCACGCAGAACGTGCCCTCCTTAATACCCATCACCAGGCTAACCCATCCCCCCACCCCCTTCCCCTCTAGAACCCCCAGTTTGTTTTTCAGAGTCTATCGTCTCTCATGGTTCGTCTCCCCCTCTGATTTACCCCCCTTCATTCTTCTCCTCCTGTTATCTTCTTTTTTTTTCTTAACATATGTTGCATTATTTATTTCAGAGGTACAGATCTGTGATTCAACAGTCTTGCACAATTCACAGTGCTCACCATAGCACATACCCTCCCCAGTGTCTATCACCCAGGCACCCATCCCTCCCACCCCCCCACCACTCCAGCAACCCTCAGTTTGTTTCCTGAGATTAAGAATTCCTCATATCAGTGAGGTCATATGATACATGTCTTTCTCTGACTGACTTATTTCACTCAGCATAACACCCTGAAGTTCCAACCACGTCGTTGCAGATGGCAAGATCTCATTCCTTTTGATGGCTGCATAATATTCCATTGTGTATATATACCACATTTTCTTTATCCATTCATCTGTCGATGGACGTCTTGGCTCTTTCCACAGTTTGGCTATTGTGGACATTGCTGCTATAAACATCGGGGTGCACGTACCCCTTCGGATCCCTACATTTGTATCTTTGGGGTAAATACCCAGTAGTGCAATTGCGGGATCATAGGGTAGCTCTATTTTCAACTGTTTGAGGAATCTCCATACTGTTTTCCAGAGTGGCTGCCCCAGCTTGCATTCCCACCAACAGTGTAGGAGGGTTCCCCTTTCTCCGCATCCCCGCCAACATCTGGGCCAACGAGATGTTTTAAAGACTGGAAACGTGCTTGTGGGGCGAGACGAGCTCTCTTGTGCTGCAGTCATCACTATGAGGAGAACATACCCTGGCTAGCGCACTGGTCTCTGGAAGGGGAGAGAATGCAGAGCAGAGCTTGAGGCCTGCAGAGCTGTCCCAACGTCCCCCCTGCAAACAATAAGTGTTTTCAGCCCTGTGTTTTAGGGCTGTGTGTCGCACCATAGAATTGTGGCAATGGATGACTGACACACCTCTGTGGTTTAAGCGATCACAATTGTGTTCCTTCACAGTGATAACCTCTTGGCTGGTTTCCATGTTCTAATCTTACCCCTTGCTAATCCACTCTCTAAACAGTAGCCTGAACAGAGGCGCCAGCCTCTCATTGTGTTCTCCATCATGTTCCCTGTTTTGTGGCTTCAGCTCATGACTTTTCCGATCTCTCAACGATCTTCTTTCAGATGTTTGCCTCACCAACGTCTCCCACCAGGGAGCTGAGGTCCCATGGCGCTACGAAATCCATGATTGAAGGTTCCCACTGCAACATGGATGGAACCCCAGCTCCTCACTGCGGCCTGCGGTTCAAGGCAGGGCCTGGCTTCTGCCACCTCACCTGTGTCCATCTCCCTGCGCCCTGTCCCTGCTCCCCAGCACACCACTTTCACCATTCCCATGCAACCAGAGCCAACCAGCGGGACGCTGGAACTTTCTCGTCTAGTCACTCAGCTGCTTCCAGACCCTCCTCCCCATCCCTCCCCTGAGGCCTGGGCCTGGGGAGGAAGAGGTTAAGGTTGCTGGAAGGCCTGGACAGCCCAGGCCTGTTCTCAATCAGGGCACAGCAGGAAGGCGTGGGGCTGCTTGCTGGGTCCGGGAAGTCGCCACAGCCGAGCGATTAGGTGGAGTGTGGGAGAGAACATGCTGAATGTTTGTCTCTGTGCACAGCGGAGGGTGGGGTAGGCCAGGGCCAGCAAGGAGGGGCGGTCAAGGCCTTGAGATGGTAAAGCCCTGAGAGTTGGCTTTGTGAGTGCGGAGACTTGGCCAGGTCTGGGTGGAGGGTCGGCGTCTCACACCGGCTCTTGCTGGCTGAGGGGTCCTGCCCTCCCCGCCTTGGCTCCTTCCAGAGGTTTCTTGGCCCAGGAAGCATGTCGGTCCTCCAAGAAACGTCCCCCAGCTGGCTCTTCTCAGCTGAGCTGCATCTCCTGCATTAGGCGGCCTTGGCTTCCCTCTGGCCTTGCAGCTTGAACAGTGTTCAAGGCCTAGGGCTGGGGGAGCCGTGTTCCTGAGACGCTACGGGAGCCAGGGACCTTGATGCGTCCTCAACTTTGTTTCTTGGCTGCATAAATGGAATATAAAACACAGCTCACCTCCCCCCTTCTGTTCCAGCCGCCCCCAGACCACACACGGCTCTCTGCCATGGCCAGGTTTTCCGCGGCTTTGAACCTGCTACAGCTCTGCCCGGAATGCCCTCTGCTACCTAAGGAACTCCTGATCGCCTTTTAAGACTCAATCCAGATGTTACCTCCTTCCTGCGGTTGCCCCCTTCCTATACCTAGTCCTGTCTTTCTAGGCACTTCCACGGAGCAGCTGAAACTATCAGAGCAGGGGCCTCTACTATTAGCATCCCCTCTGAGTACCTGACCACCTTCTTAAAACTGAACATGGCCCGAGGCCTGGTTCTGGATTTATAGTCAACTCCTCGGTGAGGTCCATGCTGCTGGTCCATGGACCACAGTCCGAGAAGCAAAGATTTAAAGCATTTATATCTCATTCTCTCACTTGTCTGACAAACTATACGTGAAACTGTTTTAAAGAATACAACTCACCCTCTCCTTTGAACTCCCATTCAGCTAGCAGCAGAAATCATGCTGGTTAATTTCTGGTAAACTTGGTCATTCCAGGTTAAATCTGGTTAATTCTAAATTTCCCTTTCTCTCTGCCTCCCCCTCCCCCCCATTCTCTCTAGGATCTCATCTCTGTTTTGTTGCGGATGCTGCCTCCGCTGGTGGTGGTGATGGTGGGGGCGCTTATGTGGCATCTTGGCAGTTGGGGGGGTGGGAGGAGGCATCTGATGCTGCGTGGTCGGCATGCTGGTTGTGGGTACAAGATCCTTCCACCCTGGCTCCCCCAAGATGTCTGAGTTCCCCTATGGTCCTCGGCATGGCCCAGACCACTGCCTTTTTGTGGGTCCCCTTGTCCCAGCTGTGAGCTACCCTCAGGTCCCTCAGCTTTCTCCCATCTGGCTTCCATGCCCTTCTCTGGAGTAAGGGGAACTTTAGCCGTCTCCCACACCCCCCTCCAGCGGCCCCCAGAAGCTTTGTGTACCTGCCTAGGTCCCTCTGCTCCTGAAGATGCCCTAGGCAGCCCCCAGGTCACAGGTACCAGCTTATTGCAGGTGCCTGATGGGAAGTGGCACAGTTCCTCCCCACTTTCAGGTCCCAAACTGACCTGAAATCTGAGGGCCTTCTTGGCCACTCCCCCATTCTCCTGGATCTAACCCTAGAGAGGAGGTGGCCTGTGGACCCCTCAGAAATCCCCACCAGCTACTAACTGACTTGCTCCAAGGCCTCATCACCCTCCCTGCCCCCTCCCTGCCTCCCATAAGGCTACGTTTACCTTGTAATTTTTTTGACGAGTTAATATATGCATATGGAACAAGTCGTTCACCTAGTACAAAAGAGCACTCAAATTGTTAGACAATTTATTTAATCTTCTTATCTAAGACAATGTCATTCAAGTCCCCACCACGGTGATGGCAAATCCGCATGCCTCCACTCCGTCTCATCTCATTTCTCCTTTCCCCTCCCCTCCCCTCCCCTCCCTTCCCCTCCCTTCCCCTCCCCTCCCCTCCCCTCCTCTCCTCAGTTCTGGTTGGTTGTTACTATTGGTTCTGGGGCTTTATTTCTCCGTGGGGATGAATTAATGTGTTTCTGGGAGACAGATCTTTGTGCAAGACAGTCGAGCACTTTGCACTTTGCTCATAAGCTTTGATCCCAACACACTGAAAGGCGTGAGTGCCGCTCAAGCTCCAGGACCACCAAAGATGCAGACACTGCCCCTGGCTGAACCCTGCCTTCCGCGGACACTTGGACACCCCTATCCGTAACTCTGTTACCTGGGCTGTCTGCTGGCAACGTATCTTTTCATCCCCCTGCTAAAAAAAAAAAAAAAAAGAAGAAGAAGAAGAAATCAGGATACATAACAAATGCCTACCTCTGTTGGCTTTATGGTTTCTACGTCATAACAGGATATAATGTGGTATTTTGGAACCATAATCCCAAAAGTTGTTTTAACTTTAATCCCAAACATCAGTATATCCAGGGATCCCTTTGGTGCTTTTCCCTCTGTTTCTCTATCCATTTGCTTACCAGACTTAGTCTTTCAGTATTTTCTTCAAGATGGCTGAAGTTTTGTCGTTTTGAAATATTTGTGTGTTTTATATTTGGATTACAGTTTGGGTTGATGTAAATTCTTGGGTCAGGTTTTCTTTCTCCATGGACACCATGGTGTCATAAGAGGTACACGATTGCTTCATTGTCTTCTAGCTTTGAATGTTGTTGTGCTGATGTTTGTAGCCAGTCTGACTTTTTGCCCCCAAAGATTATTTATTTATTTATTTGAGAGAGAGAAAGTCCACAAGCAGGGGGAGTGGCAGAGAGGGAGGGAGAAACAGGCAGGGAGCCCGATGTGGGACTTGATCCCGGGACCCCGAGATCTTGAGCTGAGCTGAAGGCAGATGCTTAACCGACTGAGCCACCCAGGTGCCCTGAGCTTTTTTTTTGTTTTTTGTTTTCCAAATGGGTGATTTGACCTTACTGCTGGGTAACTAAAGGAATCTTTATCTTTGAAGTATGGTAACATTATTAGGACATGCTGGTGTTAGTTGGTCTATTCCTTTAGGAATTCATTCAATTAATGCTTATTGGGACTCTCGGGTGCCAGGCATGATTTTAAACATTGGGGACACAGCAGTGAACAAAAAGGAAAGAATCCCTGTCCCTACACTTCATGAAACTTACATTTTGGTGAAAAACTTAGGAAAGAAAACTATATCCATTTTCTCAGAACACAGTATGCCCTTTAAATCCATAAAAGTTTTTTGTTTAGGGAAGTTTTCTCAATTCATATATTTGAATGCCGGTGTACATGGGTTGTACATGGGTTGGATTCCTTTGGTTTTGTTCCATATTTATCAGTCTCTTCCTCTTGAAATTCATTGTTTTGGGTTTTAAAATATTTTTTATTTTGGGGGGGGGTTGCAGAGGGAGAGAGATCGACTCTTAAGCAGACTCCACATCCAGCGTGGAGCCTGACATGGGACTCGATCTCATGACCCTGAGATCATGACCTGAGCCGAATCAAGAGTCGGACACTTAACCAACTGAGGCATCCAGGTGCCCCTAAAATTCACTGTTATTCTCCATGTTATGGTGTTCATTTTTCAGGAACTCATCTTTGAAGTTCGGAGCTGAATTTTTTCTATTTTTTTAGTGCTTCTCTGGGTCCTTCATTTCTTTTTCTTTCTTTCTTTCTTTTTAAAGGTTTTATTTATTTATTTGACAGAGAGAGACACAGCGAGAGAGGGAACACAAGCAGGGGGAGTGGAAGAGGGCAAAGCAGGCTTCCCACGGAGGAGGGAGCCCGATGCGGGGCTCGATCCCAGGATCCCGGGATCGTGACCTGAGCCGAAGGCAGACGCTTAACGACTGAGCCACCCAGGTGCTCCTTGGTCCTTCGTTTCTGTGATGATTTTATTTTTCTCTTTCACTTCTTTCCTAACTCCTTACAGCTTATATTTCTCCTCTTTCCTTTGTCTAATTTTTTTTTCTTGTGTGCTTATAACTTTTCTTTAATTATTGCTTATAGGTGATTTTTTTCATTAAGTTATTGACTTTATGAGAAAATCTTCATCACAATTTATCTACCCAAGACAAAGGCTTTCTCAAGTGGTAGGAAGGTGTCTCTCTCTGGCTCATTGGAAAGCTCTGGACAACACACGTGTGTGTGTGTGCATGTGTGTGTGTGTGTGTGTGTAATATATAGAATACTAACAGTAATATATATTAACAGTAGTATTAACGGTAATATATATTTACTTCTTATTTACTTCTTTCATTACACTATAGTAACTTGACAGGCGTTTGTCTCCTGAGTGTTGAGAACACTTCTGGGATTGTTCCTATTTATCGGATGTTTGTTGAATGAATCAGTGGCTGACAGAGCCTTCTATGCCATAATGAAAGAGAAAATGGGACTGTGGGGTAGGAAGGGAAGACAGGGGAGTGAGGGCAGGGCGCAAGGTCAACTTCTGCTGACTTCACAAGTTTTCCAAGAGTGGATGGGCATTGTGTTCTCACCCCAAGATTTCTGAGGTGATGCTTCTGTTGCTTCCAGCACCCAGCCCTTAGAGATCACAGAGAAGCAATAACCTGACTTTCTGTACTCTCACCCCAGGACGTGTACCAACCTCAGTTTCCTCATTTGGTTTCAGATTTTATGTGAGGCTAGCAGGGTGAGGATCAGTAGGTATCATTCTGGACCAGGACCAGGACCGGGCTGCTGAGGAGGCAGAAAGCACAAAGGCTGAGAGACGCCTTCGATAGACTGCCTAGGTCCCTATCCTCGCTCTGACTCTTGTTGCCATGATCTTGGGCAAGTTACTTAGCCACTCTCTGCCTCAGTTTCCTTTTCTGTAAGAATGAAGGTAATAATAGACCACCTACCAGGGTTGTATGAGAATTAGATGAGCTAACGCTTGTGGCAAGTAAGGTGGCAAATAATGTGATAGGATTCATTTTTTATTGCTTTCATTCATAGATATGTGTTGAGCACTCACAGTATGGCAGTTGGAGATGAACTGATAAACTGATAAACGTGATGCCATCTTGGCCGTTGGGCTGGTTGACCTGAGGAGATGCTCACCGTGGATGCATTTTGAAATGTTGCTGTGAGCACACAGAAGAAGCGATGGTGTGGGTGGGGAAAGTCTTCTCAGGGAGGGCTTCCCAAAAGAAGTGGCACTGGAGCTAAGTTTTGGAGACGGAGTAGTCATCAAGAGTAGCTCCAGAATATAGGAAGGGATGTCAGTAGAGTTCTAATTGGACCATGGAACTTAGGGGATGCAGTACACGCTATGATTGATCTTTTATGCATGTTTCAGTTGGGAAGATGAAGGGTGGAGGGCACTCATGGAGGTTACATCAAGGGTAATGGGAGAAAGAGTCCAGCAGAGAGGGGGAGGAAAGAGCATCCAGGAGAAGGGAAATGCTTGAGCCAATTAATGGAGATGTGAGAAGGCAGGGCACATTCAGGGAACTCACCACCCTGGATCTCTCAAGAATGCCTGGGGCCCGGGTCCCATGGAGAGGGACCATCCCGCCTGGCCATGGACCTGGGCTGCCAGAGATGAAAGGACCAACAGGTGGGAGATGAACAGACTATGTGACCACTCAGATGGAGACTCCAAGCAAGCACTTTTCCCCTCTGCCCACTTCTTCCTTTTCTGAGATCACGGACCAATCTTACCTGCCCACCCTCCTCCGCTGCAAGCCACAGCTGATGATACCCAGAGCCTGTGTGAGTTGATGGCGGGCACAGGATCTCTAAGTGCATATAGACTTTGGGATCAAGACTGCCATCTGGGGAGAAGTTGGAACAGATATGAAGAGAGAAGGCAATACAAGAAGCAGGGAGGGGGAAGAGGGAGACAGAGAGGTGGGGGGCAAGAATGAGAGAAGACTGTAGGTCATAGTCTAGCCCCTCCTGGTGCTGGCTCACTTCCTTCCCATGAGTTCTGCAAGAAACTTTTGTTTTTTAAAATCAGTCTCTCTTTACTTTGGCTGGCTCAAATGGCTTGTTTCTTGCAACCAAAAGGTGCCATGAGTTGATTTCTCTCAGTCTCAGTTTCTGAGCCCAGCAAATGCATTGTTGGACTAGATGCTGTTTAAAGGTTTTTTTTTTGGCTCCTTGATTCTGATATTTCTTTTATTTCACCGTGCCTAACGTGGCATCTATCACGTTGTCTAGTAAATATCTATCAACGGATGTCTAGTAAATATCTATCAACGTAATTTTGAATGCGTATTGCATTATGACAGGATAACATTTTCACACCAAGTAATTAGTACTACAATACACCCAAGAACCGAGGGGGAGCTTTGGTGGAATGTAACCTTGGGGTTAAGGAAACTTGAATAGATCCCTAGAAAAATTATATGAAATCTCCCATCTAATCTGAAACAGAGTTCAGTTAGCAAATTCTGTTCATAAGCACTTTGTTTAGACGGGTAGCCACCCAGAGAATTTCGCCTTACGGCTCTCTATCAAATACTTACTGGGAAAAGATGCGTATTTGCAAGAAATGAACTGAGTCTAAGCTATAAACTTTGAATCCTTCGCTTTCCTTTTTCCCCCTCTCACCCTCTCCAGGCTGCACTTGAAGTGGAGGAGGGAAAAATCCAGTAAGGTAGGTCTCCTCTCTGGGGCTGGAGACTCGCACACCTGAGCCCTACTTAAGTGCCAACTGTGTGAGAACTGTAATCCGCCCTCCCATCTCCAAGGATGAGTCCGGACACTGTAGTGTATAAATATTTAAGATGCTACGGAAATTTCTTAGTGGTGGATAAAGTGGACTCTTTTAATTAAGGTAGCCCTTCTCCATGAAAGATAAACCTGTGGGGTTCAGTGACAAAGTCTTTGTTACTCAAATTTCCCTACGTCTCTCCACTTTATGAGAACAAATGGTCACATTAGCAGCCATAAATAGAAATTTCGCCAGCTCACTGAGACTTCAGCTAGCTATACTTCCATACTGGTTTTGGAAGTGGGGTGTCTGTGGGGGAAGAATTCCCAGAGACCTCTCTCACAAGCTCATAAACAAATCCGGGAGGCTCCAGACTCATGTCCGCCAATATCCTGGTCATGTCAGCCATGCCCACTTTATCTTATTAAGTTCTTTTCCTTCCTTTGTATTAAAGGCTTTTATTTTTTGTGTTTTCCCCTCCGGCTTTATTGAGATATAATTGACATACAACATTATGTAAGTTTAAGGTGTACAGCACAATGATTTGATGTATGTGTATATTGCAAAACAATTACTCCAGTAAGGTTAGTTAGCACACCCATCACTGCCCAGAATTACCATTTTTTTTTTATCCTATTAAGTTCTTTAACAGCCACTGCTGTATAAGGAACAACGCGGACCTGAGTGGCTTAAGATGACAACCATGTATTTAGCTCATGCTTGTACTGTTTGGCTATCTGGGCTAGACTTAGCTGGGCTCCTTCATGCATCAGCGGTCAACTCTGAATTGGGTTTTATGGATTTTGGTTGGATCTTTCACATGTCTGGGGGGCCTTGGCTGGGACAGCTGGGTTGCTTTGGCTCTGGGTCATGAGATCTCTCACCCTCCAGCAGGCTAGCTCAGGCTTACTCACATGGCAGAGTAATGTTCCAGTGGAGAGAGAAGAATGCAAGGCTTCTTGATGTCAGGCTCTGAAAAGGTACAGTGTGACTTCTGCCACATTCTATTGGCCAAAGCAACAGTGTCAACCCAGATTCAAGGTGGGAAGTAGGCTCCCCCTTTTTGTGGGAGGAACTGCCAAATATTTGCAGGGAGGGGAATAATTGTGACTGTTGTGGTAATCCATCTACCACTTTCTGGGTAATGTCAACATACCAAGCCCTTGAAATGGAGAAGCTGAGTGGAGTGTAGGTCTCTCAAGTGTTACTTAGCAGGAGGGTCCCCCGTGCATAGCTGCTTGGACCCCAGAGTCTCCCTGCAGTTTATGAAACAGTTCTTTGAGTTGTAACATAGAGCTTCTACCTTCCTAGGATCCCTGGTGTGTCCGGAGGGCCAAGTTGGGGGCAGAGTTGAGGGACAATTTCATCTTCCTTCCGGCAACTAAAACTCTGTTACTGGACCAAACCAAACATGGTTTCTTCTTTTCTTGGAATGAAAATGATCTCCCAGGAGGACTTTTTTTGCCTCCCAAGCAAATAGATTTCCAGCCAGCCCACCATGCTAGTGTGCCAGACAAGTCCAGATATATTTGGGGCCCAGTGGCAGACCTCCCTTAGTCTTCTTTCTCTACAACTCATTAGATATTCTTTTGTAGATTCTTACCTCCTGGATAGCAGATGGAAAAAAATGGAGTCTGAGGCAATAATCCAAACAGTCTCTCTGGTCTCCTTAGAGACTTCCCCAGTTCTTCCTGTGGTGGAATGTGAGATGATGCCTCTGGGTCTTCCCTGGGCCTCCCTGCAGAAAGTCTGCTCTGGATCATCCCTGGAAAGCAGAACGCTGAGGGGTGATGGCCCCACTCCTGAGTGTTTGACCGCTGATGCCTGTGGCTTGTGTACCTCATGGACTGGGTGCTCCCTTCTCCTTCAGAGTTCTGCAGTGCTCCCTGACTTCCCCGACGAAGACGTTAACCAATGTTCTCTCACCAGTGTTCCCTTGGAGTCCCCGTCACGTCCTCCTGTCAGCCCCTGACCTAGCCTCCAGGGTCCGCTTGCCCCTCTCCACGCTGGGTCTTAGAGCAGATGATTTGTGTGTTCTGTGTCACACCCCCTCAGCCCCCCTCACCCCGGCAGAGCTGTGGTGGACAGCTTCATGCACAACGACTCATCACACCTCCAGTGACAAAGGCAGTGGCTCCTGCTTTTCTGCCTCAGATGTTTCCTTGAGGCCAAAGAAGTCCACACAACCAGGAAGTAAGAAGAAGTAAGCTTTCCTGGGAGTCATCCTCAACTGGGATGAGATAAATGCCCCAGCCCCCTGACCTTCAGAGAGGACAGTTCTGAGGCATGTTTCACACAGTTCCTCAAAGGGACCCCAGAGGAACGGAGCCCCCGTTGTACACCCTTTATTAGCTTCTCCTCCAGGCCTGTCTCACTTCTTTGCTTTCTGGGATCAACTCCAAGTAAGGGAGGCACCCAAGTCCTTATCTCAGGTTCTGTTTTTGAGAGAACTCAGACTAAGACAGTTCCCATGGAAAACCCTGGGACTCACAAGTTAGCCTCCTTCTGAGGCCCCTGGTCCTGGGGAGCAGGTGGGAACTTCTGCATCATGTCTGTGCCACACAGCACTTACAGGTGACTCCAGAAACTAAATCCAGGCCCTATCTCTGTATAACCATGGTGGTCCACTAAGTTGACTTTAAAGAGGCGGCCCCCTCTCCTAGGTCAGTTCCCGAGAACAGGGGAGAAGGAGGTAGGCAGCCCACGTGGCAATCTCCTCAGAACTTCCCTTAACCCAGTGACATGCCTCCTCACTCTGGTCAAAGGTCACAATCAGGGAGGATGCAACCTTTCCTTCCGACTGTCTGTCTGTCTCCTGCTTCTTCCTCTCTTCTCCTAGAATCCACTGGGAACCTAAGAGTGGGCTTTGGGCCTCCATTTCTTCCCTGCATACCTTCCTTCTCCCCAGGCGTGTGGTAGAACTCTGATCTAGTGGCAAAGCCTGCCTCTTGCGATGTTCTGTGGAGACATAAGGAATTTGGAAAATCATTTTCTCTCTGGCCATGCTTGACATTCCTGCCACTAGCTTTGCTAAAGAGATGAGGGAAGTCGATTTTGAGACTCTGAGTCAGTCAGTGGCTTCCTGGCTCTCTAAATTTGCACTGTCCCAATATGGTAGCCACAAGCCACATGGGTGTACAATTTAAATGTAAAAACTGATATACTCAGTTCAGTTATTGGGTAACTTTAGAGTGTGTCTGGAACAACTTGGGTATGTGACTCGACTTTTTCAGATAGAAATTTTATAAAGCCTAAATGCAGATCAAGTGTTTGTGATGAAAATTTAACGTCCGAATTGAGATGTGCTGAAGTGGAAATACACACCCAATTTCAGCCTTAGTACACCACTAGAATGCAAAATACCTCATGAGTAATGTCTTTATATTGTTTACATGTTGAAATGGTAATATTTTGAATATATTGGGTTAAATAAAATATATTAAAATTAATTTCACTTGGCTTTTTTTTTTTTTAATGTAGCTAGAAAATTGTAATTGCGCCCATGGCTTGCACTATGTTTCTCTTGGAGAACTGGTTCTAGACAATGGTTATCTGCTGCTTCCCTGGAGCCATGTGCCTCTCGGGCCAGTCCCCAGGGGGGGACGGTGGCAAGAAAAGATCGTTTTGAGGGTGGGCTTTCATGTATCAGTTTAATATTTGCGAAGCATTAAATCTGTACAGATGTATCATCCCTACACTCCCTGGAAGGATAAGAACCTTTTCCTTTCTCTTCTGTGGCTTCTGTATGGGGAAATTGATGAAAAGAAAGATGTTTTCTGGTACCTTGAATTAATCAATTTATTCAGCAAGATGGAAAATATAAGTAGAAGGGAATGAATTCTGTTTTGTTTTGTTTTTTTTTTTTTTTAAAGATTTTACACAGAAAGCGAGAGAGAGTGGGGGTGGGCAGAGGAAGAGAGAGAAAATCTCCTGCACATTCCCAGAGGAGTGCGGAACACAACCGGGGCTTGATCCCAGGATCCTGAGATCGTGACCTCAGCAGAAACCAAGAGTCTGATGCTTAACCCACTGAGCCAAACAGGGGCCCCAAGGCCTGGATTGTGTTTTAAACAGCGCCTAAGGGCAGGATTCCTGCCCGCAGTTTGCCCAAGAGGAGTCACCCACCTCAGCTGATTGGTCATAGGATGGTCACCTGACCCGAGCTGGGCCAATGAGCTTCTCTCGGGAGATTGGAGTAGCGACTAAGGGATTCCAGCTCGCAAGGCTGGCCTCTCAGAGAAGACTTCCTGGGTTCCTGGAAGCCCTCCAGGCTCTGGATGTGCCTCTTACTGAGCTCTCCCTGCAGTTCTGACCTGAGGTCCTAGAGAAAACACCATGTCCTCAGAACACAGTCCCCTGATGGTGTTCATGTTACCTGCAAAGGAAAGAAGCTTACCAATACAGAGTAGTGGCTGAGGGGTAGGGGAGAATATTAATGGGAGAGCTTTGTGTTTATAGGTCAAGGGGAAAGTACAAGTAGATAATTTTTTTTTTCTACACAAAACGCCGATCAGTGGTCTTCTTGTTCCAGGGTAGCTGACACAGTTTGCAGCACCACCCTACAGCTGCATTTTGGGTTCAAAGGCTTTTGTGGCTGGGCTGGGAAGCACATCACCATTTATAACATTGTTTCTAAGGGAGACACATTCCAAGATCCAAACAATGAATTTAGTAAAGAATGTTTGGCTTTTAGGAGGGATGAGCAGAGCCGGCTGTACCCTGGGGGTTGGCTACCCATTAACCATTAGGCTCCCTTCCTTTTAGACACAGGGAGACTCACCCTGCAGGGTTGCGGCATGTATTTGGTGGGGGGGGGGGGTTGTGATAAGAGGAAGGAAATAGATAAGGGGCCCCGCAGCTCGGGTGCTCTAAGCCTTCCTCTGCACTGAGAGTCCTCCGTCCAGGGATGGATGAGAGAGGGAGGTGAGAGGTGGACAAAGAAACTTGGCCTCCTTCACTCACGGTAACGTCTGCCCACCCGCCTGTCGAAGGGGGCTTGCTTAGCCCGCGCTCAGCTCAAACCCCTTTTGGAATAAGGCGGGGTGTTAGAAAATGAATCCCACACTGTCTGGGGAATCCGGGGCGCTCGAGGTGGGCTCTGCGAGGCAGTGTGACTGTTCCCTGGGAGTGGCTGTCACAGTGCGGGGCGAGCCAAGGGACTTGGGCCAAGACTCCATCCGGCTTGAAGAGGGCATTGGCGAATGGGGTGAGGGGAGCCAGTCCATCCTCTCCACCCCTGCACTCCTACCCCCTCCCCGCCTCCCCAGCCCGGAAGAAGCGCTGGCAGCCCGAGCCCCGACTCGCAAGAAGGGAAGGAGGGGAAGGAGGGGACGCGCAGCCCCAGCATTGTCTGGGAGGGAGGGGAGAGGCTCCGCCCCCCAGGAGGAGGGGAGGGGAGGGGAGGAGGGAGGGCGGGAGACGCGGGGAGGAAGAAAGGCGAGGGAAGAGGGGCGGGGGAGAGATGGAGAGCTAGAGAAAGACGGGGAGAGAGGCCGATCGGACGCGGTAGGGACGGATAAAGGCAGGGGGGCGGGAGAGAGGGCGGGAGGGGCGGAGGGGAGGCGAGGAGGGCGGGGCGCCCGACCCCCAATCGCGCGGCCGCCGCCTGCGCTGCGGGGCTGGATTTGAGCCGGGCCCGCCGCTCGCAGACCCGGACTCGGGCTGGAGCAACGCCCCCCCCCACCCCCGTGCCGAGGCGCCCCCACCTTCCAACTCCGCGGGCGATGCATCCGGCTCTGGACGCAGGCAAGGTTCGGGGCGCGGGGCACCGGGCGCGGGATGTGGGGCGCAAGGTGCCGGGCGCGGGCCGGTCCTCTCTCCCCGGCCTCCCTTCAGCTTCGCGGAAAGTTTTCCCGCGGTGTTCCCAGCCTGGTCCAGGTCAGCGCCTCAGTCCTCGCCTGCCCTGGTCTCCTCTCTCCTCCCGGGGCCGCCGGGGGTTCCCGGGCGTGCGGAGCCCCCAGGGGCCGCGGAGGAGCCAGCCCCTGCGCGCCCAGCCTCTGGCCGGAGAAAGTTGTGGCTCCAAGCTCGTCTTCCCCCTGCGACCCCTGGGGGTCCTTCCTTCCCTCCGCACCAAGGGCGGCGACAGGAAGGCGCCCCCGCCCCATCCCCGGGGTTCCCGGGACTCCCTGGCGAGCCGGGGCCCGGCAGCAGGTGCAGGGCTGGGAGGCCCGGACAGCGTGGGGGAGTGCCCGACCCCAAGCGGGTCCCCGTCTTCCCTGCCCAACGGTCGGTTCCCCAGAGGCGGGTTCCAGCACCCGGCGGGGGCAGGCGGCGCGCCCGAGGCCCCTTCTGAAGGGCGCGGGGGCGCTGGGGCCCTTGGTCCTCGTGGCACTTCCCGTTGCGGTCTCCCCGCCCGCCTCCCCAGCTAGCGCCGAGGTCGTTGGGGACCTCAGCTTTGCGTCCTCTCTCGCCCGAGAGGGGCAGGTTCCTTGGGCGACACAGGCACTTCTGCATTTCGGGCGCCTGCTTTGCATTCAGCTCTTAAACTGGGAGAACCCTAGGGACAGCTCGGAGCAGCGCGGTGGCCCGGCAGGGCGACGGAGGGCTCCATCTTACTGTGGGGCTCTCTGTGGCTCCTGGGTTGTTCGCACACCTCTGCCACTCACTAAAGTGACAGCAGGAGCCCAGCGCTGCGCTTCTCAATGCTGCACGGACTTTATTCCCAGGTGTCGGGAATCCGGGTTCTCCCAGAGGACGGAGGCGGTGACTAGCGTGGGCCAGGTTTCTAGTAAGTACCTTCATGTGATGAATGAAAATTTGAACCAGGGAGCTGCCAAATAATAATTCATCCTGGAGTGGGACTCTGTTCCTGCCCCAGCTGATCTTGGTACAATGGGAGGAAAGAATTGGAAACAATGATTCTTTTAAACAGCTGGGATTCAGAGCCAGGGGCCTTGTTTCCAGACCTTCTGGAGAAGGAATCTGGGGTTGGATTTATTTTACTTACCAGTCTGCACTTATTTACTGGGAACTTTTTCTGCAGGTGGTCTGAGGAATTAAAGACACTTCTCATGGCTAAGATAGATTGGGCTTTTTGAGGGGAGGTGTTTTTTCGTTTTGTTTTGTTTTAACATGTGTCCAAAGGCGGTGTCCCAGGGACTAAGTGTGGAGTCAGCCTGGGAGGTGCCCACTTGGGATCAGAGACCCTGGAGTGGGGTGGTGAGTGTGGGCACCAGCTGTGCTTTCTCCTCTGGACCGGGCAGCCCACTAAAAGAGGGCCTCACGTGGTGGCTGAGCTCGGAGAGGTGGGGTAGCTTGGGAAGGATGGTAGGTGGTTCTTGCCCTGGCTAGAAGGAAGGGAGCCAGAGATGTCGCCCGCGTGGGCACCTGGGAGTGTGGGCTGGGCTGGGGAGGCTGTGTGCCCAGGACTCACAACCAGACCCCCCCTTTCAGAACACAGGAGAGCAGGGGTGGCCTATCGGGAGACAGGATGATCTCGCTGGGGTAGAGCCGAGATGTATCCCATGTTCCTTGCTATCATTTTTGTGCTGTTGAAATCCAGTTAGAATGAGGGGCATCTTTAGGGAGCCTGGCTGAAAGGAGGCCAGGTGACCTGGGTGGGTCCCCTGGGCATGCCCCCCTCCAGGGGAAGGCGGGGGTGGGGTGGGGAAGGGGTGCCCTCTGCACCTGACTGCGTGGGCCCCGGGCGTGTGTACCTGTGCCTCGGGTGGCAGGATCCCCATCTTCGTGAGGGGGATCTTATCCCGCCCCCGGGGCTCTAGAGCCCCCGTCTCTGCATTTCTACACAGCTTCTGTTCAGGGCCGCAGGCCCTCTCTCCAGTTGTGTTCTCCTAGAGGTCACTTAGCAGTGGTAGATGCCCTACACCTGTTTTCCATCCCTCAAGCCTTCCGTTTCTCAGCTGCGCTGTCCTGCCAGGGACCTTTCAGTCACCCCCTGGTTTTGCTTTGATTTCTTGGTCTATTTCCCGGGGCCCCGGAGCCAAGCTTCGTGTCTGCCTTCTGTGCGTGAGCTGCTTAGGAATGGCCAAGAGACTTGGCTGGAGAGGTGCCCAGCACTGCACATCCTGGCACCTCTGCTGGAGGGCCGATGGCTGGCCCACGGCACAAAAGAACTTGGCCGGATGATTGCCTTCAGTACTCCCTAGGATCCTCGGGCCGGAGGTGTCCTCACTGGGAGACCCGACTGCCAGAGAATCCTGCTGGGAGTGCGCGAAAGGGACTGGGACTTGCCCATGTCTCCTTCTCTCCCCCAGGGTGAGAACCTGGGCAGGTCTCAGCAGTGTGCTCGGAACAGAACAGGGCGGCCAGTCTTTGACTTCAAGATAGAGCTGCTAAGAGCTGCTACCACTGGGTTTCTAAAACTAGGGCAGCGGTCCCCTTCTGCCACCTCCCTGTTTCTCCCACCACTCCTTACAATATGGTCCAGTGATTTACCCTAATGACACACTGTCCTATTTAAACACCTCCCTGCATCTCCAGAAGACTTTTAAGTGAGTCCTTAAGGTGGGGTAAGCTCCTGCAGACCTGTGATTGCTGGTTTCAGTTCTTTGGCGTACTTGTGGGTTCCCATGGAGGGTATGTGAAGTTGGAGGGAGAGGGTAGGGCGGGAGGCACAGGGGAAGCAGGGCACAGTAAACAGGGACATCCTCCAGACTCAGCCGGCGGGGCGTCCAGTGGGTCATTTTTGATCATTCCTGGGATGGCAGGCAGACTCTGGAGCCTATAATCACAGGTTGATGTATCTGCTTGGGATGACAGCTTGAGGCTGCAGGACTCCTGCCCAAGCCAGCTGTGGCTGATTCAGAGAGGGAAACCTTACGCCGAAGAAGGGGGCAGGGAAGGGCTCTTGGCTAATTCCCGTGAGATGAGCAAAGTGACATAGAAGGGCTTTTCCTATTCATCCCATTGATAAAACTTGACAAAAAGATACCTGTGCTGTCCTTGGACATCTCAATCCAAAGTGATTTGGCCAAGTAGGCTTATTTCACCAGCGTCACATTTCCCCCTAGTTGGCACTCAGTTAAGTGTTTGATCAACTGCTCATTTCTGAACCAGTAATGCAGAGTATTGGATTTGGAGTTTGAATGGCATCTTACCATTTCCAGCCGCACGATATTGGGCAATGTGGTAGATACTGTCAGCATCCTTCCTGTGTTCCCTTGGCCTCAACCAGCGACTGATGAGAGAAGGTATATAAATACCCCAGCTCCCTTGCTTCTCTGCTGGGGTGGCGTGGGGGCTTGTGCTATGTTGTCCATCAGAGTTGCCTTGTAACTGGCTTCCTTCACAGGCTGCTGTCCCTTCCCTGTTTCACTTTCCAGCCCTCTTCCACTTGCATTGGGATCCTTGTTTTAGGGTTAACTTCGGGGGGAAGGCAACCTAGGATAGGCTTTAGGCTGCAGTTAAACAGTCATGTAAGGCCTCTGAGGCTCAGTTTCCCCAAGTGTAAGATGGCAGTTCTAACTATCTCCTGGTGATATTGTGACGTGCGTTCAGACGGGAGCCTGGTACACAGCACTCAGGCAGCCATCTGCTGCTCATTGGTTAAGATAAAAGGTGCCCTGGCAGATTTGGGAGTGAGTATTCTGATGGCCCGTGAATGGCCGATCATAACGCTTTGGAGAGAGGCTGTCCTTTGGCTAGGTGAGGAAACTGAGTGCACCTGCTCGTGGCTGTCACATCTAGGCTGTGACCAGTGATAAATGCTGAACAACTGCATGAGTGGCACTGGGCCATCCTGGAATTCTGCTGTGATCTTTCCTGCTAGCGAAGGGGCAGTCAGCAGATATTAGCCGAGCCGCCGTCTGCCTTCCTGGTATAGCGGCTTCTTTTTATGACACAGGCGTGGTGTGTTCCCTGAGGAGGTGGCCAGGGCGGTGGGGAGGGAGGGGGCTGGTTTCTTATGGAAAGGACAGTCCCTACTTTCCTGAACTGCTATGCAATGCCACGGACACCCAAGTGAAAGCCGAGAAAAGTCCACGTGGTGAAAGAGACCTTTGTATGGCAGAATTCGACATCCCTGCTGTGATTTTACTCCTAAAGCTCTGTTGACAGTCCTCCCGAGGGAGTTCCTGACTCAGCAATTGCACAGGTAGGAAATCTTATCCTAAGGATATAATTGGACAAGTGCAAAAAATATGTGCACAGGGATGCCCCTTGCAGCATTCTTTGCAATAATAACAACCACCGAAATGGAGACTAGACCCCAACAAAAAGCAAACATGTTAATTATGGTCCAGGTATCCCTCGCTTTTCCAAAGTTGTTTGCCTTAGGCCGCTTGGTTTTTATGAAAGATCTACGTTAGTACCTGTTTTGCTAACAGAAAGAAATCCGAAGAGGATTTTTTAAAAAAATATTTTATTTATTTATTTATCAGAGAGAGAGAGAGAGAGCACAAGTTGGGGGAGCAGCAGAGGGAAAGGGAGAAGCTGAGCAAGGAGCCCGATGCGGGAATCGATCCCATGTGTACCTGTTAGCAAGATGTTTCCCGAGGTATCAGAAAAACCTAAGAGAGGTTATTTTGGGGTCTGGGAACGCTAACACATTTTCCCATATAAATTAATGGTAATTGTTCCTTTGCTTTATGCGTTCATAGGAGCCCTCTGCTTTTGGGTGGCAGGGAAGACCTGCATATCTATGCACTGGAATACCATGGGGCTACCAAAAAGATAGGGGAGCGATGTGCATTTATTGCCATGTGAAAATATGATACTTCTCAAAAGCATTACCAAACCATGCTCTTTGTAAAATATATCCTCCCCTCTGTTTGTCTCTGGAAGGATGTACAGGCAAATGTTCATGGTGATTGTCTCTGGAGTGGTGAAATTTGGGGGAGATACTGATCTTAGTCTTCTTTTAAGTTAAATATTTTTATTTTTTATCTTTAATGATGGCAAAATATACATGATAGAAAATTTGTCCTTTTCATCATTTTTAAGTGCACAGTTCAGGGGCTGTCTGGTCTGTTGCAGCAGGATATCACAGACTGAATGAGCTGAACACTCCAGGGAAGCCTTTCTTGCGGTTCTGGAGGCTGGGCGTATGAGGTCAGGGTGCCCGTACAGGTGGGTGGGAGGCTCTTCTGGATCTCAGACTTCTCATTATACCTTCAGGTGGCAGGAAGGATGGGGGGGCTCCGCGGGGTCTCTGAGAAGGACACTGATCCCATTGGTGAGGGGGGAGCCACCCCCTTGAATCATGCCCAAAGGCCCCACTTCCTAATGCCATCCCATTTTGGGTTGGGATTTCAATATAGGAATTTGGCGGGACATAAACATTCCGACGACAGCAGTGACATAACGTGTACTCCCAGCCTTGCACGACCATCACCAGTCTCCATCTCCAGAACTCTTCCGTCATCCCCCACAAAGACCCTGTACCCATCAGACATCAGCTGCCCATTGCCGCCCCGCGAGCCCCTGGTAACCTCAATTCCACGCACGGTCTTTGTGAATTTGCCTGTTCTAGGTAGCTCATAGAATTGGAATCATTCAATAATTTTTTGCTTCTCTGTATGTGTCAAAGAAATAAAAATGTTGGGCGCCTGGGTGGCTCAGTCGTTGGGTGTCTGCCTTCTGCTCGGGTCATGGTCCCGGGG
Organism: Callorhinus ursinus; assembly: GCF_003265705.2. Taxonomy (NCBI): domain Eukaryota; kingdom Metazoa; phylum Chordata; class Mammalia; order Carnivora; family Otariidae; genus Callorhinus; species Callorhinus ursinus. The sequence continues at coordinate 2,415,512 of NW_027397091.1, read as the reverse complement.
TCCTGGGATCGAGTCCCGCATCGGGCTCCCTGCTCAGCGGGAAGCCTGCTTCTCCCTCTCCCACTCCCCCTGCTTGTGTTCCCTCTCTCTGCTGTGTCTCTCTCTGTCAAATAAATAAATAAAATATTTAAAAATAAATAGATAAAATCTAAAAAAAAAAGATTAAAAAAAAAAAGAAATAAAAATGTTTGTTTTACATAACAAGGAAAGAAAGAGCCCTGCGATAGAGTGGTGGTGTTTGGTCCCGGGTGATTTCATTTCAGGCAGGGCCCCGGGACCCTGGCCATCCGTCCCGCCCCTGCCACCCTCCCCTGGGGTGGGGCGCAGGCAGCCAGGCACTGACGAATGCAGTGCTCCCGGCCCCCGGAGCTGGCCGCCGGTGTGGCTTGCTGGTTGCTGGCAGCTGGGCCTCAGGCCCCAGACGGCGGCTTCTGTGGTGAGTTTGAGTGGGTGCACTTGGGGTTCACCGTGCTTTGAACCTCAGAGCTGTCTTGCAGTGAGTAAGGTCCAAACCAGGTAGAGGTGGGTTATTGGGACCATCTTTCTTGAAGGTTGAGCATGACAGCCTCAACATTTCAATTTCGAGTGTACTTTGTGTGTGTTCCAGAACCTGGGGCTCAACTGGACCTGCTAAATCGTGGGTATGGCTGCTGAATGTTCTGTCGGCGGGCAGGGCGAGGGCGGCTGGCGTGCAGGGAGGACGTTAGCTGGTGGGGTCCATGAGGCCCCAAGGGCTCCGGAGAGATGGGGGGTAGCCTTAGGTAGGCGGCGCCCTCTTCCTGAAGCTCCATATGGGATCCTACAGTTGATCACACAGACGTTTGGGACAAGGATTACTTTCTTGTGTATGTGACAAGGTGATCAGGGACGTGGTGCAGTGGGGTGGGGAGAAGGGGAGATGGTGTGTACGCTCCAGCCTCAGGTCGACTCTGAGGTGAAAGGGGGTTGGGAAGCTTCGGGACCCAGAACCGGGAAACCAGGTCATGCGGCTCTGTTTAGGCGCCACGGGAGTGGATTAAGTGGCTTTTCAGTGGGACACCTTGTTCTGTGGGAAAAGCTTTAAGTTCCTTGGTAAGTGAGCTCCCAGAAGGGCCTGTCGGGCTCTCCAGCGAGTCAGTGAGGGTTTAGGTGTGGGAGGGACAGACCTGCCCACTGGACTCTGGAAGTTTCTTTACCTGGCTCTGCCTGTTTTCTCTCTGCCCGGTGGGAGGCTGCTCTTTTAATCCTAGACAGGCGGGGGAGTGTAAAGATTTTACAGAGCTGGCCTTTGAAGCCCATTTGGAGGAGAAGTTCTGTGTTTCATGGTGCTGATTTTTCTTTAGGGTTAGTCACTGGCTGCAGGGCAGGCAGAGGGTATGAATGTGGTTTGGTGGAAAACTCCCCCTCAGCCTCCTGGAAATGCTCTGGAAACCCCCAGATGTGCCGCCTTTCCTGGTAATAGGAAGGATCTGAGATCTGCTGTGAGGGTGAATTTTTCCACACACAGGGTGTTAAGGACATGAAAGGAGGGTGGGTGTGATCACCCCCTGTCCCCCATGGCTTTCCCAGGGGAGGGCTCAGCGCACACTGGATTCGTCCTTTGCTTTTTCTTCCTTACTGCTTCTGGAGCGCCAGGAGCCTGCCCGTCTTGGCTGGGGAGGAGGTTGGGGAGTGGAGGAAGTCTGCAATCCTGGCTCTTGGGTTTCCATTCCTGGCCCCAGGTAGCAAGGAGCAGAAACCCCAAGATCTCTGCACACAAAGCTCAATCTTAGCCTCTAGCACCAAAAAAGGAAGAGCTGCTGGGGTTCCCGAGGAAGGGGAAGTGAGGTCAGAGATGAGTCTCCGAGAAGTCACTCAGTAAACAGGAAGAGTGGCCAGAAAGAAACCTGTTCTTGTAGGAAATGGGGAGCTGGAGGCAGCCCCTCCTCACCTGCCCGCATAGGTCAGCACATCCCCGCAGAGCTGAGAGGCTAGCCACAGACAGTGAGTGGGGGCTCGAGGCACAAGGACTGATCCAGGCCTCAGGCCCTCCCTGTGGGACTGGGTTCCACCTAAATCCCATAATTACTGGGCTGGAGGAAAGCTTAATTTGCCCTTCGCAAGGTAGAACATGAAACTACCCTATAAAATAGCCCTTGGTTTTGGGAGATGCAGGTCAAGGAATGCTTCGTCTATTTGCCTTATTAGGGCCAGTGTTGCCTCTGCCAACTTCCCACTCTTCGCCTCAGCCCACCTCAGCCATACAGAAGTTCGCATGTTGCTGAATCTTAGCCCCTGAGGGGGTAATCTTGGCAGAGCCCCTCTGGTGGGAGGTGATGAAGGGGCTGCTTTAGGGAGGCAGATGTGACAGGTCCTTCTTTGGTGGGTCTGTCAAATTGGAAGGTTGGCTTTCTAGGTCTCTGGTTCCTCTGAGCCAGTCTAAATTCTACACACACACACACACACACACACACACACGCACGCACGCACGCGCGTGCGTGCACAGACACACACACAGGTTTTTCTGTCTAGAGTTTTTACTTCCTTAATGCCTTTTTTTTGGTCTTGCTCCAACACCCTGGTTCTCTGATATGAGGTTAAGGGCCTTTGGGTTTCCTCCTAAACATCCATCCAGAGGGTCAAAAGCTTGTGGACACTGGTGGGACTTTCCTACAAGCAAGTAGTTGCTCATCCGGGCCTGTGAGGTGACTGTTTGGGTGAGTCCCAGTGGTGACTTTCCAGGTCACTCACCTGGCCCCCCGCCCGCTGGTGTGGAATGGGAGGCAGGCCCTTCTGGCAGGAATCCCAGGACTATTTCCTCAGATCTCTGCTCCAGCCACACTGGGGACTCAGCCCTGTGCACAGAAGGCCTGAGCAGAGCGGGCCAGGGTCCCAGTTGGCGGCAGGAAGAGCAGGGGCTTTGCAGATCAAGCTGCTCTCGGGGAGCTCAGCATGGCTGGAATCTCTGCTCTTCATCTGGAGAGGGTGGGCCAGGCAGGGGCTGCCTCTGGGGATGGGAGCCAAGTTTCCCGTCAGCAGGGGCCTCCTACCTGTCATCAGTCAGCCCCCCTGGCTTTTTCCGGGTTGGGGGAGCAGGTGTTTTGTGGGACCCATGAACATGAGCGGTAGCTCATTCTTTGGACAGGGGTAGGTGTGACTTAGGGTCTGTGGCAGGTGCCTAAGTCCCTGGCCGGGGGTCTCTATCCCTGGCCCCTTGCAGGGTCTGCTCTACCTACATCCTGTCCGTCCAGCCATTGACTCAGTTGCCTGCCTTCTCCAGGCCCACCGGGCCCGCTGTGGCTGGCAGCGGAAGCCTCCCCTCCTCGTTCCTGCCTGCCCTGCCCAGAGCCCCCCATATCCAGCGCTTAGCCAGAGCATCACAGAAGGAGTCCTGGGCTTCCTGTCGGCTCTGTGACCTGGGACGAGTTGCCTAACCTCTGGGACCTTCTGTTTCCTCATCTGTAAAATGGTGAAAATGAAGCCTTCCCTGTGGGTTCTTTCTTGTAAGGAAGAAGATAAAGCTTCTAGAGCCTTGTTACCAGCAGTGTGAGTGTCACTGGGGAGCTTGCTTGTTAGGAATGCACATCCTCAGACCCCATCCAGAAGGACTGAATCAGAAGCTGGGGGGGGGGTAGGGAGGGGGAAAGGAATCTGTACTTAATGAGCCCTCCAGAGCCTCAGGTCCACACTCCAGTGTGACCCCTCCTCAAGGATGCGGCTGGCTCAGTTGAGTTTTAGCTAAAAACTCTTTTTTAACCTTCACCTCAAGAGGCTTCTGCTTTGCCAGAACTCACACAGTCCCGGGGTTTGACCCCACCCCCCTCCTGGCTGTGTATTTGGGGACAAGTTACTTCGCTTCTTTGTGCCTCATTTGCTTCATCTTCAAAATGGGGATATTGAGGTTTCTCCGTGGGGTTGTTGTGGGGATTAAATGAGCCAAAGCAGATACTCGGTGGCCCACAGTAAACTCTCATTTACGGTAGCTGTCTATGATTCACATCTGGTGTTTTGTTATTAGCCCAATAATAAGAGTGTGATTGTTCTGTTCTTGATTGGTGGGGGAAGGTGTCACGGTGCCTCCTGAGACTAGTCTTCTGCTAGTTCTCCTGAGCTAAGCCCTTTTCCACCTGCCCACCCCTTACCAAATACCTTCCACGCCCCAGACTCTTTCCTGAGTGGAGTGATTGGGAGAGCCGTGAGGGTGGGTCCTGAACGCCTGGAAAAGGGAATAGAGGAGGTACGTTCGCGGAAGGGGGGGTCAGTGAGCTGAACAGGCCCCAGAGAGGACCCAGGCCTGGCCAGTAAGTGGGCCTTTTATTGAATAAAGGTGGAAGGCAAGGTGTGCCGTTTCCTTTCCAGGCAGCCTGAATTTTGCCCATGTCTGGGACAGGTTCAGGTTCAGGAACCAGGAGGTGGAATCTTTGGTAATCTCTAGAACTTGGCAGGGTCCCAGGCCACAACTCTAGTCTCCTTCCTCGGGTGGTGCAATAGGGCTGGGGCTTCCTGTTTGCCACTGACACTTCTTCCTGTCCCTATACCAAGGGGCTGAAGTATACAGGGGTCAGCCCTGTCTCCTCTGTAAGCGCTGCTTGGTTACAAAACAGAGCCCCTCAGGAGACCTGATGAGACAGTCTTTAACACTACAGTATGAGGCACTGTGTAAGATAACTTTCTACTCCAACCCAGGAGCTCCAGATTAACCTCCCCCTCCCCGGGAGGGGGGCAGGGTAGGACTCAGAGAAGAGGTGGGGACAGGCCCCAAAAAGGGAAGCTGTGGGCCTTCAGTGAGCATTTCCTTTGTTTCTGGGGCCCAGGGCTCGCTTTCTGGCTTCTGTGGTGTGGTGCCCCGATTTGCGTGTCACAGGGCCCTTTGCATCAGCTAGCTCTGTCCCTGTCTACACCGACCCTTTGGGATGCTCTACACCGCCCTCTCTCCCCTTTGAGATATTAGTGATGCAGAGAGGGGTGCTGAAGACCCGACTCAGTTTGCTTTTAGAAAGCTCTATTCCTTCCATTCCTGAAAGGCTGCTTTGAGATGCATTTGGTGGTGTCCTCAGTTTACACAGCTCTATCCCTATCAGATTTCTAGGTTGTCCTCAGCTCCGGTTGTACATTGGCACACCCTGGGAAGGCTATAAAAATGCTAATGCCTGGGCCCCTTTCAGAGGGTCTGATGTCATTGGTATGAGTGACAGCCTGGACATGGGGAATTTTGAAATCAACCCTGCCTACTCCCCTCCCCCACCTCTCCGGCCTCACTCAGGGAGGGTCTAAGAAGCATCTAGAATTCGACCCTCTGAGCTGCTGTGTGTCTTGAGGCCAGCTACTTCTCCTTCCCGCTTTGGTTTCCGCTGAGGCCTCGCAGATTGCATGTCCCTCTCGTCTGTTAGAGGGGGGCTCTGTGGGGTTTGCGCCCCTGGGAATTCTCCGTGGAAAGCCCTCCCCTGTACTGTCTTAGAAACTGAGACTGCCTGGGTCCTGTTAACTGGTTGGGGCCCCCCGGCCCCCATCCCGCCCCAGTTGCTGAGGTCAAGGCTCTACCACTGGGAAGACGGTGTAGGAAACGAAGCGGGTTCTTTGTCTCCTCTGGGCTTTCCTGCCAAGGGCTGGCTTTCCAACCTTTCTGTGCTGTGTTTGCCCTTCTCCCTCCGGGGACCCTCCAGTGGATCAATAAGATGAGAGACACGTAGTCTCGAGGCTGGGACAGAAACTGGAGGGCTTAGCCGGCGTCCCAGGGAGGCTCTGAGGCCAGATGAACGTGTTGTCCAGGTGCCCCGACAGAATGGGAGTGAGGGCCCCGGAGTTTGGAGGAACCAAGAGCTAAGAACACAGCAGATTTTGCTCTCCTTGAAGAGAGCTTTGGATGCCTTTTCCCACCTCCTCGAGCTCCTTGAGTGCTTGATGTTTGCCTTCCTCACAGGAAGCTGAGCTGGGGACTTTCAAGGGTTTGCACAGCCCCTCATTTATTCTTGGGGAGGATGGAGACACCTGTGAGTGTGAGGGTCTGTGAAGAGGAAGAGGGAGGGACCTTTTGTGCAACAGCTGCAGGGGTGTGATTTGTCCAGAGCTCTGGCAAGTGTCTGTCCCCATCCCTGCAGCTCAGCCTTGCACCTCGCCTGGCCAGCTCGTGCCGGCAGCTGCTTCCTCCCGGCTGCAAGGCAGGTGGGAGAAAGTGGATTGCTTCTGAGTCTTAGTTGCTCCCCCGTCCTGAGATCAGTTCTTGCAGGGCAGTGCCTGGGAGCTCATCCCCGTCCTCCCAGATGACTAGCCAGACGACTGATTAGCACGGGGGTAACAAAGGCTGGCCTGCCTGTCTGAAGGTGGGACAAGTCCGTGGAGTTATTCACACCCCAGAGCTCCCACGGGATCAGGCTGTGGCTGGAATCCAGCGAAGCCCCGGTCACCCAGCTCCTTCCCCGGCCAGGTCCTGCTTCCCTCACTTGCTTACAGGGTTCTCTTGAGAAAAGTTCCTCAGTAACTCATGTGCCCAAAAATTCTTGTGTGGGGCCCTGCTTCTGGAAATCCTCTTATCCAAGACAGCAGGAATCCACTCCCTTCCAAAAAAAAAAAAAAAAAAAAAAAGACAATGGGAAGATTCACGGGAGAGAAGCATAGGCTGGGAGCTGGGGTCCAGAAAGGGGAAGCTCCAGGCCCGGGAGGTGAAAGAAACACCAGATGGATGGTTTCTGTGTTCCATGGTAAGTGCTGTGAGGGACAGGCCGAGGTGTGAGCGCCTGCCCCCACCCCCGACACTGCCCTGGGGCAGCAGGGAGACTGTGAAGGGGGAGCTAAGTTTCGGATCAGGGTCTAGGGATCATGTGAGTTTGCTTGGGTCTGTAAAGGAGCATGGATGGGCACACTCACGGAGCTTGAAAAGCAGGCCTAGAAAGTTCTCTGTGGCTGGGATTTCATCACCTCCAATGGCTTAGGAACCTTCCAGTTTTCAAAACGTTCTCTTGGACCTTAGGGAAGGTTGTACAAGCAGGCATAATGGATGGGTCTTCCCGTCCACCACTAGCAAGGTACATGGTACTGCCCAGGCATTTGATGGAGCTGAAGAGAACCTAGAATGTTCTGCCAGGGCGTGAAGTCAGTGCCAGAAGGAAGGAATGACTAGTTGGTGGCCCCTGTGGGTCTCCAACGTGACTAAGGCCTGGGAGGCTCATGTCCCTACGTGGCAAGCCCAATGATACACACACACCTCAAGACATTTTAGCAGACGTGCTTCAATACACATTTTACCTCTTAAAGTCTTTCTACAGGGAAGTTGTATGACGATGTTCCTATAGGGAGTTCAGTAGGTTTAAATATGATTTAGAGGGGTGCCTGGGTGGCTCAGTCGGTTAAGCGACTGCCTTCGGCTCAGGTCATGATCCTGGAGTCCCGGGATCGAGTCCCGCATCGGGCTCCCTGCTCGGCAGGGAGTCTGCTTCTCCCTCTGACCCTCCCCCCTCTCATGTGCTCTCTCTCTCTCTCTCTCTCTCTCTCATTCTCAGTCTCTCAAAATAAATAAATCTTTAAAAAAAATAAAAATAAATATGATTTAAACTTCCAAAGAGCAACTCCACGTTATTTTTTTTATGAATACTTCTTTATAAAGTTATTTTTCTATAAAATTTATGTGTCACATCAAAGTCGTCCTTTCATTTGCATCCTTTCTTTCCCCTTCTTCTGTGTGGGCAGCTGTGAGCTGTTTCAGTTCTGTGTCTGAGATGCCGACCCACATGGGAAGCCCCGGTCTTCCTCCCCATCGCGCTCTCTCTTCCTCAAAGAGATGGTGACGGCCACTTGCCACTTCGGTGTTCTCAAGGCATCGTGGAAGTGTTGCTTGTAAATGATTCTTACAAGGCATTTTGGAGTCCCGGAGTGCCCCATAAATTCTTGATAATAACAGAGAAGGCTGAAGAGTTGCAATGAGCCAGCTGAACAAATCCCTCTCTCCAAGGCTGTAGATGTTGGCAGGCATCCTTGGGGGAAGTGTCCCATTGAATCCACATTCCAGCCCCATCAGCCATCTTCCTCTGACCCTTCCTTGTGTGAGGAACAATACTCTGTTTAAGGAATATCAGACTGAACTCTAAATTTCCAGCCCTTTGTTAGTTTTGCTGCTGTGTTTGCCTTAAAGTGAATGTTAATTTAGCTGAACCCCCCAACTCCGCCCCCCGCAAACCCCCAGCTGGTTGGAGGTAGCCAGTGATTTGTGGTGATGGTTGGAAAGTTTCTGAAGAGAGATGCAGATGTTGTCCTTGAGACAAAGAAGGGATTGGGTCCTAGAATCAGTGACCTGTACGTTTAATTCAACAACGTGGTAGGCTATTAAATGTTTTCCTAACACGCCTAACTCAAGATTTGTAAAAGTAAGAAAAAAGGTGGGGAGACATTCAGGTTGGAGACAAAGACCAGGCAACACGAGCCTGTAGGTCTGATACATAGCGATGGCCTTGCTAAGATCACCCAACAGGTAGTGATGGAACCTTGGAGAATCCCCACATTTGGGCCATTGGACAACTTGATTTATTACCAATCTGGCAAGTAAGGAAATAGTGATTAGGGAGGTTGAACATCTGTTCATAAATCTATTAACTATTTGTATTTCTTTTTCTGTGAATTAACTGTGTTCTTTGCCCAATTTTCTATTGGGTGTAGAATCTTTTTCTTGTGGATTTATTAATTTTACAGATTAATGACATTAGCCCTTTGTCATACTGTATTGTAAATGTTTTCTCTCAATTTGTCACAGATTGGTTCCATTTCTTTTTCTTTTCTTCAATTATACCTTCTGGATTTGGAATCTTTCATAGGAAAGTTTTTCCCACTTCAGGTTGATATATATCCTATGTTTCCTTCCAGAATTTTATGTTTTAATGTTTAAACTTTTTATTCATCTATGATTTCTTTTGGTGCAAGGAGTAGGGTAGGGATTTAGCTTCCCCGACCTCCCCTTTCCAAAGGCCAGTCAATTCTCCAACGACATTTAAAGAATTAATCCAACTTTCCCTGGCTATTTAGAAATGCACCCCACATTCTATATTCCCAAATATATTTGGGTCTATTTCTGTGCGCTTATTGTTTCATTGATCTGCCTGCCTATTTTTTCTCAAGTACCAAATGGTTTTAATAACTGTAGAGAAGACTTAAATTCCCTAATTGGTGTGCTCAGTAGATTTAAGAAGGCGTGCTATCCAAAGGGAATTGTCTTAAGAACAGGACAGACTGCTTTCAGATGCAAAACAAAATTACTAAATTATAGCTTATGAGGGAGGCAGTGAACAAAAGAGAGAGTCCTGCAGAAAATCCAATCCATGAGTTAGAAGATTAGCTGCAGAATTCTAAGGAAAAGAAGGAGATGGAAGGTTATGAGTAAAAAATGATATGGTACTTGGGGAAGAGGGGCAGGGATGGATGGATGGATGGATGGATGGATGGATGGATGGATGGATGATTGGATGGATGGATGGATGATTGGATGGATGGATGGATGATGGGATGGATGGATAGATGGATGGACAGTGTTCGAGAGAGGGGGTAGAGACATTGCCGAAGAAGAACCAAGAATGGAAGGAAGAGAAGAGAATCCAAGAAAGAATAGAACATTTCCTTGGTTGGAGGAAGACCTGAATGTTCAGGGTGAGAAGGTCTGTGGATGGCTAGGCACCGCTAATCTGACCTCGGCACCAGCCAGGCTGCGGAATGGGTTCTGGCTGAGGTCCCGCATGACTGCTCAGAGGCTGCTCTGGGTTTTCTTCCTTGGGCGCCTACCACCAGCTTCTGGCTTTGCTGACCAGCCTCCTTTTCAAGGTACCTTATTCTCTTGGCTGCCGGGGCAACATGTCTCCCTCCTCCTCTTCGAGGGACTCCTTTTCCTCTGCCCCTCACTGCCCTACTGGGTGCATCGGAGCCCTGCCCCCGAGCCCTGCCCCCGAGCCCTCCGTGCGTTCTAGACCTCCCTCTCTGGGAGCTCCGTGCGCTCACCTTCCCGGGCCGCAGACCTGGCTGCACCAGAGGGTTCCGTGGGCATGTCTCAAAGTCCGCCCATGTTCCTCAGCTTGGCACGTGCGAATGTGGCACCACCCCCAGCTCCTGCATCATCCTGGACTCTGCCTTTAACCCCACGGTGACTCTGGCAGCGGGCTCTTTTCCAAACCTTTTTACTGGTGTATCACGACTTTTCCCTCTACCTCTTTAAACCCCCAGAGACGCTGTGACTCCGCCCCCATCGCCCCCCCCCCCCCCCCCCCCGTCCCTGGATCAGGCCCCTCCAGGGGACCCCTCCTCTGCTGTCTGCCACAATCCTTCCTCAAAGTAGGCGGGGTGGGGCAGCCGTTCAGAAGTTCAAGTCAGATCACACCCTCCCCTGGTTTCCCGAGGGCTGCAGTAAACTCGATCATAGAGGGGGTGGTTGAAAACAACAAATTTACTCCCTCACATTCTGGAGCCCAGAGGTCTGAAATCGGTTTCATTGGGCCCCAACCCAGGTGTCAGGAGGGCTCTGGGGGTGGGGGGGGGCGGTGTGTGTGTGGAATCATTCGCTTGCCTTTTCTAACTCAGCGAGCCTTGGGCCTCAGCTCATGGCTCCTTTCTCTATCCTCATCCAGTTTAGTACATTCCCGTGTCTCTCTCTCTCTGCTGGGGTTGATGTTCCAGAAGCTCCCTCTGCCTCTCTTATAAGGACACTTGGAACTACATTTAGGGCCCGCCCAGGTAACCCTAGGAAGATCTCCCCATTCCAAGAACCTTAATTTAATCACATGGGGGGGGCGGGGTACCTGTACCGTACAAGGTAACTTTCACATGCTCCCGGGATTAGGACCTGGGTATCTTTGGGGCCATTATTCAGCCTACACGCCTCCCGTGGCACCTCGAACTCCTTGACGTGGTCAAGGTCCCAGACGCCCCCCCACCCCATCTTGCACGGCTCTGGGTGCGACCGGCTTCCGTCTGGACCGCTCTGCCCTGCAACTTTACCAGCTTCACCTCATCCCTGAGGTCTCAGCCTAGAGGTCGCTTCCTCCAGAAAGCCCCTGGGACCCCACCCACGTCCAGATTAGGTGCCCTTCTGTGTGCTGCCCTAGCATCTGCTTCCCTTGCCAGAACAGTCTCCTGCTGTCCATCTCTTACTGCATCCTGAGGGCAGGGCTTTGCCTGTTCCCTTTGCTGTTGAATCACCATCAGTAAGCGCAGATCCCACACGTCAGGCACACGAGAAATGTTGGTGAAATGTGTGCACTTGAACCTGCATAGGAAGGGGACTTTTTTTTTCATTTTTAAAATTTAAATTCAATTTAATTAACATATACTGTATTACTAGTTTTAGAGGTAGAATTCAGTGATTCATCGGTTGCATATAATACCCAGTGCTCAGGAGCGCCTGGGTGGCTCAGTCCTTAAGCGTCTGCCTTCGACTCAGGTCATGATCTCAGGGTCCTGGGATCGAGCCCCATATCAGGCTCCCCGCTCAGCGGGGAATCAGCTTCTCCCTCTCCCACTCCCCCTGCTTGTGTTCCCTCTCTCACTGTGTCTGCTTCTCCCTCTCCCCCTGCTTGTGTTCCCTCTCTCTCTGTATCTCTCTCTGTCAAATAAAGAAATAAAATCTTAAAAAAAAATACCCAGTGCTCATCACAGCAAGTGCCCTCCTTAATGCCCGTCACCCAGCTACCCCATCCCCCACCCCCTTCCCTCCAGCAACCCTCAGTTTCTTTGCTAGTTAAAAGTCTCTTACGGTTTGCCTCCTGCTCTGTTTTCCTCTTAAAAAGGATACTTTTTAAAAAAATGAGTATTTGGGGCGCCTGGGTGGCTCAGTCGTTAAACGTCTGCCTTCTGGTCAGGTCATGATCCCAGGGTCCTGGGATCGAGCCCCGCATCAGGCTCCCCGCTCAGCGGGGAATCAGCTTCTCCCTCTCCCACTCCCCCTTCTTGTGTTCCCTCTCTCACTGGGTCTCTCTCTGTTGAATAAATAAATAAAATCTTAAAAAAAGAAAGAAGGGTACTCACTAGTTATGGGTAATTGTCACTTAAAAAAAACTTTCTCACCAGTCTGATTCTTTCTTTTCTCTTTCTTTCTTTCTTTTTCTTTCTCTTTCTTTCTTTCTTTCTTTCTTTCTTTCTTTCTTTCTTTCTTTCTTTCTTTCTTCTTTCTCTTTCTTTCTTTCTTTCTTTTCTTCCTTTCTTTCTTTCTTTCTTTCTTTCTTTCTTTCTTTCTTTCTTTCTTTCTTTCTTCTTTCTTTCTTTCTTTCTTTTCTTTCTTCTTTCTTTCTTTCTTTCCTTTCTTTCTCTTTCTTTTTCTTTCTTCTTCTTTCTTTCTCTCTCTCTTTCTTTTTCTTCTTCATTTTTACAGTACATATGTATTCTGATTTTTTTTTTTTTTAAGTAGTGTGGAGCCCAACACAGGGCTTGAACTCACGACCTTGAGATCAAGACCGGAGCTGAGGGGGTCCCTGGGTGGCGCAGTAGGTTAGGCGTCTGACTCTTGGTTTCTGCTCAGGTTGTGATCTCAGGGTTTTGGGATCGAGCCCTTTGTTGGGCTCCCTGCTCAGCATGGAATCTGCTTGAGGTTTTCTCTCCCTCTCCCTTAGCCCTTCTTTCCTGCTTGCACAAGCTCTCTCTGTAAAATAAATAAGTAAATCTTAAAGAAAAGACAAAAACAAAAACCTGAGCTGCAATCAAGAGTTGGATGGTTAACCCACTGAGCCACCCAGGCACCCGGACTCCAATTTTTATGAATCTTTTTTTCCTTTTAGGAAAAATCAAAAAGTTAAAATTTAGAATTTAGAGAGAACAACTGTGTTCTTAGGGTACCACTTTTGGGTACACAGTTGGAGATTGAATTTTCTGAATGAAATTCAGCCCTTCAACTCCCTTCCCCACACTGATGCCCCTGTTTTTAGGGGGCCTCTTGTATTTGTTTTCTGCAACCGCTTTAACAAAGTGCCAAGATTTAGCAGCTTAAAACAACGCAAATTTATGGTCTTAGGGTTCTTTAGGTCAGTACCTACAGGGTCTCACTGGGCTAAAAATCAAGGTGTCAGCAGGGCTGTGTTGTAGAGGACCTAGGGAAAAATTCATTTGCTCGTCCTTTTCAGCTTCTAGAGGCCGCCATGTTCCTTGGATCGTGCCCCTCTTCCTCCAGCTTCAAAGCCAGTGACAGCAGCTTGGGTCCTTTTCACATTGTATCACCATCACGCTGGCTTTTCTGCCTCCCTCTTCCATTCTTTTTTCTATCATGGTGAAATACACATAAAACGTATCAACGTTATCATTTTTAAGTGCACAGTTCTGTGGCATTATGGACATTCACACCGTTGTCCTAGCAACACCACCATCCATCCACACAAAGCTTCATGTCGCCAAACTAAAACTCTGCTTGTTAGACACTAATTCCCTCTCCTCCCCGGCCTTGGCAACCAACTTTCTACCTTATGTTTCTATGATGTTGACTACTTTGGAGACTTCCTATTAGTGGAATCATACAGTATTTGTCCTTTGGTTGCTGGCTTATTTCACTTGGCAGAATGTCCTCAAAGTTCTTCCATGTTGTCGCACATGTCAGAATCCCCTTCTTTTTTAAGGCTGCATAATATTCCATGGTATGTGTCTACCGTGCATCGTTCATCCATCCATCCGTTGATGGACGCTTGAGTGGCTTCCACCTTTTTGGCTGTTGTGATTAATGCTGCTATGGACCTGGGTGTATAAGTATCTCTTCAAGATCCTGCTTTCAGTTCTTTTAGGTATATACTCAGAAGTGGAATTGCTGGATCATCGGGTTGTTCTATTTTTAACTCTTTGAGGAACTGCTGTACGGTTGTTCACAGTGGCTGCACCATTTTACATTCCCACCAACAGTGCACAAGGGGTCCAATCTTCCCACATCCTCACTGACACTTATTATCTCGTGTCTTTTTGATACCAGCCATTCTAACAAAAATGAGGTGATATCTTATTGTGGTTTTGACTTGTGTTTCCCTAATGATTCTGATACTGAACATCTTTTCATGTGCCTGTCGATCATTTGTATGTCTTCTTTGGGAAAATATCTATTCAGGTCCCCTGCCCATTTATTAATTGGATTATTTGGTTTCTTTTGCTCTTGAGTTTTCTGTGTTCTTATATAATTTGGACATTAACCCTTTACCAGATACATGGTTTGCAAATATTTTCTCCCATTCTGTAGGTGACCTTGCCAGCTTGCTGATTGTTTCCTTTGCTGCACAGAAGCTTTTTAGTTTTATGTAGTCCCACTTATTTATTTCTACTTTTGTTGCTCATGATTTGGGTGTCATAGTCAAAAAATTGTTGCCAAGGCCAATGCCATGGAACTTTGGCAAGGAACTTTATTTCTGTTTTCTTCCTTAGAGTTTTATGGTTTCAGGTCTTATATTTAAGTCTAATTCATTTCAAGTTAATTTTTTTAAAGTAGTCTCCACACCCAACATGGGGCTTGAACTCATGACCTCACGAATTGCATGCTGTACCAGCTGAGCCAGCCAGGTGCCCCTCAAATTAATTTTTGTGCTTGGTGTAAGATAGGGGTCCAATGTCATTCTTTTGCATTTGAGTTTCCAATTTTTCCAACATTCATTGTAGAGACAGTTCTTCCCTCATTGCATATTCTTGGCTCCCTTGTCAAATATTAATTTTATGTGCATGGGTTTATTTCTGGGCTTTTAATTCTGTCCCATTGGTCTATGTGCCAGCATCATGCTGTTTTGGTTGCTATAGTTTTTGTAATACATTTTGAAATCATGAAGTGTGATGCCTCCAGCTTTGTTCTTTCTCAGGATTGCTTTGGCTGTTTGAGTTCTTTTGTTGTTCCATATAAATTTCAGGATCATTTTTTCTGTTTCTGTGAAAAATGCCATTGGAATTCTCATAGTGATTATGTTGAGCAAGAGGTGGCTTTGGGTAGTATGGACATCTTAACAATATTCTTCTGATCTGTGAACATGGGATATCTTTCCATTTGTTTGTTTGTTTTTTTCTATTTCTTTCATCAGTGTCATTTAACTTTCAGTGTACAGATCTATCACACACTTGGTTAATTTATTCCTAAGTATTTTATTTTTTTGATGCTACTGTAAATGGGATTATCTCTTTTTCAGATAGTTTGCTGTTAGTGTATAGAAACACAACTGATTTTTGAATGCTGATTTTGTATGCCGCACCTTTACTGAACTCATTGATTAAGTCTAACCATTTTTTGGTTGAGTCCTTAGGACTTTTTTTTAAGATTTATTTATTTATTTGAGAGAGAGAGAGAGAGAGAGAGAGCATGCATGAGTTGGGGGAAAGACAGAGGGAGAGGGAGGGAAGCAGACTCCCCACTGAGTGTGGAGCCTGACGCGGGGCTCCATATCATGACCCTGATATCATGACCTGAGCCAAATCAATAGTCGACGCTTAACTGACTGAGCCACCCAGGTGCCCCACGGAGTCCTTAGGATATTCTATATATAAGCTCATATTATTGCAAACAGAGACAATTTTACTTCTTCCTTTTTTATTTGAATGTCTTTTATTTATTTTTATTGCCTGATTGCTCTGGCAAGGATTTTCAGTACTGTGTTGAATAGGAGTGGTGAGAGTGGGCACCCTTGTCTTGCTCCTGGTCACAGAAGAAAAACTTTCAGTTTTTCACCGTTGAGTATGATGCTAGCTGTGGGCTTGTCGTATCTGGCTTCTATTATGTTGGGGTATATTCCTTCTATACCTAATTGGTTGGAGTTTTTGTCATGAAAGGATGTTGAATTTTGTCAAATGCTTTTTCTGCATCTGTCGAGGTGATCATATGTGATTTGCATGTGTGGAACCATCCTTGTATCCCAGGGATAAATCCAACTTGATCATGTTGTATGATCTTTTTCATGTACTGTTGAATTTGGTTTGCTAGTATTTTCTTGAGAATTTTTACATTTACACTCATCAGGCATATCAGCCTGTAGTTTTCTTGTTTGGTAGTATGTTTACCTGGCTATAAGAGTATCAGGGTAACACTGGCCTCATAAAATGAGTTTGGGAGTGTTCCCTCTTCTTCGGTTCTTTGGAAGAGTTTGAGAAGGATTGGGTATTGATTCTTCTTTAAATATTTGGTAGAATTCACCAGTGAAACCATCTGGTCCTGGGCTTTGCTTTTCTTTTCAAAACCTGAGAAGTTTTTGATTACTAATTCAATCTTACTCATTATTGGTCTATTCAGATTTTCTTTTTCTTCATGATTCAGTCTTGGTAGGTTATGTTTCTAGGAATTTATCCATTTCTTCTAGGTTATCCAATTTATTGGCATATAATTGTTCACAGTAGCCTCTTAAGATCATTTGTATTTCTCTGGTGTCAGTTGTAATGTCTCCTTTTCATGTCTAATTTTGTTTATTTGAGTTTTTTCTCTTAGTCTAGCTAAAGGTTTGTCAATTTTGTTTATCTTTTCTAAGAACCAGCTTAGTTTCATTTATCTTTTCTATTGTTTTCTGGTCTCTCGTTTATTTCTGCTCTGATCTTTGTTATTTCCTTCCTTCTTCTAATTTTGGGCTTAGTTTATTCTTTTTCTAGTTCCTCGAGGTTGTTTATTTGGGATCTTTCTTTTTTCTTAATGTAGGTGTTCATTGCTATAAAGTTCCCTCTTAGAACTGCTTTTGTTGTATCCCATAACTTTTGGTATGTTGTATTTCCGTTTTTGTTTGTTTCCAGATATTTTTCACTTCCATTTTGAGTTCCTCTTTGACCCATGGGTTGTTCAGGAGTGTGTTGTTCAATTTCCACATAGTCATGGATTTTTCCAGTTTTCCTCCTGCTGTTGATTTCTAGTTTCATACCATTGTGGTTGGAGAAGACACTTGGTATGATTTCAATCTTCTTAAATTATGAAACTTGTTTTGTGTGTAATTTACTTTGAAATGCATCAAAAATAAGATGGATTATTGAATAGATAAAGGAATGTATAGCTGGACGGATGTGTGATAAAGAAAGATAGTTAATGTTTTTTTTAAAGATTTATTTATTTGAGAGAGAGAGAAGAGTGTGGGAGAAAGAAGAGCGTGGGAGAGAGAACACCAGTGGTAGGGAGGGACAGAGGGAGAGGGAGAAGCAGGCTCCCCGCTGAGCAGGGAGACCTACACGGGGTTCCATCCCAGGACCCTGGGATCATGATCTGAGCTGAAGGCAGACGCTTAACTGACTGAGCCACCCAGGTACCCCAGTAAATGTTAGGGGTAGAATAACTATGCATCCCTGGCTGTTCATTGTCTTATTCCTCATCTTTATGTTTGAAAATTCTCATAATAAAATGTTTGAAAAAAATTTGGGGTAATGCCATTCCCCAGAGAGAGCCAATCCTTCATTCATTTATATACAGATATACATATGCCAGGGATTCTTAACTGGGGACAGTTTAGCTCCCAGGGGACACTAGGTAATGTCCAGAGACATTTTTGATTGTCATGACTGGCTGGTGCTGCCGGCATCCAGTGGGTAGAGGCCAGGGATGCTGTTAAATATCCTCCAATGCAGAGGACAGTTCCCACAACAAAGAATGATTTAGCCAAATGTCAATAGTGCTGAGGCTGAGAAACCCTGACATATATATCTGAATATCTGAATATATATATATCCATTTATATAAATGTTTACATATGCATATTTGATGCTTACTTATATTTTAAACAAAATTGAACTTATGGTTTTGTAACCTGTGTTTTCACAACGTGTTGTCATTTCCCCAGGTAATTAATTGCCTTTAACATTACCATATTTTAATGGCGATTGTAGATGTGTATGCTGTGGTTTACTGCACCCAGCTCTGGGCATTTTTAGGTGGCTGGCCCATCTATAATGTGCCTCAGTGGAACCTGAGTCTTCCCTGTCAGACCCATCTCTATTCTGTGTTGTGAAGATCTCTTCAGGGAAGACACGTTGGTCGCCCTTGGGACCACCTTGGGTGTCAACATTCTTGTGACTGGAGCATTTGTTCTGGGTTCGTCTAAGGGTTGTCCTCTCTCCTTTGGGTGTTTTTTTCCCCAGAGGCTGTGACAAGCACAGGCAGCAGTCAGCAGTGTGGTATCTCACTAGCCCTGGGTCAGCGTTGGGCGGCCCATGCTGTGGATCTGGGGTGGGAACAGAGAGCCATGTGCCCCCTCCCCTGGCCCAAATTCTGCTGAGTTCCTAAGGACCCAACTTGACTTGGCCTGTGTCTTTTTTCAAATATAGGTCTCCCCTTCTGATGAAAATAGAACAGAAGAATGGACTACAGTCACCAAACCTCTCTAGTCCCGTGTGGACAAGATAAATACATCTCCAAGTAAGATTTTTGGCTTTTAGTGTTGTGTCCCCAGTGGCCAGTCCCACGTGGATGGAAACCCCTTCCGTTCATGGGTGGCAGGGAGTCCTGTGTGTGGGAAGAAGGGAAGCAGCTGAGTGAGAGCACAGCAAGTTTGGTGCTCTAGATAAAAACATGGCCCCAGAGCCTGGCCACGGACAGCAAAGTAAAGGGGACCTTCAAGACACAGCACCTTTGGGGGTTCAAGAGAGATGGTGTCCTGGAAGGAGGAATTAATGGTGGCTGCCCCCTGAGCTGTCTGTGGTGTCCCCTGAGGGAGTCCCCGCTGGGTGGTGTCCCTGTGCTGCCGGGGTTCTGACCAGAATAGGCACAGGTGCCCCCTGAACAGAAAGAGACAGATTCATTGCTTTATATGCACTAAAATCTCTCTCTCTTTTTTTTAAAGATTTTATTTATTTATTTATTTGAGAGAGAGAATGAGAGAGAGAGAGAGAGAGAGAGAGAGAGAGAGAGCATGAGAGGAAGGAGGGTCAGAGGGAGAAGCCGACTCCCCGCCGAGCAGGGAGCCCAATGCGGAACTCGATCCAGGGACTCCAGGACCATGACCTGAGCCGAAGGCAGTCGCTCAACCAACTGAGCCACCCAGGCGCCCTGCACTAAAATCTCTTGAGCTCGGATTTTTTGCTAATGTGAGCCAAAATGGACTTTTCAAATGATAAGTTTGAGGATATCTTTTTATATCCAGCACAGGGATTTGTTCATACTGAATGCTCTCTATCTGAACTAAATGCTTAACTTATCCGAGACCAGATTGTTTTCATTCCTTTACACATATTTGGCCACATACAGAAACACAGTTGTGTGAACTATGGATCATTCTTATCGATTCATTGAGGGATTTCTCCAGGGACCTCGACTGGCCAGTAATTTTAGATCTCTGTGCTCAAAAGAAAGTACCCAGCAGCTTTTTGTGTTAGGTTATTTGGAGTCACATTTTTCACTAATTCATTTAGGCTTGCATAGAATGACTCCGATTTTTCTAGGTTTAACTTGTCAAGAGCTTCTTCGACTTTCAAGCCAGCTTTGACCTCTGGTGTGGCCCCCAAGTCGCTCCATTGAATGGCTGAATTCAGAGAGACCAAACTCCACAGCCTCTTGCCTGAGTACAGGCAGAAGTACACGGCAATGTCT
Source organism: Callorhinus ursinus (assembly GCF_003265705.2). NCBI lineage: Eukaryota > Metazoa > Chordata > Mammalia > Carnivora > Otariidae > Callorhinus > Callorhinus ursinus. Next base: position 2,396,098 of record NW_027397091.1, on the reverse strand, counting down.
TCAAGCCCCTCCTTTCCCGGCCTCAGGCACTAGTGGGCACTTTCAGATAAAACCTGGGTAGATTGTTCTCAGGTTGGCTCAGGGCTCATCCAGATCACAAAGGTGGGAAGTCCTCGCTCCCTCTTGTTCAATAGAGCTGTGTTTCCAGGGGACCACCTGGAAACCAGGTATTAACAGCTAAGGAGGCCTGATATAGGGTTTCAGAGGGAGATTTGCAAGTTAAAAACATTTTTTAAAGTTTATTTATTTAAGTAATCTCTACACCCAACATGGGGCTTGAACTCATGACCCTTGAGATCAAGAGTCACACGCCCCTCCCACTGAGCCAGCCAGGCGCCCCCCAAATTTGTTTTAAATAAACTGAAAGCACTTAAAATAGAATAAAAAGAGATAAAAGCTTGTAGAAAAGAATATTGCTAGGGCCCAGAATCCCCTCCTGCCCCCTTGTGGTCACTGCTCCCCAAGGTGAATGCTATCGTGAATTCCAACATCCATTTTGAACTTTATATAAATGGAATCATACAATACGTGGCCTTTGGTGTCAGGCTTCTTCTACTCAACACAATGTCTGTGAGATTCATCCATGTTGTATGTGGCTCATTCATGTTCTTGTTGCTACGTAATATTCCACTGTATGACCACAGCTCCCTTTATTCATCCTCTCCACTGTTGATGGGAGTTTGTAAGTTTTTAAACACACCATAAGGTCATGTCTATCACTTATAAGTCAGTGGGTCCAGACCTGTCCCTTTTGACTTTCTGAAAAGCCTAGAAGTTTCTGAGTCTCATGAAAGCCTGTAGCGATTGTCCTGTTCTAACTCATAGCAGAGGTGAGGGAGAAAAGACAGTGGACAGACACGCAGACTTAGGTGGCTGAAGGCCAGATTAGAGGTGAGAAAAGAGGGAACAGGTGCATTACAAGTGGCTTCAGCTGAGAATGTCACACCTTTTGTATTTTGCCCTAAGGAATGAACTTCTCCTGCATCTGAAGACCTACAATTTGTACTACGAAGGCCAGAATTTGCAGCTCCGACACCGAGAGGTAAGGAGTCCCTGGGGAAGGGCCGTGGGCCGGCCCAGTCTGCCTCCATGTCTCCAGGGTCTCAAGGTCCCTGCCTCTCCTGCCCCCTGGGAGTGGCCTCTCATTTAGGATGTTAGCGGGAGTCTCTGGAGTTCTTTAGAAGGGGAACCCAGGCTCATTTTGTTCTAAAGAGGATGAGCTTTTCTGTTCCAGAGACATTCCTGGGGATGGATGTGAGGCTGGGCTAGCATCTGTTTCGGAGGGGGTCCTCTAAAGGGGGACGTTCATGAACTGACCCTTTCCCATGGTGCTCAAGCAGGCTGCTGCTTCTCGGGCAATTCAGGAAACTTCCTCAGTCTTCTGTGTTTACACATCTGGGCCCACATCTGATTGCTGCAGCAACTGGGCAAGCCGCATCAGCTCTGCCTGGAAATGCTTGGCCCTTCCCCACAACTGCAGTGGTCTTCCTACGGTGCCTTCTTGGGACGCGCTTTGCTCTCCACCCGGCTTCCCCCAGCCCGAATCTTAGCTTACTCATCCCGTATCCATTTCCGTAAAGCCTGTTATCAGGTAGATGGTGAGTTTTGTAGGAGCCAGGTAGAGTAATTTATACTCAAGTGTTCTAGACTGATAAGATATGTGTAATACCCTTCTAAACACATTTTCAGGTTATCAAGCCATGGCAATTCAATCCATAGAAACAGATATCAGATGGTAGAATTTCAGCTACAAAGGCAGGCTGGTTGGGGAGAGTATGTGAGATGCAGTGGCTTTTTCTGTGTCCCTCAAACCAGTCCATGTAGGCAAAGTCCTACTTTGGGTTAAATCCTGTCCTAAAATCATGCAATATAACGGTAGCTAGAAGGCCCTCTGTACAGCCTATTCTTACATAAAGCTTTTCCCCCCAAGACCCCCACCTGCCTGAAAGCTGTTCTACTCCTCTCCTGCTTCTTCTGTTCTCTCCTCCTCTCTGGCGATGATCCTGGGATCCGGGTCAGTTGTTCATTGGACGGGTGTCCTCTTCATCCATGTGGCTCATCCTGAAGACATGGCCGTGGCCCAGGTCTGACAGCTGTGGGGTTTTCTGAGACTTGAGAAAGGAGGCCTGACCCTTTTAGGCATTGTCCTTAAAGCTTCTAGTGAGTGGCTGGGCCATTCGCAAGATTTTGGTCCTTGGACAGCTTTTTTGCGGTGCGTCTTAGAGAATAAATTCTCAGAGTGCTCTATGATTAAATAGAGACTCATAATAAATGAGACTCAGTTCTTTGAGACAAAACACGCCGAAGCCCTTAGAAGGGTCTGATGTTTAACTTGTTAGCAGTCAACAACCCTTGAGTATAAATTTGGAATTATCGGAGGATTAATTCACCTCTTGGAGAGCCGCAGTGTAGCACATTAGCTAATTAAAAGCTCTGGGAAGTTCTGCTGGTAAGAAGTCTGATTGACATATCATCTCCCAACTCATGATCACCGACACCCTTTTTGAGGTAACCGGTTGACCTGCGAGAGGCGCGAGTATTCGGTAGAATAAACTTGGGGAAATGTTACTTTAAATCTCCTTCAACCAGCAGGTCTGGTTGCTAAACATATGTTATAGCTAAAGACTTTCTGTGGTAGGGGAGGGGAAAGTAGCTAATTCAAGAATCTAGCTCTGGCTTCTGTTAGTAAGGCTCGTCTCAGTTACTCTAAGAGATGTCTTCTTCTTTCTTTAAAGTATAAAAACAAAAAAAAACACCCCATTTTTATCATTTACACACAGGTATTTGAGTTTTGAGGCAACTTTTGGGTTGACTTGTGAGGTCGTCTTCAGGGCGTAGCTTGTGGTGGGGTGTGTCTTGAGGCTGGGGTGCAGGTGTAACTTGGGTGCGCCCAGCCAGGGCCCATCGAGGGCGCTGTCCGTCGTCCCCCGGGGTGTTGCTGGCCTCTGCGGGGTTTTCTGGTCTGGCTCACCGTGCCAATTGCTTTGTGGGCAGGAGGAAGATGAGTTCATCGTGGAGGGGCTGCTGAACATCTCCTGGGGGCTGCGCCGGCCCATCCGTCTGCAGATGCAGGATGACAACGAGCGCATTCGCCCTCCACCATCCTCTTCTTCCTGGCACTCTGGCTGTAACTTGGGGGCTCAGGGGTGAGTGAGGAGAGATGGGGATGTGGTGCCCGGGAGTGTCTGGGGGTTCTGTTCTTAAGCGCTCTTGAGCAGATCAATGCCACCTTCTTCCAGCAAGCCTTGACTCCAGCTCCCATTCTCCCCACCTGCACTGTGCCCCTGTTCTGGGCTCAGGGGGAGGAGGAAGGAGCAGATGTTGGTGTGATGGGGTCACCGTGCCTGTCACCACATCACTGGGTGAGAGTCAGGGGAGAAACGCCAAAGTCTGGTTGCCGTGTGTCCTCCCTCATGGAGAATTCCTGAGTCTCTGAGGGGTATCGCTTGTGACCAGCTGGGCCTAGCCTGCAGATTTCTGATGCGACGCCTGGTGCCCCAGCACTTCCCCATGGGGACCACTCCTCATAGAATGACCCTGCTCTGGAGACACCAAGGGCTCAAACCTTCTCTCCAAAGCTCTCCATGACCTGGGGGAACCTGGAAGAAGGAAAGGAACATCAGGCTGTGTCCAAGCCACTCCCACGAGGTCAGCTAGGGGGCTGCTTCCTTCAGGCCACACCCGGAGCTGGGTGACCGTGTGACAGTCAGCAGTCTGGGAGGCTCCTTCCTCCGGGGTCCCACTGGAAGGTCTGCGAAGCCCATGCCTATTTGTCCGCCTCCCTCTGCTACCAGCTGAGTAGCCAAGTGCTTGTAGACATGCCCGCCCTCTGCTGGGACTTCCTTCCGGGACTCTGGTTCTTGGTATCAAGTGACTGACCAGCTGTGTTCCGTCTCAAAACTTGTGGGTGCTGCAAGGCCAGAGTGTGGGTAGCGTGTGCTGACATCTCAGCCGAAACCACAGTGATGTGTTTTCTGTTTTCAGCCAGAACCAAGCCCTCTCCGTTGGACACGCTGGACGTTCTGTTAAAACTCCGCAGCCAAATCCATCTCTCTCTAAAGTTGAGAGACACCTACATTGTGGCCAAACGCTGATCTGCTTTCTTTCCCAGGGAATTGTAGGAGGGAAGTCCTTGCCCATCCCATCAGACGCTGGGATGTCTGGTCAAGGTTCTCTGGCTTCATCTCCTTGGCTGGTTTCATGCTCTATTTCAGCCCTTTGGACATCTTGGATTTCCTGTGGGGCCAAACCCTTTCCACAGCCACGTCCCGACGACGCCTGATTCTGCTCCATTCCGTCCCCTACGTGAGAGAATTTTTAGAATGCCATCCGACGGCGTGATTTTTGGCTGAGCCTGCTAAAGGGTCCTTCACTCGGCTCGCTCGTTTCACCTCCATTCCCAACATCAAGCTGGTCTTGGTTGGTTCTTGAAACCTGCCAGGGCTCTTGAGAGGGTTGTCAGGAACGGTAACTAAGGTTATCCCCAGTGCTGGCTAGAATAAAGTGAATACCTGGGCCACTGGGGTAAGAAGTTGGCTGAGACCAGTTTCTGCTTCGGTGAGGGAGTGGGCTGTGGTCGCTGGGAGCGCCAGGCACTCACCACTCCTGAGCAGCTCTGACCAGTTAGAGGCTGGTCGGAAGTCCAGAGTTAGACCACAGTGGGACGTTCTTTCAGATTTTCAGCTTTTATTGTCTTCCCTTAAAACTGCCATCCCTGGACTGTAAGTCCCATCTCTACTGGGTCCCAGGGAGCCCACGCTCTTCTCACTATGGGATGGTCCTAACTGGTTAAATATGATTTTTCTTTCTGGTCAAATCTCCTGTTGATTTTGGGTGTGCATCTCTGAGCTGCTGTCATTATCCTTTTGGGCTTATAAGGGAGTCTTTGGCCAGTTATTCGGGACTCTGCTCAGACTGGCTGCGTGGGGTCCAGCTTGGCTGAGCGTCCTGTCCAGCAACCCCAAGAACACTGTCATCAGTGGTCCTTCCAACGCTGCTCTGACCTATGACTTCCATTCCTTTAGGTGCCAGAAGCAATTTCTGAGTTACTCCTCCAACAGGAAAGGATCTGAACTGGAATCTTGTCTGGAGAAACAAATGTCCATTATGAGAGCTATTTGAACCTGTACATGCTCAGAAACTCAGTGCACACAACGCCCAGATTTTGTCCTTTGGTGTTCTCCATCCCGGGCTTGATGAAGTGGGTGCTTGTGTTCCTGCAGATGCTGGGAAAGAGCATCTTCTCCTCCAGAATACCCCCTCCCCACCCTGTGCTCAGCCCTGGAGCGGGGCCAGCCTCACGGGACACTCCGCACGGGCCGCCTCCACGGGGGTGTGCTTGTCCCCAGCCTAGCACAGGCCAGGTGCTCCTATTGCAGGAGAGGGAGGGTCCCCCTGCAGAGGCTGAACCAGTCTCCCTTTTGTGTTCTATCTCCCCAGCACCATCCTGAAGCCCCTCACCATGCCCAACATTCAGATCTCAGAAGTGGACGCCCCGCCCGAGAATGAGCAGACACCGAGCCCCACAGGTACACACATGTGTGGTGGGAAGTGTCCCGCTTTGGACTCACCTATGTGAAGACTGATGTGATCTAGATGCTGTAAATTGAATAAATGAAATTCATGTGGTTCAAGATTCGAGGAGTATTCAAAGGAGACTATCAGAAGTTCCCCATTTCGTCTACCCACCATAGGGGTTCCCTCCCTAGAAAATACTCGAAGGCATTCTTTCTGAGGTCTTCTAGACAGATACAAGCAAATACACAGCAACATACCTTTATGGTTGGAGGTCATTTCTTTTCTTCCCCTTTTTACATAAGTGGTAAATTTTGTATATCCCTGTTTCTATTAGTTTGTTTTGAGGACTGTCCCACACAAATCCATAAAGAACTTCGGCATTCTTATCTGGCTTTGCTGTATTCCATTGGGTGGAGAAATGATAGCTGAATCACTCCTCACTGATGGACATTGAAGTCATTCCAGTCTTTTGCTGTGACAAACAGCAGTTAGTGGCCCTGGACACGTGCCATTTCACACATTTGTCAGTGTCTGTAGGATTTTTTTAAGTGGAATTTCTGGGTCTGAGGCTATGTGCGTTTGTAATTTTGATAGATACTGTCAGATGGCAATATCTTGCAAGTCCTTATGTCACGCTTCTGCTGTGCCAAGCACTCTTCTAAATGCTTTGCGTGAATTAATTCAGTAAACCCTCACAACAGTCCTGTGATGTGGGTGCTATTATTATGCCCATTTTATAGATGAGGGAACTGAGGCATGGAGGGGTTAATGAAACATAGCAATGGTGGGGCTGGGATTTGGCCCTGGGAATCTGGCTCTCAAGTCTCTGCTCTGGAATCTTGTCACTGTATTGCTTCTCAGTAAATTATGCCATGTGTTTTTCCCCCGGCAGGAAATACTGTTTGGATGAAACGTATTTCGGGGGAGGCGGCAGTGGGTACCGTAGCCTTGGCCACAAAGAGGGTACTGTGTGCAAACTGCCACATCCCCGGGCCGGGCCGACAGAGCTCATCTTCCCCTTCCCTCTTAGACTCCAGGGGCCTCAAGCCCCTGCAGGAAGACACCCCACAGCTGATGCGCACACGCAGTGATGTTGGGGTGCGTCGCCGTGGCAACGTGAGGACGCCCAGTGACCAGAGGCGAATCAGACGCCACCGCTTCTCCATCAATGGCCATTTCTACAACCACAAGGTAGAGAGGATGGGGGGTAGGGGGCAGGGGTTAGTCCCGAGTGAATAAGGCCTCTTCTTGGGCAGCGGCTGCCTCAAGGCTACAGACAAGTGGGAAGCCAAGTGTTTGCCGTTCTGTCTTTGGGTCCTGGGTGGGCTGCAGGCTCTGCCGGCTCTGGGAGGGATGAGGGACCCTGGATCAGGAGCCCCGCCTAGGGGGGGTGGGTGAGATGACACCACGAACACCAGAGCCGGCCCCCCTCCCTGGGAAGTCAACACGACACCCTCTTCCTACACCGGCTGCTGCGTGGTCTCACTTTCCTGTGAGCTGAGTGCTGCCCCCTGAAGCAGGGCTGCGGGATGCAAATCAGGGGGCATCCGTGCCCTACCTGCCCCTCCCCATTAGCTGACCCTCCTTGCCTCCCGCTGCCTGGTCCGAATCCAGCCCCAGAAGCAAGTGCATCATGGGAGAGGGGTCAGAGACCTTGTGTTGAAGTCACAGTGGAAGGGGCCTTCTGCACGTTTTCTCTGGAGAGAGGGCCTTCCTTATCTGGGCCCCTCCCCCTCCCCCACCCTGCCACTTGCCCAGCTCAGACCCCTCCAGCCTCCCGTGGGGACGGTGGGTGGGAGACGAGCTCCCGAGTTAGGCACAGCCCAGGGCTGCTTGTGTTGACCTCAAAGCCATCGTCTGCCAGGCTGCTGCGGGGGGGGGGGGGGGGGGCTCAGGGTGCACGGGGTGAGTGCCCTTGTCACTGTGCTCTTTACCCCAGGTCACGGGGCTGGGGGACACCTGGGTTTTAAGGCCCAGTTCTTGTCCCCACGGCCACCGTGAGCCGGGCCCCTCTATTGACAGACATCGGTGTTCACGCCGGCCTATGGCTCGGTCACTAACGTCCGCATCAACAGCACCATGACCACCCCACAGGTCCTGAAGCTGCTGCTCAACAAATTCAAGGCAAGTTCCCACGCGGACTGGCCCCGGAGTGGGAAGGGGGACCATGGAGGGTGTGCAGTAAGCGGGGGGAGGGGAGGCGCGCTGGGCCGCCGGGCTCGGGGTCTTCCAACCCCATGGCATCAGCATCCCATGGGAGCTTGTTCGCAAAGCAGCTTCCCAGGCCCCAGCCCTGAATCAGACCTGCTGAATCTGAAGCCCGAAGGCCAGGGAACCTGCTCAGCAACTGGCAGGCGATTCTGGTGCTGCTGAATTCTGAGGAGCTCCGGCCCCCAAACCCCAGGCCCCAGGCACAGACCTCAGACCCCAGGCACAGACTGACTTCTGAAACACATTTGGGGAACCTACTCTGAAAAATGAGCTTCAATACACGTGCAAGTTCTAGGGCATGAATCCTTAAAGTTCTGTTACTCTGTAGGTCTCCCACAATCCCTTTATAAGAAATCTTTTGGAGACATGGATCCCTATTTTTCACTGGGGCCAGTGTCAGCTGGTGGCCTCTGCGTTCAAATCCCCAGCCATCACCCGCTGATTGGAGGAGCCGAGCTAGTGACTTAAGCTCCCTGTGCTTCTGCTTTGTCTTCTGTAAAATGAGGGTTCACAGGACCCCCCCTTAAGGGGCTGACAGGAGTATGAGATAAGTTAACGTGTGCAGAGCATGTGGCACGGTGCTTGTCAGGGTGCAAGAAATGTTAGTCCTTCTTATGGACTGTTACTGATAAAGTTACCTGCCTGCCCCCTCTCCTCATCCCCTCTGAGAGCTAGAGAGAAATAGCTCCCCCTCAGAAGCGCCGAACATCCATTTAGCTTTGCAGCGTTCAAGAAGGAATGGCTCAGAGTTGGGATATGTAAATATGTGCTTTCTTCAAGCATCTCTTGTTTCTGATTCAGATCGAGAATTCCGCAGAGGAGTTTGCTTTGTATGTGGTCCATACCAGCGGTGGTAAGTCTGAAAAACACAGTGTACTTGAAAATGTTTACTTCACTCAAAACAGCAAGTGTAAAAACAAGACCTCTGCCTCATTTGCTTGTTGTTTGGCCTTTGGAAACTTTCAAATGTTCGCCTCCGAGGCTGGTGGGGTCACTGGCTGAGTCCACTGGGAAATGCCATATGTAGTCTAGAACCTAACTGCTTATTTAAAAGGCAACCGGATTTCCTTGAGAGGTAGATAAAACCAATTCCTCCAACACAGCATCTTCCAAAGGGTTTGAAGCATGGTCGTTTTGTCAGGGAGAGCGGGGAGGGAATGGTTGCTTTGAACCAGAATTGTTCATTCACAATTCAGTCTCCTGACTTACCTGGCTGCATCTTCTAAGGTGCCCGGGCCATTTGGGCCCCCGAGTTGGCCACTACTTATGGTGAGAAAGGCCTCAGGGCCAAACTCAGGGCTGTTCCTTGTTGGGTGTTGTTCCAGAGAAACAGAAGCTAAAGAACACCGATTACCCTCTGGTTGCCCGAATCCTCCAGGGACCGTGTGAGCAAGTCTCCAAAGTGTTTCTTATGGAGAAGGACCAGGTGGAGGAAGTCACCTACGATGTGAGTCCCCTTTCAGTAGGGCGGTCTCTCCTCAGGAGGGTGGAGATTTGGTTGGGTTACCTGCAACTGGGGTATAGCTTGACTTTCTGGCCGAGGACCATGTCCCGTTTTGCTGCCATTCCTCAATACTAGGTTTTCTTCTTCTTTTTTAAATTAAATTAAATTAAA